>NC_141991.1:4093787-4393787 GCF_049901715.1 Pseudonaja textilis
GTGCTTGGCCACCGACTTGTTCTTACGATGGTCGCAGCCTCCCAGGGGTCATCTGATCCCCTTTTGCGACCTTCCGATAAGCAAAGTCCCTGGGGAAGCTGGATTCACTTAACGACCAGGTTACTCATTTAACAACTGCGGTGATTCACTTAACGACTGTGGCAAGAAAGGTCGTAACATGGGGGCAAAATTCATGGAATAAACGTCTCACTTAGCAACAGAGATTCTGGGCTCAATCGGGGTCGTAAGTCGAGGATTCCCTGGATATTCGTCTGTTTCTTTCTCTCCCTGATTCCTTTTTATCCTATTCAGGAACTGCCTGTTTCCCTGACTCTTTCTAGCCAGAAGCCCCTCCCTTCTTTTCAGGGGCCCAAAAATGCTGTTTTGGGCACTTTAGGATTAAAAATTACCTTTTTTTACAAAAAATAAAATTAAAAAAGGATTACTGGAGGCTCTTTCCCCTGTTATCCCCTTTTGTTTCATTTTATTCTTTTTTCAGAGTCATTTGCAGCTTTTAAATCCAATAAACAAACAAACAAATAAAAGAAGGAAGGATAATCAGAGTTGGAAAGGGACCTTGTAGGTCATCTAGTCCACCCCCCGGCCCAAGCAGGAGACCCGACTCCATTTCTGACAAAATGGCAATCCAATCTCTTCTTGAAAGTCTCAAGTGATGACGCTCCCACAACTTGGGCCAGTTGGAGAACTTGCTAAAGGAAGAGATCAAGAGGGATCCTCTCCAAGGCTCTGCAGAGATCCTGGGATCTATGTGATCTCCTCAGCCTCCAACTGCCCCCACCTTCCATTTACCCAAGATCCCCTGTGGATCCATTGGCTGAGACCCTCCGTCACCAGGGCTGGAGATGTCCTCCGTATGATGATGACATAATGATGATGAGGAAGGTGGCCAGATCCAGGGAGGGGAAGGGGCTGGACTCCCCTCCTGCTCAGAGGGCCCCTTGCTCTCCTTCCCCTCAAGCCCGCTTTGGAGGAGCAGAATGCCAGCAGGCAGGGTCCTTCTCAGGAAGAGGGGATGAGCTGCCCTGTTCTGTATCCTGTACAGTGGTAGATTTGTAAAACTGTACAGATGCAGATAGATAAACTCCACAAAACATCTATAACAAAGTACTTTTATTGGTTATCAGGTATCCTCATAACTCACATTTGTGATGACGTTCTTCTTTAATGACCTTTGCATATCTGTCTTGTAGGTAAAAAGATGATTATCTGCTATCCTTTTTCTTTCATCTCGTTTCCGTAGAAGTAAAACGGTTACCACGAATCCGCGAATTCAGCCAACAGTAAGGAAACCTCCCACAACCCCTCAAGGGTCAATTAGTGACCAATCAGGATTACAGATGTGGCCACATGACATGGACTACATTTCCCAGGATACCTTAACTACATTTACCATGATGCATTCCCTTAAGGGGACAGCTCACAATTGTTATCTAACTATCCAATTCCCATACAGTGGCTGGACAGCACATGACCCTCACAAGAACCCAGAATGTCAGCTTTGGACACTGACTGGCTCCCCTCATCCGAAGGGCTTGAAAGTTAAACCAAAATGAGATGGAGACAAAGTTTTAGAAGCTAATTGGAAGCTCAAATCTTATGGGAATCAGAGGAATATGGAAGAAAAAGGGGGAACTTGGAGACAAAAGGGGGGATGTAGAAACCAACACCATTAAAAAGAGACTCAGAGGCCTCTGCACGGATGCTCAAAGTATGAGGAATAAACAGGGTGAAGGTGGAACCCAAAGGCAGGTGTGACATCGTTGCAATCATTGAAACATGGTGGGATGAGACACACAACTGGAAGGTGTAACTGAAGAGATGGAATGTGGGGGAGATATCTCTGTATCTTTGTATCTCTGTATCTATCTATCTACCTACCTATCAACCTATCTACCTACCTCCCTATTAATCTACCTACCTATCAACCTACCTACCTATCAACCTACCTACCAACATATCAACCTATCATCTATTTATCTATCATCTATATCTATCTATCTATCTATCTATCTATCTATCTATCTATCTATCTATCTATCTATCTACTTAGCTATCTACCTATCAACCTACCTACCTATTAACCTACCTACCTACTATCTATCATCTCTGTATCTCTGTATCTATCTATCTATCTATCTATCTATCTATCTATCTATCTATCTATCTATCTATATGTATATATATGTTATGTCTCACCTTTCCAAGGAAGATGAAAAAGTTCAAACTCCGACAAAGTACAAGCAGGCAAGAAGATTTAGTATTTACAGAGTTAGTTCCTTTAAGCAGGCAGTGTTCTTGGCAGTATCACAAACGCTGCCTGCCAAGTCCGACAAGATAACCAGAAACATTAATCACGAAAGCTTTCAAGAAACAAGATACACCGAACCTCAACAGAAAATTCACACTTTGTCCCATACAGAGTTTCCAGAGAAAACACACCCACTTTTATCCCCTGTGGGGTGTGTCTCCATGACTCAGCTCACTCTCTGATTCGTCCACACCTCCTACGCTGCAGCTCACACTTTTTCCTGCGACGCTGCCGAGCATCAAGCCAGCATTCGTCTACTTGATTCTCTGTCAGGGGCTGCTCCGATATGCCCTCCTCCTCCTGATTAGCCTCAGGCTGTCCCTCTCGGTTATCTGCTGAAACCTGAGGCATAATCAGGGAGGAAGGCATTGCCGAAGAGGAAGGTCCTGGGGAGGAAGGCATTCCCAATTCCTCCTCCTCCTCATCTTCCGAGTCCTCTTCCTCTAACAACGCAGGCTCAGGACTTGGAGCCACAACATATATATATCTACCTACCTACCTATCAATCTACCTATCAACCTACCTACCTACCTATCTACCTACCTATCTACGGTATCTATTTACAGAATCTATATATCTGCAGTATATCTATCTATATCATCCACCCACCTATCTATCTATCTATCTATCTATCTATCTATCTATCTATCTATCTATCTATCATCTATCTATCTATCTATCTATCATCTCTCTCCCTCCCCTCTCTCATCATCTCTCTCAAATGTATATCTCACAACAAGTGATTCTGGGTCACATACAACAAAGCTAAAAACAGGTATGGACACGAAAGTATTAAAAAACATTCAAAACAATAAAATATTTTAAAAAGAAGGAATATTAGATGAAGAATCCCTTTTTTCAGTGCCATCGGAACTTCAAACGGTCACTAAATGAACTTATAAGTCAAGGGCTACTTTCTTCAATCTGCTTTAACTGATGGAGAAAAAAAAACAACTATTGAACTATCATCAGGTTGTCAGGTATGGCCCTTTCAGCCACTTCTGGTGGGCCAGAGCGCCTTGCGGATGCCCCATTTGGAGACTCAGCCATGGGGCAAGAGGAAGGCAGTCTCCGAGCTGTCCTGATGGAGAATCCAGGTTTGTTGCCTGCTGGATCCTGGCCAGTTCCTCAGTTCTGCTTCGGAGGAGGCCAACGCTTCAGGGAAGCGAAACCCAAGCGCCTCTGCGGCTGATGGGGGTTGGAGAAAGAAGTGCTACTCCGTGTGTGTGTGTGTGTGTGTGTGTGTGTGTGTACGTGGGGTTGGGGTGTCAGGAAGAACTCAGAGAAAAACCACAATCTTGCGGGGGAGGGGAAACAGGAAAAGAGCCTTAGAAGTTCTGCTTTGACCAGGAGAGCCATGAGTCATCCTCCCACCAGAGGCTGCCTGGATCTGGGGCCCATGTTGTGTGACTGGGTGTGTCCAAAGACACAATTGTGGGGCAGGTTCGGACTCTGCCGCCTCCTTCAGCTGCAGTGGGGAGGGGGGAACGACGACCCAGTTCTGTCGGGCTGAGGCCAGTGCTGGGCTAGGGGGAAGTTTGACCCTTCCAGCCCCCTCATCCCAGGAAAGGATCCAGGCCCTCCCAGCTTTGACCAGGAGAGCGATGGATCTGGGGCCCCTGTTGTGTGACTGGGTGTGTCCAAAGACACAATTGTGGGGCAGGGGGAAAGTGAGGGGGGAGCAAGAGGGGAGGGGGATCCGGGTTATCCCAGGATAGATGACCTGTGGGATGCCTGCCTGCTGCAGCTGGGGGAGGGTTGGGGCTCTGAGTCCTGGCCTGATCTGGCATCACCAACGATCAGCTGATCTTTCATCATCCACCCTCAACAGCCGGCAGCTGCTTATCCTGAGGATGGGAGACCACCAGGAAGCATCGGGGCTGCTGTAGAGACTGAAACTCCTCCAGGATAAGGCGGGCGAAGCTTCAGGCCCTCTTCGAACTCGCCTCCCTCAAAAGATTCACTTCCCATTCCTCTTTTAGCCTTGCCTGATTTCCCTGAAAGTCTTCCCCTTCCCCCACTTTCTCAGTTCCTGCCATTTGGAGGACCTCATGAGGACCCAATTCCCCTTATCCAGAGGGAGGGCACAAGGTTAGAGTGGAGCAGAAACCCTAAAGGGGGGCAACAGGGGTCTCGCATTCCCTGGTCCTTGCCCCCTCCTCTAAATACAGAATTTTTTTAGCCTTGTGCGAGGCTCAGGGTGCAAGGGAGGTAATCGGGGGTCTCCAAGCCCTCTTTATCCTCCTCCCTCAGGGCCGATCCCCCCCTTTCCTGCCTCCCCACTTTCCTGCCAGTCTCAGGTGCAAAAGGAATCCCGACCCATTTCTTGGCTCGGGAGGGAGGAAAGGCTGCCCACCCACAGCAGGACAGAAAACTGGGGGTGGGTGGGAGGGAGGAGGGGAAGAGGGAGGGGGAGTGAGAGGGGAATGAGAGAGAGGAATAAGGAAGAGGGAGGGAGAGGAGGGAGAAAAGGAGGGGAAGGAGGAGGAAAACTATGGAGGAGTGAAGAGGAAGCGAAGGGGAGCGAGGAGGGGAGCAAGAGAGAAGGGGAAAGCGAGGGGACTGAGGGAGGGGAGGAGGGGGAAAGCGAGGGGGAGCGGGGGGCAGAAAGGGAGGGGAAGAACGAGGAAGAGTATGGAGAAAGTGAGGGGAGAAGGGGAAAGTGAGGGGAGGAAGAAGAGCGAGGAGGGAGGGAGGGAGGGAGGAGGAGGGAAAGTGAGGGGAGTGGGTGGGGGCAGAAAGGGAGGGGAAGAACAAGGAAGAGTATGGAGGAGTGAGGAGGGAGCAAAGAGAGCGAGGGGGAGAAGGGGAAAGCGAGGTGGGAGTGAAGAAGAGCGAGGAGGGAGGAGGGAGGGAGGAGGGAAAGCGAGGGGGAGTGGGGGCAGAAAGGGAGGGGGAAGAACGAGGAAGAGTATGGAGGGAGTGAGGAGGGAGGAAAGAGAGCGAGGGGGAGAAGGGAAAGTGAGGGGAGTGAAGAAAGCAGGAGGGAGGGAGGGGAGGAGGGGGAAAAGTGAGGGGGAGGAAGGGAGAGCAGGGAGGGGAGAACGAGGAAGAGTGTGGAGAGGAGAGGAGGGAGAGAGAGCGAGGGGGAGGGGAAAGTGAAGTGACAGTGAAGGAGGGAGGGAGGAAAGCGAGGGGAGGAAGGGAGAGCAGGGAGGGGGAGGGAGTGGGGGGAGAATGAGAGAAGAGGGGGAGTAAGGAGGAGGGAGGAGCGAGGGAAGGAGGGAGGGGAGGAGGGGAGAACGAGGAACAGTAAGGAGGGAGCGAAGAGGGTGGGAGGAGGAAGAGTGGGAGTGAAGAGAGCGAGGGGAGGGAGGGGGAAAGCGAGGGGAGGGAGGGACAGCGAGGAGGGAGAGGGAGGAGGGAGGGGGGGAACAAGGGGGAGGGGCAGCGCCTCGGGATTCTATTTCTGACTTCTAGAGAATCGAATATCCGGCCCACCCAATGAAAAAAATCGAGATTTGGGAGCGTCATCCGTCTCCGGGCAGAGGAGCCACCCGCAGGATCCTTTGGCGGAGATAGTTCTCGGAGGCGCCGGGCGATGTTCAGCTTTTCAGCCGTCGATTTGGCCTTTTTTTTGTCCCCTTCCGTCAATTGCGGATCCCCTTCCAAAGCACCCGGGAGAGTGTTGGATGGCGCCAAAGCTCCCCTCGCGGGATTTAAGCCATCCCAAGCAGAGCTGCCTTCCGCAATTGACCGAGGGGGATTTTTGTCAATGCCCGCCGGGGTTCAAGGGCTGCTCCGGGTCCTTTTGCGATTGAATCCAAGCCTTTCCCCCACCCCCACCCCATTACTACTCATACCACAGGTAGTTCTCAACTTGCAGCCATTCAGTTTGTGACCGTTCCAAGTTACAACGGGACTGAAAAAGCGACTCTTGGCCCGTTTTTCCACACTTATGACCGTTGCAGCTTCCCCAGGCTCACACGTCCAAAATTTCAGGATCTCGGCAACCGGCTTGCATTTATGACGGTTTTGCACTGTCCTGGCGTCATAGTGTCCCCTTTTGTGACCTTCCCAGCCAGCTTCTGACAATCAGCGGGGAGAAGCATGATTCACTTAAGAACTGGGTCCAGAAAAGGTCATAAAAAGGGGCGCAACTCGCTTAGGGACTGTCTTGCTTAGCGACAGAAAATGTAGGGCTTGATTGTGGTCAAGGGCTACCAGTAACTGTGCCTTTTTGCCATAACTTTTTTTGTATTTCTGTTTGCTGGTCTTTGCATTTTGTGAGTTTCTCTAGTTGTTTCTCTTTTATTCTGCTTTCTCCAGGGACTGCCACGTCCATTATCCAGACTTTTTTTCTCTATCTTATCCATAATAGGATAGGATAGGATAGGATAGGATAGGATAAGACAACAGGATAGGACAGGACAGGATAAAATAGGATAGGATACCATAGGATAGCATAGGACAGCATAGGGGAGCATAGGACAGGACAGATAGGATAAGACAGGACAGGACAGGATAGAATAAAATATTGTCACTTTAACAGATAATCAGAGTTGGAAGGGACCTTGTAGGTCATCTAGTCCAACCCCTTGCCCAAGCAGGAGACCCTACACCATTTCTGACAAATGGCAGTCCAATCTCTTCTTTAAATGTACAATAGAATAGAATTCTTTATTGGCCAAGTGTGATTGGACACACCGGGAATTTGTTTTGGTGCAAATCGTGGTGGTATTCGACCGGTTCTGCCTGGTTCTGGAGAACCGGTAGCGGCACTGAACCGGTTCTCTTCACTGCTCTGTGTTTGGCCCACTCGCCCCCCCGGGCTCCCATACTCACTTTTATGGCCAGAATTCAAAGCGCAGCTGCCTTTGCGTGGCGCAGAATAGCGCCATGCGGCAGCTACTGCAGCGACCAGCATCGTGCAGGCTTGCAGGAGGCAAGTTAGAACGCCTCTGCGCCTGCGCAAAGTGCGTGATTGGCGCGTATGCACGCAAAGTGTGCATACGCGCACGCAAAAACGCCACCTGAAGCGCATGCCACCGAACCGGTGGCAACTTTAGTCGAATACCACCACTGGTGCAAATGCTCTCAACAAAGACAAACAGGCTTAAAAACAGCTTATATATCCCAGGGCAGTAGCTCTGTTGAATTCTGCTGTATAGTGCAGTGTTGGTGCGGTTTTGGGGTTTTTCCATTCAATGTGTGAAGGGTGAAGGATGTGTGTTTGTGGTTATTTTCATGGTCATGATGTGCACTGAAGATGGTTTGGTTTTGTTGTACGAGGTGCAAGTGTCAATAAAATAAAATAAATTCTCCCGGATGAGGGTTTAATCTCTTTCTCTGTTCTGCCCTCTCAAGAGCTACAAAATCTTCCTCTTCCCAGGATCCAAACTCGCTCCCTGTCTGGAATCTGGGATCCTTTTGACCCCCCCCCAGGAAATCCACCCAAATATGATGTTCTTTTCTGGGGGGAGGAGGGGAATCCAGCCAGGTCTCTCTCCCTCCCTCCCTCCTGCTCAATGCAGGCAGTCCTCCACTTACAACAGTTCATTTAGCGACCGTCCAAAGTCACAATGACTTCTGACCCTTTTTCACCCTTCTGACCGTTGCAGCCTCCCCAGGGTCCCCTGATCCAAATCCAGGTGCTTGGCCACCGACTTGTTCTTACGACGGTCGCAGCCTCCCAGGGGTCATCTGATCCCCTTTTGCGACCTTCCGATAAGCAAAGTCCCTGGGGAAGCTGGGTTCACTTAATGACCAGGTTACTCATTTAACAACTGTGCTGATTCACTTAACGACTGTGGCAAGAAAGGTCGTAACATGGGGGCAAAATTCATGGAATAAACGTCTCACAGCAACAGAGATTCTGGGCTCAGTTGTAATCGTAAGTAGAGGATTCCCTGTTTGAGGTGCAATGAAAAACTAAACTAAACTAAACTAAACTAAACTAAACTAAACTAAACTAAACTAAACTAAACTAAACTAAACTAAACTAAACTAAACTAAACCAAACCAAACCAAACCAATCTAAACTAAACTAAACTAAACTAAACTAAACTAAACTAAACTAAACTAAACTAAACCTCCATAGACATCTTCTATATAGATGCTTCAAAATCTTCTCCCAGACAGGAACAACACAAATAGAGACCCTGAAAGGGTGTGTGGGGTCTCTAACAAGGCTTCGGTTGTCAGGTTGGGCGGGCAGGGGGAGGGGTGTTGTTGTATGGCAGGTGCCTGTCTGTTTTGAATTCTAAAGTCCCCGAGCACTTTAACTTCCTCATTTTGTGTTTACTTTGTCT
Organism: Pseudonaja textilis; assembly: GCF_049901715.1. NCBI lineage: Eukaryota > Metazoa > Chordata > Lepidosauria > Squamata > Elapidae > Pseudonaja > Pseudonaja textilis. Next base: position 4,102,368 of record NC_141991.1, read on the forward strand.
ATTTTCTGATCTCGGAAAAGCTCCGACTTGCAGGCAAATGAGAGCAACCGAGATGATTAGGGAACTGGAGGCTAAAACATATGAAGAACGGTTGGAGGAAAGCTGGGTATGTCTAGTCTAATGAAAAGAAGGACTAGGGGAGACAGGATAGCAGCGTTCCAGTATCTCAGGGGCTGCCCCAAAGAAGAGGGAGTCAAGCTAGTCTCCAAAGCACCCGAAGGCAAGACAAGAAGCCACGGGTGGAAACTAACCAAGGAGAGAAGCAACTTAGAACTAAGGAGGAATTTCCTGACAGCTAGAACAATTAATCACTGGAACAACTTGACACCAGAAGTTCTGGATGCTCCAACACTGGAAGGTTTTAAGAAGAGATTGGACAGCCATTTGTCTGAAGTGGTGTAGGGTTTCCTGCCTAAGCAGGGGGTTAGACTAGAAGACCTCCAAGGTCCCTTCCAACTCTGTTATTCTATTCTATTCTATTCTATTCTATTCTATTCTATTCTATTCTATTTCCTATTCTATTCCATTCCCTATTCTATTCTATTCTATTCTATATTCTATTCTATATTCTATTCTATTCTATTCCCTATTCTATTCCATTCCCTATTCTATTCTATTCTATTCTGTTCTATATTCTATTCTATTCCCTATTCTATTCCATTCCCTATTCTATTCTATTCTATTCTATTCTATTCTATTCTATTCTATTCTATTCTATTCTATTCTATTCTATTCTATTCTATTCTCTATTCTATTCTATTCTATTCTATTCTATTCTTATTCTATATTCTATTCTATTCTATTCCCTATTCTATTCCATTCCCTATTCTATTCTATTCTATTCTATTCTATTCTATTCTATATTCTATTCTATTCTATTCTATTCTATATTCTATTCTATATTCTATATTCTATTCTATTCCCTATTCTATTCCCTATTCTATTCCATTCCATATTGTATTGTATTGTATTGTATTGTATTGTATTGTATTGTATTGTATTGTATTGTATTCTATTCTATTCTATTCTATTCTATTCTATTCTATTCTATTCTATTCTATTCTATTCTATTCTATTCTATTCTCAAAAAAGCTAATACAATCCTAAATGTATTAACAGGGGTATACAATCAAGATCAAGGGAGGTCCTAATACCACTCTAAAAAGCCTTAGTAAGACCACACCTAGAGTACTGCATCCACTTTTGTTCACATTATAAAAAAAAGATGTTGAGACTCTAGAAAAAGTACAGAGAAGAGCAACCTGGATGATGAGGGGACTGGAGGCTAAAACATATGACAAACGGTTGTAGGAACTGGGCGTGGCTGGTCTAGTGAACAGGAGGACCAGGGGAGACATGATAACATCTTCCAATATTTGAGGGGCTGCCACAGGGAGGAAGGGGACAAGCGACTTTCTAAAGCGCCTGTAGGCCAAGACAAGGAATAATGGATGGAAACTGTACAAGGAGAGATTCAACCTAGAAATAAGGAGAAACTTTCTGACAGTGAGAGCAATCCACCCATGGAACGGAAGTTGCTTTCAGAAGTTGTGGGAACACCATCACTTGAGGCTTTCAAGAAGAGATTGGACTGCCGTTTGTCATTTGGAGGTGTTTATTTTCTTTTCTTTCAGGACTGGACAGCTCCCTGTCTGGAATGGTATATAATAGGGTCTCCCGTTTTGAGCAAGGGTGGGGGGTTGGACTAGACGACCTCCAGGGCCCCTTCCAAGCTCTACTCCGATTGATGGGTTGAATCAGACTCCAGCACCCTCCCCTCCGCTCCATTTGGCCTTGGGAAGAGTAAACCCACCTCCGTCCGTCTTGAGGGTCGTGGGGAGCAATCCAGCAGCAGCCCCCCACACAAGCCGGGACCGGAAACTGCTGCAGGCTGCAAAGCTTGCAGAGCTCGGCTGGGCTCTATCTCCGGGTCCGTCCACCTGCCGGCCTTCCTTTGCCGGCGACAAACGACGTCACCCCGGCTCGATTTTCTGATTGGTCGCCGAGCGGGCGCGGCCGCCCCCCCTCGCCCTCCCCGGGCCAGCCCGACGGCTGAGGCTAAATTCCCCCGCGGGACACACGTCGCTTCCACTTTCAGTCTGGGCGACTCTGCAACGACTCTGCAACGACTCTGCATGGCTGTCCAAGGCAACGGAGCGGGGGCCTCGGTGGGGCTGGCGCGGCTCCTGGCGCTAATGCTCCTGGCCCAGGCTGAACTCGGGAGAGGTAAGGGCGCGGGGCGGGGGGCTTTTCCTGGGACAGAGGGAGGGGAAGAGAAGTTTGATCCTCGGGGGTCGTCGGTGGGAAGGAAAAGAAGCCGAGGCTGTAACTTCCTCCCCCGCCCCCCTTCCTTCCCTCCCTCGGCAAAAAGAGCAGGTGAATCCTTTGAGCCTTTGAAGGAGAGATTTTGGACGGGCGTCGGTCAGAAAAGGGGTAGGGTCCTCCGCTTGGGGTTGGACTAGATGACCTCCAAGGTCCCTTCCAACTCTGAGGATCCCTGATGCGTTATCTCTGCCCGCTTCCCCGTCCCGCCCCTCCCGCTGTTTCCCGAGTTCGCAAAAGTCGGGAGCGGGGGAGGGGAACCGGTTTTCTCCGCCCTCCCCCACCTCCCACCCACCCACCCCCGCGCCCACGGTCCGTGGGAAGGTTAGCGGGTGGGTAAGTGGGGTGGAATTCACACGGCCGGCTATTCTAAGAAAGGAGAGAAAGAGAGTGTGTGTGTGTGTGTGTGTGTGTGTGTGTGTGTGGCTTTCCGTGGCTTCCTGTGGCAACTCCAAGCAACGGGGGGAGGGGAAGAACCAGGCAAGCGGGACAGATTGACAGATTCGCGGAGTCGGAAAGGGGCCTTGGAGGTCATCTAGTCCAGCCCCCCGCCCACCTCCTGCCCCTACCCTATTTCTGACCCTCAGTTCTCTTGCCTCGTGCGAATCTAGGCCTTGGGTGGCGGGCAGGCCCGCGGCGCGTTCAGGCCGTCGGCACGCCAACAACCCCTTTCCCCGAGTTGGGCAAACTTTTCCGTGGGAACGCAGCCACCGCCCGAGGGCTGGGGAGAAAAGAAAACAAAAATAAAATAAAATAAAATAAAAATAAAAATTCCAACCCGGCCCTTTCGCTTTCCCTAGGCGAGAAGAACAAGATCCGTCCGGGATCCAGCCTGGGCTCCCTTTTCTTGGGGGGCTGGTGAACGTTTTGACCAGCCGACGCCCCCACGCCGCGCTCACGGGCCTGGGGGGGGTTGCTGTGGGGGGGAAGCAGTCAAGGGGAGGAGTCAACCCCCCCCACCCCGAGGTGGGATGATACTTCTGCCAACAAGTCCTCCGGGCCCCGCCCGCTCCCTCCCTCCCTCCCTCGCTCAGCAGGCAGATTAACAGAGAGGGAAGGGACCTTGTAGGTCATCTAGCCCACCCCCACCTCCCACCCCGCCCAAGCAGGAAACCCTGCCTGCACCATTTCTGCCCAATCTCTTCTTTTTTTAAAAAAAAAAATGCTGTATTGAGTTTTTTTTCCATTTATACATAATAAACCAATACTTATTCAACAGCGCTGCAACATTATATATACGTTTATGTCTCCTGTCTAAACTTACAATACGCAATACTTTCATACCCTCGTATCTATTATAAACATTATTTATTTACATGTTCTATTCTTATAGGTATTGTCCATCCAAATATACCATGTTTCCCATATTGCGTTGTATTCCATGTCTGCCTTCCCTTTTAGTTCCCTAGTTAATTTGCCCTTTTCCACCCACTCTAACTTTTTTTAAAAAATTATTATTAAGCCTTCAGGTGCTGGGGAGTAATAATCAGAATTGGAAGGGACCTTGTAGGTCATCTAGTCCAACCCACACCCCCAGCCAAGCGGGAGACCCTACACCATTTCTGACAAATGGCAGTCCAATCTCTTCTTGAAAGCTTCCAGGGATGACGCTGCCGTAACTTCTGAAGGCAACTTCGGTTCCATGGGTTGATTGTTCTCGCTGTCAGAAAATTTCTCCTTATTTCTGGGTTGAATCTCTCCTCGATCAGTTTCCATCCATTATTCCTTGTCTGGCCTTCGGGGGAGGGGCTTTGGAAAATAGCTTGACCCCTTCCTCCTTTTGGGTCAGCCCCTCAAATATTGGAATATCCCGCTTTCCTGTCTCCCCTGGTCCTTCTCTTCCCTAGACTAGCCAGGCCCAGTTCCTGCAACCGTTCGTCGTATGTTTTAGTCTCCGGTCCTCTCATCATCCTGGTTGCTCTTCTCTGCACTTTTTCTACAGCAGGGGCCTTCAAACTTGACACCTTCAAGACTTGTGGACTTCCAACTCCCAGAATTCCTCCTCCAGTTCACGTTAGCTCAGGAATTCTGGGAGTTGAAGTCCACAAGTACTTAAAGTGGGCCAAATTTGGAGACCCCCGTTCTAGAGTAAGGGTCGCCAACCAGGAGAAAATTTGGGTGGTCCTCCTAGAAATGTCACCCCAAAAGCACCACCCCACGCAAGCAATCCTGTGGCTGTGCATCGCTGGCATTGCGAACAACAGGAGATAGTGAGGGGAGGGAGGAAAGGACGAAGAGGGAGGGGGAACTTCCCTGGCCACCGGCTGCTTCTTTCCGCTTCTTTCTTCTTCTGCTTTTGGCTGCGCGCAAGGAAAACAGCCAAAGTCTTTCTTTCTCTCCCCCAAATTCCACCAGAAATGAGTCTTTGGGACCCTGCAAGGCCTCCTGCTCCAAGAGGCTGCCCCGGCACAAGTCTCACCGAGATTCATTCATGGCGGAGTTTGGGGGAGAGAAAAAAAAAAAAAGGCTTCTGCTGCTTCTGCTGTTTTCCTTGCATGAAGCCAAAAGTCTCTCTCTCTCATTCTCTTTCTCCCCCTGAGAACGGAGCCGGAGATGGTATCCTGTGATCCCAAATAAAGAAGGATAGATCGGTAGGAAAATGAGGTGGGGAATTTTCCTGCAGAGTTTTTTTTGGTTTTTTTTTGAGATTTTCCCAGGGTCTCTGGTCCGTGGGATTTAAAATTATGAGTTTGGTGGTCCCCGAGGTCCAAAAGGTTGGCGACTCCTGTTCTAGAGCCTACCCGAGACCCCTTCCCCCTCCCAAACCTTTTTTTCATGGGGTGGGGGGTAGGGTAGACTGTGGCCCTATGGGAGGCATGCCGACCCCTTCCGGTGGACTCAACAGGCTGGAGAGACCTTAGATTTGACTTAGATTAACAGAGTTGGAAGGGACCTTGTAGGTCATCTAGTCCAACCCCCCGCCCAAGCAGGAGGCCCTACACCAGAGGTCTTCAAAGTTGGCAACTTTAAGACTTGTGGACTTCAACTCCTAGAATTGCTCCTCCAGTTCACGTTAGCTCAGGAATTCTGGGAGTTGAAGTCCACAAGTCTTAAAGTTGCCAAGTTTGGAGATCTCTGTTCTAGAGTCTACCTCCCATCTCCCCTTAGGTGGATTTTTTTTTTCAGGGGGTGGGGGCAGACTGTGGCCTTATGGGAGGCATGCCGACCCCTTTCCTATAGACTCAAAGGCTGGAGAGACCTTAGATTTGACTTAGATTAGCAGAGTTGGAAGGGACCTTGTAGGTCATCTAGTCCAACCCCACCCACCCACCCAATCAGGAGACCCTACACCAGGGATCCCCCAAACTTGGCAACTTTAAGACTTGTGGACTTCAACTCCCAGAATTCTCCAGCCAGCTATGCCTGCTTTTTCCTCTCTCTTAATCTCTTAAGAGAGATTGCAGAGGAAGGGATTACAAGAGAGTAAACTATGCTGGCTGGAGAATTCTGGGAATTGAAGTCCACAAGTCTTAAGGTTGCCAAGTTTGGAGACCTCTGATCTACAAGGAGGGAGGGAGGGAGGGCTCCTCTCTTGACCATTTCTGATCGCTCGCTCCCTCCCCTCCCTCCCTTCCTCCTGTTTTCAGCCCAGGAAATCACTGACCCTGGCGTGGAGATGTTGTCCCAGGTGGCTTTTGTCCAGAAGACGCGCTGGAACACCAGCAGCAGCTCTGAGTTCATGTTCGAATTCAACGACGATGAGATTTTCCACGTGGACCTGGAGCAGAGGGAGACCATCTGGCGCCTGCCGGAGTTTGGCCGCTTCACCAGCTTCCAAGCCGAGGGCGCCCAAGGGAACATCGCCGTCTTGCAGACCAACTTGGACATCCTGATGAAGAGATCCAACTACACGCCCGCCGTTAATGGTGAGAGGGACGGGGAGAGGGGGTTTCCCTATCTCTCTCTCTCTTCTCTTCCTTCCTCCTTGTCCCACGCCCCGATTGGCATCCTTGGGAGGGGAATTTGAAAAAGTCAAGATGGGGGACAGGACTCTGGAGTTGTGGAAGCCTCAGCTTTCCTTTCACGGGAGGAGCTGCCTGCCTTCTGGGCTCTTTCAACCCTCTCCCTCCCACTCTCTTGCTGCTCCCCCTGGGTGAGCCCACCTGAAATCCGGAGGATATTTGGGAAGAGGGAAGGTTGCACCAGATGGATCCCTGGAAGATGCTTCCCCATGAACGCAACTGATGAAGGCAGGGGGTGGGGGCGAGGGGGTTCAGCCTCTCCGTTTTGCCCTCCGTGTAACTCTCTCTTCTCTCTCTTTCCTCTCTCACTCTCTTTTCTCTCTCTCTTCTCTCTTTTCTCTCTCTTCTCTCTTTCCCCTTCTCTCTTTCCTCTCTCACCCTCTCTTCTCTCTCTCTTCTCTCTTTCCTCTCTCACTCTCTCTCCCCCTCTTCTCTCACTTTCTATTCTCTCTTTCCTCTCTCACCCTCTCCCCCTCTCTCTTCTCTCTCTTTCTATTCTCTTTCCTCGCACCCTCTTCTCTCTCTCTCTCTTTCTCTCTTTCCTCTCTCACTCTCTTTCCCTTTCTCTCTTCTCTCTCTTTCTATTCTCTCTTTCCTCTTCACCCTCTCCCCTCTCTCTCTCTTCTCTCTTTCTATTCTTCTTTCCTCGCACCCTCTTCTCTCTCTCTCTCTTCTCTCTTTCCTCTCTCACTCTCTTTCCCCTTCTCTCTTCTCTCGCTTTCTATTCTCTCTTTCCTCTCTCACCCTCTCCCCTCTCTCTCTCTTCTCTCTTTCTATTCTTCTTTCCTCGCACCCTCTCTCTCTCTCTCTCTTCTCTCTTTCCTCTCTCACTCTCTTCCCCTTCTCTCTTCTCTCGCTTTCTATTCTCTCTTTCCTCTCTCACCCTCTCCCCTCTCTCTCTTCTCTCCTCTCTCACTGTCTCTCCCCTTCTCTCTTCTCTCTCTTTCTATTCTCTTTCCTCTCTCACCCTCTCCTCTCCTCTTCTCTCTCCTTCTCTCTCTTTCCTCTCTCACCCTCTCCTCTCTCTCTTCTCTCTTTCCCATTTCACTCTCTCTTTTCTCTCTGTTCTCTCCTCTCTCACTCTCTCTCCCCTCCTCTCTTCTCTCTCTTTCTATTCTCTCTTTCCTCTCTCACCCTCTCCTCTCCCTCTCCCTCTCCCTCTTCTCTCTCCTTCTATCTCTTTCCTCTCTCACCCCCTCTCTCTCTCTCTTCTCTCTTTCCCATTTCACTCTCTCTTTTCTCTCTGTTCTCTCCTCTCTCACTCTCTCTCTCCCTTCTCTCTTTCTCTCTCTTTCTATTCTCTCTTTCCTCTCTCACTCTCTCCTCTCTCTCTTCTCTCTTTCCTTTCTCACACTCTCCCCTTCTCTCTCTTCTCTCTCTTTCATCTCTTTCCCCTCTCTCTTCTCTCTTTCCGCTCTCACTCTCTCACTTTCTCTCCTCTGTCTCCTCTCTCTCATTTGTCTCTCCTCTCTCTCTTTTATCTTCTCTGTCTTCTCTGTTGCTGTCTTTCCTCTCTACCTCTCTCTCCCCTCTCTTTCTCCTCCTCTCTCCCCCTCTCCCCCCTCTCTCTCCTCCCTCCCTCCCTCTCTCTCTCCCCCTCTCTCTCCCCTACAATTGCTGTATTGCAATTCCACCCTTTTTATGCTGGTCTACGACCTTAATCGAGATTTGACTTGACTGCTTCGTTTCTGCCCTCTTGAGCCTTCTTGCTTGCCTAGATTATTCTTAACAGGGGAGGTGGGAGGAAGAGGGGGATACTTTCAAACAAAACCGCAACCAACTTGTGAGGCATTTCCTCAAGCATCCTTCCTCCTCTTGAGCATCGGAAGCAGCCAGAATAATCTTGGAGGAAAAGAAGGGCAGCATAAAACAAACAAACAAACCAATATTAATCTTGATGCCATGTGGGGACCCTCTGACCTGATGCGGTCTAGGGTCTCCTGTTTGAGCAGGGACTTGAACCAGAAAATCTCCTGTTTCCAGTTCTATTCTGATCGATCGATTGATTGATTGGCCTGGTCCAAACCCCAGTCTTCTCTCTCCCTGCCCCTAACCATTCCCTGGGCCAAGAAGTGGACTTCTGATCCCAGCCAGATGTCCTTCAGACTTCTCCTCGAGGACCTTCCCATCATTGAAGGATGGTCTTTTTCCTCCAAGGGTTGTAGGAAGTCAAAGTACCCCACCCCCACATCCCAATTGAAGCCCCCTTTCCTCACTTTCCCCCCGCAGTGCCTCCAAAATTGATGCTGTACCCGGAGAAGGCGGCGGAAATGGGGGAGCCCAACATACTGATCTGCATGGCGGACAACTTCTCTCCGCCGGTGCTGAAAATGGCCTGGTTCAAGAACGGCCATCGGGTGACCGAAGGGGTGCAGACCACGGATTACTACCCCAAGAAGGACCACGCCTTCCGCCGGTTCTCCTACCTGCCCTTCGTCCCAAACATGGATGACGACTACATATGCCAGGTGGAACATTGGGGCCTCACGGAGCCCCTGGGCAAGATTTGGGGTAAGCAGAACATGGGGGGAGGGGGGATGGAGAGCAAACTTTTGGGGTCGGGGGTCCCATGTATCTAAGACAATTTGAAAAGGGGAGAGTGTCCCCTTGGAAAAGCTCACTCCCAAGGTTGCCTTCCTCGCGCCCGTCTGCCCCACAGTTGCCCATCCAGAGTGACCATCCAGGTGGGGCTTCAGGTGCTCAATAGATGGGAGATTCTCTCTCTCTCTCTCTCTCTCTCTCTCTCTCACACACACACACACACACACACACCTTAAAGAGGCAGCAAAGAGGGACAAAGGTAGGAGAGGCCTGGGGTCATATCCTATTGAGGATCTTTGGTCTGAAGGAGAGAAGGATAACAGATAATCAGAGTTGGAAGGGACCTTGTAGGTCATCTAGTCCAACCCCCCCACCCAAGCGAGAGACCCTACACCATTTCTGGCAAATGACAGTCCAATGTCTTCTTGAAAGTCTCAAGTGATGGCGCTCCCACAACTTCCGAGGGCAACTTCTGTTCCATGGGTTGATTGTTCTCACTGTCAGAAAGTTTCTCCTAATTTCCAGGTTGAATCTCTCCTTGTTCAGTTTCCATCCATTATTCCTTGTCTGGCCTTCAGGTGCTTTGGAGAATAGCTTGATCCCCTCCTCCTCTCTGTGGCAGCCCCTCAAATTTTGGAAGACTGCTTTCCTGTCTCCCCTGGTCCTTCTCTTCACTAGACTAGCCAGGCCCAGTTCCTGTAACCGTTCTTCGTATCTTTCAGTCTCCAGTCCCCTAATCATCCTGGTTGCTCTTCTCTGCGCTTTTTCTAGAGTCTCAACATCTTTTTTATAGCATGGTGACCAAAACTGAATGCAGTACTCTAGGTGTGGCCTTACTAAGGCTTTATAAAGTGGTATTAGTACCTCCCTTGATTTTGATTGTATCCCTCTGTTAACACAACTTAGGATTGCATTGGCTTTTTTGGCTGCTGCTGCACACGGCTGACTCCTATTTAGCTGGTTGTCCACTAAGACTCCAAGATCTTTCTCACAGTTACTGCTATTCAGCCTGGTTTTACTCAGTCTGTATGCGTCCTTTGGGTTTTTCTTGCCTAAGTAAGGAAGGGGAGGGGAGATAGGGTGTCATCTTCCCACAGAGGCAGGGGTCCTTCGGGGTGATGGACATGGGGAAGGGGACGTTCTCCGGGTACGGTAGAAGCCATGGGTGGCAACTCCACAGGGTGAGATCCAAACTTGAACGAAAAGAGGAATTTCCTGATGGGGAAAGTGATGAAACAGGGGAACTGTCTGCCACTTGAAGCCATGAGGGGGGAGGGGGAGGTCCCTCATTGGAGGGTTTCAAGAAGGGGCCGATCAACCGTTTATCTGGGAAAGTTTGAAGGTTCCTGCTCTGACCTCCAAAGCCCCTTGCAGCCCGAGGCTACCGTGGCTTGCTGAAATTGGATTTGTGCTGACCGAACGCTCACTGTGGAAACTTCCAGGGAATTCCCGCAGCCGCCTGCTGGATAGGACGTGCTCCTGCCAGATGGCAACCTCCCCACCTTGTCCCTTTTTTCCTCCCCTTCCCTTAGACAAAAATATGCAACAGCACCTCCCGGAGACGGTTGAGAACGTGGTGTGTGCGGTGGGCCTGGCGTTCGGCCTTGTGGGCATTGTGATTGGCACCATCCTGATGATCAAGAGCCGGAAGATGGGAGAGGCCTACTATCGCCGTGGACGCCTGTGAGTTCCCAGACCCTCCAGTTTTGCATTGGGGGGGCGGGGAAGGGCAAGGGAGGGGGGAATCCACCAGGTTGGCATCAATGGGGGGGGGAGGGAATTCACAGCAGGGCCCAGATCCCAGGCTCAGCTAGGAAGCGTGTGTGTATGTGTGTGTGTGTGTGTGTTTAGATATCTGGATTGCAAAACCCTGGGGAGCCACTAGGGGGCAGCCAGTGGGAGTCTCTGTTCCGCCCCTGAGTGGCCATCTTAGGTTTTGCATGAGGGAGATTTTTTTTTCATGAGTGTGGTGCGTGAAACGTTGCGTCTCTTTCTCCGGACTCTGTTGCTTCTTCAACAAATCGTACTTTTTTGTGTGTGTGTTTAAAAAACCAAACAAACATGGTCAATTTGAAGTCTGAAGAGAGCCAGTCTAGAGCAGGGGTCTCCAACCTTGGCAACTTAAAGACTTGTGGACTTCAACTCCCAGAATTCCTCAGCCAGCCAAGAATTCTGGGAGTTGAAGTCCACCAGTCTTCAAGTTGCCAAGGTTGGAGACCTCTCATCTAGAGGATTCTGCAACGGGTCAAAACAATCAAAATGGCAGCTACAACTAGAAAGGGGGCTTCAGTTGCAGGATTGTGGCCTCCATTTTGATTTTTTGGGGGAAAGAAAAACCCATAGATCAGGGGTCCTCAAACGGGGCGACTTCGTGCTATGAAACCAGTACCTGCCGTTTTCCCGTGTTGTTTCAATGCTGTATGCAAAGCTGGAATGTCTTCTCCAGAGCACGAGGCCTGGATAATTTAATATGGAGGATACACCGTTACCCAAACAGCAGATTCGCCCCTCTTCATGTCATTGAAACAGTCTAATGGAATGGCAGAGCTGATAGGATAAGTTCCAGCTGCATCGCAGGAGTTTACCAGAACGTGATTGTACACAATTGCAAACTGCTTCTAGGATGCCAGCTCTGGATTTTGCCTTCTGGTTGACTCCTGAAGCCTTTTCCAAGAATAGATATAGCCACAAGGCAGTGGAGGTTTGAAACCAGAGTTTCCCTTCTCCTAGAACAGTGGTCGCCACCTGGTGGGCTGTGGCCTGCTGGTGGTCCGTAAGAAAATTGTGTTGGCCCACAGAGAAATGTCACACACCCCCAGAACACCCCCCTAAAGCGATTAATCCAGGCTGCGCGGGAACAAGGCTGCACCACTTACATAGCCTGTGGGAACACAAGGCTTGAGTCGCTTGCATTGCAAACCACACAAGATAGGGAGGGGAGGGGGGAAAGGGCAGAGTGGGGGGGGAACTTGCCTGGCCCCCAGGCTGCTTCCTTCTGCTTCTTTCTTCTGCTTTTGGCCACATGCAAGGAAAGCCGCAAAAGTCTTTCTCTCCCCCAAACTCCGCCAGGAGAGAAAGAAAGACTTCTGCTGCTTTCCTTGCATAAAGCCAAAAGTCTCTCTCTCCCCCCCCCCTCCTCTTTCTCTCCTCCTGAAAACGGAGCTGGAAATGCCAGTATCTTGCGATCTCAAATAAAGAACAATCGATCGGTAGGAAAAACGGGGTGGGGAATTTTCCTGCTGACTTTTTGGGGGATTTACCCAGGTTCTCTTTTGGGGAAAATCCCACAAAGTCTGCAGGAAAATCCCCACCCCGTTTTCCTATCGATCGAAAATACCCCCCACACACACACCTCTTCCCCTGAGAACTAGTGGTCCACGGATTTTAAATTATGAGTTTGGTGATCCCTGAGGCCCAAAAGGTTGGCGATGCCTGGTCTAGAAGATGGTTCTACCGTTTTATCTGTGTTTGGGGTGTAAAGCCTTCTTCTGCCTTCAAAACTGTTGACCATCTTCTCCTGTAACCCTGGAAAGGGGCCCTTATGAGGTGCTACCAGCCTGGCCAACTAGAGCAAGGTTTTTAAAGGAGGTATTACTCCTCTGGCACTCCTCCTCACTCCAGGATGCCCAGTTTGGCTCCATTTGCAGTGTCCATTATTTTCCAATTATCGCTTTCTGACCATGCCACTCTACCGCAGAGAACAGGCATAGCATTATGCATCAGGTCTTTCTCTCCAGTGGTTCCTCCACCCAGAATTCTCACCTCCCCCCTTCTTTCTTTTCTTCCTTCCAGGTAAACCATGATTGCAGGCTTGACTCCTGCCCGCCCTGACCCCAACCCCGGGAGCTGCATTTACACTTGTGCTGCACACTTTTCTTTCTCCGACTCTCGTGATGACTCCAGAGCAGGGTGGACGCCGTCTGCCCCACTGACAGTATTTTTTTTCCCACCGCCCTCGTTGGAGGCCCCAGAAGTGAAACATTCCCAGGGGCTCCTGGGGCTGCTTGCCTTCCAAGCATTGGGTCTAGAGGGAAATGTAGGAGGGTTTTTTTGGAGTGAGAGTGGTTTCTTTGGAGGCGCGTGGAGGCGTGGGAGAGTCCTCGGCGCTCTCTGAGCTTGATTGTTTTCTTGTAAACATTTCATGACCCCAATAGCTGACATTATCAGTGTTAGAAGGGAGAGATCTCTGAGCTTGGCTGTCTTCCTGCAGACGTTTCATGATCCGAACTGGGTAATGCTGTCAGCACCGATGCGATTACCTAGCTGGGTCATGAAACGTCTTGAAGAAAACACCCAAGCTCAAGAGAGTACCCAGGACCCCTCATATCAACCCCGAGCTACAAAAGGTTCTCCTTTATTGAGTGAAAACGCAGGGACCTTTTTCCAAAAGGCCCCTAGCGATGGAGAAGGCTGGTTTTAAGGGGGCAGTTGGTCCACCCCTGCAGGACCAAGGCTAACTAAAAGGGGCGCCCTGTCTGGTGCTCATCCCCCACCTCTTGAGTCATTTTCTCTCCACCCTTTTCTGATCAGCTGCATGGGTTTATTCAGGATCCTTTTGTCCGTTGGGGAAGGCAGGGCGAGCGATCCCTCTTCAATGGCACCCACACACCCACACCCACACACACCCATCTTGCTCTGTCAGAGACCTCCCTTCAGGCAACCTCTGACTGCCTCCACTATTACAGCCGCGATCCCAGGCCCGCTTGCTCCCGTTGAATAGAATTTGAACGCCCGCTTGCGTAGACAAAGGCAGAGGTCCCTACCCCCCTTTTCAGGACCCTGGACAGTGATTTAGCCATTTCCCTTGGGCTCCCTTGTAGAATTAGTGAAGTTTCCCCCCCACACTTAGTGCTTCCTTCTGCACAATACACCCCTCCCCCAAAAAAATTTCTGTCCTGCAAAATCAGCTCCTTAATTTTTTTTTGCAGAATCGGAACGCTTCAAGGCTGGCTAATAATGCTTCTTCTTTCTAATAAAGATATTACTCAACTATGCGTGTCTGTTCCTGTCCTTTTTTTTTTTTTTTGCTTTTAGAAAGGGAAGCGATGCTGATTGTGGTTTGTAGGTTGGGGGGTGGGGGAAGGGAGGAGGGAGGGTCAGAGGAGCCTGGAAGCCGTCGATTTCGTGGCGGCAAAAGAATCTCTTCTGCGGATGTTTCAAAGGGAATATAAAATCGGAACAAAAGGTTTTCCTTTCGGGGCTCGTCGGTGAAAAACTTTGAAAAAAATAATATCGTGATTTTTAGAACAGAATAGAATAACAGAGTTGGAAGGGACCTTGGAGGTCTTCTAGTCCAACCCCCTGCTCCGACAGGAAACCCTACATCACTTCAGACCAGCGGTTGCCAACCGGTGGGCCGCAGCCCACTGGTGGGATATGAGAAAATTTTGGTGAGCCACAGAAAAATCTCACCTCAAGAGCACCCCCCCAAAAGCAATTAATCCAGGCTTTGCAGAAACACAAGGCTGTGCTGCCCACATGGCCCATGGGAACCCTCCCCACCAACTCACTCCTTACCCGGCAAACTTGCCTGTTAAATTGCTATTTTTTCTTTTTCTGACCATCAGCTGTTCTGCTGTGCCAGGAGATTTAGTTTAGCTAGGAAGCAGGAAATGGCAGGATTTCTTGCTTTCTAGCTAGTCTTTAGAACTTTGGCTCTGCTTTTAAGCACAGCCGAACCTCCTTTAGGACTGAAGGTTCTATTATTCAGTGCAGACTCACGGCAAGCAAATTTTATGTGACTGACTGAGTTAGCTGATGGCAGATAGATAGATCACTGAATGATTCTGTGAGCAACTCAATCTACCTGCCTGCTTTTGGGCATTTGCTCTTTTTTATATAAAAAAATTCAATATTCACATACATGGTGTTGTGAGTTAATTTTGTGAGTTTGCTTGCAAGCAAATTTTATGTGACAGACTGAGCTAGCCGATGGCAGATAGATAGATCTCTGAATGTGATTCTGTGAGCAACTCAATCTGCCTGCCTGCTTTGCCTGATTTGGGGTAAAAGTTGCTTTTATATATATATAAAAGTTGAATATTTATATAAATATTTATAATATTTACATACAAGCCATGCCCAGCCAGTCACATGACCACCAAGCCACACTCAAAAATTAGGCCACACCCACAGAACTGCTTAGTGGTCCCTGGGCTTTAAAATTATGAGTTTGTTGATCCCTGAGGTCCAAAAGATTGGCAACAGACAAATGGTCATCCAATCTCTTCTTAAATATTTCCAGTGTTGGAGCATTTACAACTTCTGGAGGCAATTTGTGCTATTATACAGGTAGTCCTCGGCGTGCGACCACAACTGAGCTCAAAATGTATGTTGAGAAATTCTTTAAGTGGGTTTTGCCACATTTTATGGCTTTTCTGGTCAAGTTTGTTAGCTGAATCACTGCAGTCATTAAATTAGTAACACGGTTGTTAAGCGAATCTGGCTTTCCCCAGTGAGTTTGCATGTGTTCTGACCCAAGGAAGCAAACACAAAACAGAGGCAACAGCAAAACCTTTTAATGATTCTTTACGAATTCTATTCCTTCCCGGTTAAAAGGCTGTTTCAAACTAATTGTCTCTGATAAGAACAAGCCTTTCCAAGGTGGTGCAAGGCTACCAAGAACACTAGATAAAGTTACTAAGAAATATTTCAAATGCAAAGAGTCTCTAAACACCAATCAAGATATTCTGAATGTCCACAAGGCTTGAATGCAAAAATTTCTTTGCTTCCTGCAAAGAACTCCGGTTTCTCAGCTGGCTTTTATCTCTAAAGAGAGGGGCCATTACTTTGCAGCCTTACTCCTGAGTCACCCATGCTGCTGCAGCTGCTCTTCCCTTTGAGCAGCCCTGCGTGCACACGTGCTGGGCACAGGCTCCTCGGGGGCCTCTTCATCACTGCTGCCGGTCTCCGCAATCTCCGAAGGCAGCATTCCACTCTCTGATAGTCCTGGCCCCATCCCTGCATCACATGCAGGCCCCTCATCTGAGTCCTCGCTCTCCGAGACCTCAGCCATCCACACCTGCTGCCAGCGAACCACAACAGCATGTCAGAAGGTTGCAAAAAAAATCACATGACCCTGGGACATTGCAACCGTCATAAATGGGAGTCAGTTGGCAAGCAACCAAATATAAATCATGTGACGCTGGGGAATGCGGTAATGCTCGTAAGTGGGGAGTCACTTTTTTCAGTGCCATAACTTTGAATGGTCGCTAAATGAACTGTTGTAAGACGAGGGCTGCCTGTAGATAATGACAGTGCAGAAAATTAAACAAGTGTAAATGGAAATGTATTTTTTCCCCCTCACAACTGAAAAAAAATTGATGGAGAAAAATGGATTTGGTTGGGATGGCAACGCAAAGATTTTTAAACAAAGAGAAGATTTCTATTCGGTCCTGTTTCCACTGGGAAATTGTTTCTTTTTTAGGCTTGAAATAGGAAAAAAAAATTAGACTTTAGTTTGAAGATTGAATAATTGTGTAGTTTTAGAAATGGCTAGCAACAACTAATTGAAAAGTCAAATGTAGTTTAGTATTTTCGCTGTACTGAAAAGGGTCAACGCCTTTTTTCTTTTTTTCATTTTTTTATCCTGACACACAGCCCGCCCTTTTGAAAAAAATCTTTAATTTTATTGTATTTTATAGTACAGTAAACTTTAATAAAGCATTGGTGTGTGTGTGCGGGGAAACGAATCTCTCCCGCAGAGATATGGAACTTTTAAGGCAGCCGTGCAGCTTAAGTGGTGAATCGGACGAGAGCGTGTCTTTCCCTGCCTGGCAACTAGTGACCAAGCCTGTTTCAGAGTTTTGATTGGCCAGTTCGTGGAAAGTCCCATCCTAGTGAGGAAAACCCCTGGCCTGGGTCCAGCGAAATGTGGGAGGGGCTGTAGAAAGGGGGCATTGCGAAAGCAAGTGGCTATGGACTCTCGGTTTCTTGGGAGGAAATTGGACCACTTCTTCTTTGTTAAGTGGCCATAAGCCAACAACTGAGGTGACTTTTCTTTTCCAAAAAGGTCTGGAGCCGGAATATTCCAGGCACCCCGCCCCCCCCCCCAAGGCAATCCTTGCCCTTTGATCCTGGGCGGTGACGCCCAGGTGGGAGAAAACGCACTTTGCTCTGGTTCAGAGGCACTGTCTTCTACCCCCCGCCCCCGCAGGTTCGGCCCTCTGTGTCTGTTGTTCTTGGATCTGACACACAGGGGAGGGGGACCGCAACATGGGTGTGGGAGAGGAGTGTGCCCCATCTTCACTAATGGGTGGGGGGAGGGGGCAGGACTACAGGTGTTTCAGTGAACAGCCGGGGTGGGGTGGGGGATATATGTGGGCCTTTGGCAGGCTCCCCCCCACCCCAGCAGTAGCTCTTGTGAGGGAGGCGGTGTCCCAGAAGAAACTGCTGGCCGAAACGGGATTCATTGCGGAGGACGCTTGGCAAACAAAGGACGCAACGCACAAACATTGCTCTAGCAGCCTGGGCTCACAAAGCCAAGGATTGTATTACACGCCCCGATGTCACGTGACAAATGCGGGCGCGGTTCCAACAAGTCCCAGAAGGTGCCCGAACATGAAAAGCAAGAGAGAAACAGAGTCAGTGATAGAGTGAGAGGCAGACAGACCGAGGGAGAGGAAGGGGCAGAGGGAAAGGAAATGGGAGGGGAGGGGGAGGAAGACAGAAAGGAAGAGGGGGGAAAGAGAAGGAGAGAAAGAGCGAGAGATGAAGAGGGAAGGAGAGAGAAAGGGAGACAGAGAAAGAGTGAGAGAGAGGAAGAGGGGAGGGAGGGAGAGGAAAAGAGGGAGGGAGAGAAAGAGAGCCAGAGGGAGGGAGAGAGGGAGAGAAAGAGCGAGAGATGACGAGGGAGTGAGAGTGTCAGAAAGGGAGGCAGAGAAAGAGGGGGGAGAGAGGGAGGAGGGAGAAGAAAAGAGAGAGGGGAGGGAGAGAAAGAGGGAGGGAGAGAAAGAGAGCGAGAGGGAGGGAGAGAAAGAGCGAGAGATGACGAGGGAGTGAGAGAGTGAGGAAGGGAGGCAGAGGGAGAGAGACAGAGAGGGAAAGGAGGGAGAAGAAAAGAGGGAGAGAGGGAGGGAGAGCAAGAGAGAGGGAGGGGGAGAGGGAGAGAAAGAATGAGAGATGACGAGGAGTGAGAGAGTGAGAAAGGGAGGCAGAGAAAGAGAGAGGAAGGAGGGAGAAGAAAAGAGGGAGGGAGGGAGGGAGAGAAAGAGGGAGGGAGAGGGAGAGAAAGAGATGATGCGGGATTGAGAGAGTGAGAAAGGGAGGAAGAGAAAGAGAGAGAGAGGAGGAGAGGAAGGAGGGAAAGGAAAAGAGGGAGGGAGGGAGGGAGAGAAAGAGAAAGAGGGAGGGAGGGAGGGAGAGAAAGAGCGAGAGATGAGGGATTGAGAGAGAAAGGGAGGCAGAGAAAGAGAGAGAGGAGGAGAGGAAGGAGGGAGAGGAAAAGAGGGAGGGAGAACAAGAGAGCAAGAGAGAGGAAGCAGGAGAGGGAGGGAGGGAGGGGGACAGGGGAGATACTGGCCCAAAGTCCCCCGGAGCGGCAGTGAGGAGGGGTCCTCCTTGCCCACCCTCTCCTCCCCGCCTGAAAAGCTGCAAGAAGCTGAGCAAGAAAACGAGGCGGGTGCCGGAGACCTTCAGTTCCGGCTACTCTGGCCTGGGCCAAGGCCAGCTCTGCCTCAGCTCTGCACACCTTTTAAGAGAATCGTTAGGAACGATTTTTTCCTGCATCTCTGCTGCCCCCTGGTGGTCCTGCCGAAGACTGCGAGGGCTGGCCAAGCAAGGCGGATCCGAGCTCTTGTGGGCTGTGTCTGCCTTCTGGTGGTCATCAAAGGCCTTTGCCGATGATGGGCAATAAGCGCCGGCAGATATCCGAAGCTGCCCTACCTCTGCAGCCCAGATTTTGGGGTGGGGGGGGCCAGGAACTTGAGGGGCCCTTTTTCCGCGGATGAATTTTATTCAAAGCAGAAGCTTTCCTGAGCATGTCTGTGGAGATTTTCAGCCACCCAGGTCATAATTGTGTCAAAGGTGCTGGTGGAAAAAGCAACTGGGACTGTTTTTTCCTTGAGGAGGAGGAAGGTGCTTTTTTCAAGAAGCAACTGGACTTTTCTTGTTGTTGTTGTTGTTGTTTTTGAAGGTTTTTCGCTTCTCATCCAAGAAGCTTCTGAAGCTCTAACTGCAGGGTGGGGAATGGAAAGATTTGATACTCCTTACAGACAGCTAGACAGAGAGTCCTTTCAGAGAGCTGCTGATCCAGTTCTACAGAGGAATCATTGAGTCTGTCATCTGCACCTCTATAACTGTCTGGTTTGGTTCTGCAACCCAACAGGACAGACACAGACTTCAGATGATAATTAGGACTTCAGAAAAAAACAATTAGTACCAACCTGCCTTACATCGAGGATCTGTATACTGCACGAGTCAAAAAGAGGGCTGTGAAAATATTTACAGACCCCTCACATCCTGGACATAAACTGTTTCAACTCCTTCCCTCAAAACAACACTATAGAGCACTGTACACCAGAACAACTGGACACAAATAGAGCACAACAAACAACTAGACACAAGGACAGTTTTTTCCCAAACGCCATCACTCTGCTAAACAATTTCAACACTGTTCAACTATAACAAAGCCTGAATTACTATTACTATTAATCTTCTCATCACTCCTTATCACCCATCCCCTCCCACTTGTGACTATAACTTTCTCGCTTGGATCCTTACAATTTTTATTGACTGTTTCCTAGCATGATTCGATTGCTTATTATACCCTATGACTATCATTAAGTTTTGTGCCTGGTGTTCTTGACTCTTGACGAATGTATCTTTTCTTTTCTGTACACTGAGAGTATTTGCACCAAGACAAATTCCTTGTGTGTCCAATTACACTTGGCCAATAAAGAATTCCATTCTATTCTATTCCATTCCATTCTATATCCTTGAGGCCACTTGGAGGTTTCTCTGGGTCCTCAGGGTCACTCGAGTTGTGCAAATGGGTACGGAGCCTTCTTGGAACTGCTGCAAGGACAATGTTGTAGACCACCATCCAGTCAGAGCTGAAGAAGCTGCTTGGATGAGAAGCGAAATGTCTTCCAAGAAAAACCAGAAAGTCCAGTTGCAGAGGTGGTATTCAGCAGGTTCTGACCAGCTCTGGAGAACCGGTAGTGGAAATTTGGAGTAATTCGGAGAACCAGAAAACGCCACTTCTGATTGGCCCTGCCAGCCCCATCTCTTCTCTGCCTCCCATGTCCCAGCGGATCGACTGGATCTTCTTTTGTTACCCTGCACAGGAGAACGGAGCTGGAAAGCAGGCTAGTTGGGTGGGGAGGGAATGGAGATTTTGTAGTATCTTTCCCCTGCCACACCCACCAAGCCACACCCACAGAACAGGTAAATTTTTTTGACTCCCACAACTGTCCAATTGCTTCTTGAAAAAGCACTTTTGGAACAACCATGACCTGGATGACTGAGAATCCCCATAGACATATTAGCATGCTAATGAGCTTTTCTGGAGCAAGTGGGGACTGATAGGGGGGGAGGGGCTGGGAGGCTGATATGGGGGGGAGGGGCTGGGAAGTCTTCAGACTTCCACCACCACCACCACCAAATATGGCAGAACATGACACATTGTGCTGCTTTTAATATTTGAGCTTGACACCTGCTAATGCCTCCTTGTTTTCCAGACTACATCCTCATAAAACTATGACCAGAGTTTCCAGAGCCACATCCTCCAAGTTTTCTTCTCCTTCACCTTCTGGAACAGAGCAGGGAGTCAGGAGGGGCAGTCTCTGTTTCCATCTTCCAAACTTCCTAGAAAAGGCTGCCTGGAGCAATACATTTGATCCAGATTTGCTCTTTGCAAAAAAAAAATATTTTTTCTGCTTGGGCAGGGGTGGTTGGACTAGATGACCTACAAGGTCCCTTCCAACTCTGATGATCTGTTAAATATCGCAGGAGATACATCAATATTTCTCCAAGAAATGAGAATGCAGGCTCAGACCAGAGATCATCGAGCTTCAGTATTTATGGGATTCCTAACAATTGTGCAATTAAGGATCGTGAGGAAGAGTGGGGAGGGGAAAAGGACAGCCACTCCCCTAGAAGATGGATATAAAGCAGTGGTCCCCAACCACCGGGCCCCGGACCGGTACCGGTCCGTGGATCATTTTTTACTGGGCCGCAAAGAAGTGGGTGCCGCCATCTTGTTTCGACGGCGCTTGAGAAAGTGCTTCTGGGTGAGCTTGTCGGTTGTCGGTTGGAAAGTGGTATTTGGGTGCTGAAGGAATCCTCGCGCCTTAGTTTCATCGTGGGGGGGGGCGGCTTCGAACGAAGAGCCATCCCAATGGCAGTGGAGTCTCACATTAGGAGATTAAGAAAGAGCCCGAAAAGCCCATCGACAAAGGTACAAAGGAGGAGTTGAAGGTGGCGGGGAGAAGCCGGGGACGGCTGGCTGGCCACTCGGCTCGCCTTGCCTTGGTCCTGCGTGCTGATGCTGGTACAGGTCCGTGGATCATTTTGTGATGCCGGTACCGGGCCGCGGGACAAAAAAGGTTGGGGGCCACTGATATAAAGCCTTTAAAACATCCTCATCACCTGAAGCTTCTCAAACATCCAACTTCCCGGGAGGTCGGGGAAACGGGCTCCCCGTGAAGCACAAGGGGGGGGAAGAGTCATACGGACAGTCCTCTGGAAAGCAAGAGGGGGGGATCGTTCACTGGAAGGCTAGAGACACGTGTCACGGGGGTCGTGGGAAAACCAAGGGAGCTGTGGCTGGAGGAGACCTGTAGATTTGGGGCCTCGTCAAAACGCTGGTAGCCTGGGCTTTCCGTATCTCAGCAGTCGCTGCCTCCCCCAGACATTGCTTCGCTCGGGGATTACCTGCGACTCTTTGGGACACCGCCCCAGTTGAACACGGAAAGGTCTCCACAGTTACGCTGCACACAACCTGCGAAGCCCCTCCCTTCTTCTCCCTTTCCTCTTCAAAGGGTTTCTCGGTAGGGAGATTCTGCCCGGAGACAGATGACTCATCAAAAGGGAGGCTTCCCATTGGCGCAACCTATTCCTTGGAAGCCAATTCCGAAGTATCCCTCTCAAGCCCCCCACCTCCCCCCAATTCCACTTCTCCCCTCTATTGGGGAGGGGGCTTGGGGGGGAAGCCTCCATGGGCGCTCCGTCTGTTGCTGCTGCTGCTGCTGGTGGTGGAGACGTCGGCTGGGAGCCCTGCAAGCGAAGCGGGAGAGGGAAGGAGGACCCACGGTAAGGGTGGCGAAGCGGGAGAGACCGTTGGTGCTGCTGGGGGGCGGGGGGAGAGGTGAGACGTGAGCAAGGCGGAAGCATCCGAGACTCCTCCCCTTTCCTCTTGGCCACGCCCCTCCCAGTACGATTCCCTCAGACGGAGAAGCGGGAAAAGGGGTTCCGAGAGGAGTGGGCGGAGCCTATTCTGGCGGGAAGAGCGGGGAGACAGACGCCTCTCTGAGGGGAAGCGCCACCAACTGAGGGTGGGAGCCTTAGATGTCGTCAGGGACGGACTGGACTCCTCCTGTCTCTGGGTCAGTCACTGAATTGGGCCTCCTTCTGGTTCCCTCTTTTCCCTCAATGTGCCCCCTCAGTAATGGGTTCCCCTCAAGGGACCCTTTCAAGTCACCCCGTCACTGAGGCGAATGACTTAGAAGATCCCCACACTGGATCCCCTTCAAGCCCTCGGTCTCCATTCGCCCCCAAAGACCCTTCAGAATAATGGTGGTGTTTCTTTCAGGGCTT
Organism: Pseudonaja textilis; assembly: GCF_049901715.1. NCBI lineage: Eukaryota > Metazoa > Chordata > Lepidosauria > Squamata > Elapidae > Pseudonaja > Pseudonaja textilis. The sequence continues at coordinate 4,124,948 of NC_141991.1, forward strand.
CATTTTCAAACGGAAAGAGTGGAATCGCTGGATCGACAATAAGGAATATACTGGACTTAACTCTATTAATACATTATTTTTAATGATATTAAATGGGAAGATAAATATAGACGCTGCTTGGACCCTCCCCGCTCTGACCCAAAGTACAACTCTTTAAAGGCCCCAAATACCTTCCAACTTGTAGAAAGAGGCAAAAGGCTGAAATTTTCTGGTTCCCCTTTGAGTCTTCTGTTGCAAAGGAAGAAGGTAATGTTGGCTGAAGCACTTTCAATGTTGCATGGATTATATCCACAGGTGTAAAATTACTTAATTAGGAAAATTTTAACAAAAATGCCAGGATTTTATAATCAAGGATTGTTCCCACATTTCAATTGTTTGCTTCTTTCATAGATAAATCTAGCTTGCTAATGCTTTTCTCATTCCACGGTTTTCAAAGCATCATTGTGCAATGTGAAACTGAGTCAGATGTGAACCCATTCCACCCCCTTCTAGCACTTTCTAACATTTTATTCCACTCTCCCCCCTCCCACATAAGTTCTACATATTCATCTCTTTCTTCCTTAAGCTTTTTTATTCAACATATAAGATGTAGGGCATCATTTACATTGCGCAACAACAGTTTCCAATAATTTATTAACTTTTCAAATTGAGAAAGTATCAGAGTGTGCAGCAATCCAACCAATACAGAAGTAAATAATTCAGCAGGATTCATTTATAGAAGCATGTATAAATATGATGCATGTATACAATACCCATGCAGCTCTTTCAACGTGGTAGGAAAAACAAGGACAAGAAGCAGAAGCAACCAGCACCATCAGAACACAGAATCTCTATATTTATACAGATCAGTAACCTTAAGTCAAGCCCAGTCTCCAAGCCATCTGGCATGGCTAACAAGAGGTTCTGTTTCTTAGTCACCAAATAGTTCCCATTGGCTGACTTGTTATGTCTATCCCAGCTCATAATTTTTATATACTGACAGAAAGGTTGTTAACAATCAGGAAATACCTTTTTTACAAAGCTATATTAAGATAAAAAGCACAAAGTCGCAATCATACTGCTACCAGTTTTCTCCAAAACCATAACAAAACTGAGGACCCCTAACACATCTAGTGTGATTGATCTTTCTAATCAACTTGATGTCACAAAATGAAATAAAGGAAATAGAGGAAAGGAATTGAGAAAGTGAAAATACAGTACTGATTTATCTGAGAAACTGAACAACGAATACTTTAAATCAGGCATTTGAGTCCTTTTTAAAAAAAGAATTGCTCGTATTGTACACTGTTGGATCAATAAAGCCATTTTTAAGTCCCTTTCAGTTAGGAGAATATGTTGTGGTTAGGTAGCAGCAGTGAAGAGGTTCCTGAGGAGCATATGCTAAGTGCACGTGAAGAGAACATCTGGAGCAGCACAGGTGACTCGTGAGTAAGAATGCAACGTAATGGCCCCTCCCTTCAGAGAATATAAGCCTGGTTTCAAAGGGTTTTTGGTTTTGCAGCATTATGAATAGAGACTCTGGACTATCTGAAGAATTCTGTCAAGGCTTTTCTGGTTGGACTAACTGGCTTCAAGCCATCTTTTATCTACAAAGAAGTTTATTTGTAGATTAAAGCTGTGAAGGTTTGAGTTGCTGCATTTGTTTGAGATTTTCTGGCTGGTAACTGGGTTGGGTCAGAACAGAATAGAACAGAATGGAACGGAACAGAGCTGGAAGAGACCTTTGAGGTCTAGACCAGCCCCCTGCTCAAGCAGGACACTCTATACCAGGGTGTAAAACTTGATTTCATTGAGGGCATCAGGGTTGTGTTTGACCTTGGGGGGTGGGGGGCATGTTGGGGGCACCTGTGGAGGCCTTAGGGCTCTGCCAGCAAAAACGGGCTCCGAAGGCCTGTTTTTGGCTATGACGGTCTCCTGCAACCCTCTGCCAGCAAAAATTAAGCTCCATTTTCACTGGCAGAGGCACTACGTCTTTTCACTGTATATGGGGGAAAATAGCTTAAATACCTTGCTAGAAGTTTAACGAAGGCCGATATTTTCAACATAATTAGAGCTAAAATGAATATACACACATACATTTTTCCTTGCTTTGCTTGCATACAGCACCTCTTCACAAAGCCTGGAGGCTAATCCCAGACTCAATTCAGATGTTGATTATGCCTAAATAAAGAGTTTCTGACCAAGCTGAGGTTGTGAGGTTTTGGAGCAGTGAGAGGGGCAATTGTGTAACAGATCTTTTTGAGCAAGACCTTAACTGAATAGGTAATACCTCTGAAAATAAAAAATCTATTCTGGGAACGTCCCAAATCCATACATTTATTCAGTTGTTCCTATGGTGATAACTCTGAAAGAAGGAAGACTGTTCACCACATTTTTCCACAGATGTTATTCTTCTTATGCTCCATATCTTTAAATGGTTTCATATCCTAGTGGATCTTTTTACATAAATTAAGGACACTTCAGTCCCTAAAGGGATCACCTTCCCGTCCTGTTGTGAATAAGTTGATGGCTTTCCACAGGATATTTTTCTGCCTGGTCCTTTTATGTACACAGACTGTGGAAAGACCTTGGCTGGCAGTACGTCTCTGGCAACTGGAGTCAGATAGGTACAGAGACATCCAGGTTTTTCTCCTGTATGGATCCTTTTGTGGCATATCAGGTAACTACTAGTGCTGAAGCTCTTCCCATAGTCTATGCATTTAAAGGGGTTTTCTGCAGTATGCATCCTTTTATGGGAAGTAAGGGAACTCTTCACACGGAAACTTTTTCCACAATCCACACATTTCTAAGGCCTTGCCTTTGTATGGATCCCTTTGTGGAATTTCAGACACACACTGTGCCTGAAAGTCTTCCCACAGTCTAGGCATGTATAAGGTTTCTCTCCCTTGTGGAGCCGTTTGTGGAGGTCCAGGTACATGCTAGTTTTATAGCGCTTTCCACACTCCATGCATTTATAGGGCTTTTTCCCTGTGTGGATCAGCTTGTTTACGGATCCTCCTTGTTTATGGGAATCAAGGTCACAACTTCGCCTGAAGCCCTTCCCACACTCTTGGCATTTATAGGGTTTTTCTTCTGTGTGGATCCGTGTATGAGAAGTGAGAGCACCCTTTACACGGAAGCTCTTTCCACACTCCATGCATTTATAGGATTTTTCTCCTGTGTGGATCCGTTTATGACAAGCAAGAGACCTCTTTACACTGAAGCTCTTTCCACACTCCATGCATTCATAGGATTTCTCTCCTGTGTGGATCTGTTTATGAGAAGCGAGAGCACCCTTTACACTGAAGCTCTTTCCACACTCCAGGCATTTGTAGGGTTTTTCTCCTGTGTGGATCCGTTTATGGAGGATCAGGTAACTGCTGCTTTTATAGCTCTTTCCACACTCCATGCATTTATAAGGTTTTTCTCCTGTGTGGACCCGTTTATGGGAAACAAGCTCACCACTATGGCTGAAGCCCTTCCCACAGTCTAGGCATTTATAGGGTTTTTCTCCTGTGTGGATCCGTTTATGATAATTAAGTGCACTGTTTCCCCTGAAGCTCTTTCCACACTCCATGCATTTATAGGGTTTTTCTCCTGTGTGGACACGTTTATGGGAAATAAGGTTACCGCTTTGCCTGAAGCTCTTTCCACAGTCCAGGCATTTATAGGGTTTTTCTCCTGTGTGGATCAGTTTATGAGAAGTGAGAGCACACTTTACACTGAAGCTCTTTCCACACTCCATGCATTTAAAGGGTTTCTCTCCCGTGTGTACCCGTTTATGGATGATCAGGTAACTGCTGTTTTTATAGCTCTTCCCACACTCAATACATTCATATGGTTTTTCTCCTGTGTGGACCAGTTTATGAGAAGTAAGAAACCTCTTTACACTGAAGCTCTTTCCACACTCCCTGCATTTATAGGGTTTTTCTCCTATGTGGATCCTTTTGTGATATTTTAGGCACACTCTGTGCCTCAAGCTCTTTCCACAATCTAGGCACTTATACTGTTTTTCTCTGGTGTGGATCTTTTTATAAGAAGTTAAATTACCTCTCCATCCAATACTTTTTCCAGGGTTCACATCGTTGTAGGGCTTCTCCCTTGCCTGGATCATTTTATGTGAAGTAAGATTATTACTACTGGAGCTTTTTCCAGTTTTGCAGTGGTTACTAACATCGGGGTTTGCTTTGAATATTTTTCTACTTTGACATTTCCCCGTATATTCTTTGGAATCATGTTGGGTCAGGAAATGATCCATTTCCACACATTCAAGAATAGAGTTTTCACTCCAATTGTGCTTCTTTTCAGGTTTCCTCCTTCCCCACTTATTTGTAGATGTCTCCTCAGGAATTTCAGTTTTGATTATTTGCAATGGCATTAAATTTGGCTCTTGGTCATTCTCCTTCTTCTGCGCATCAAATGCTTGTGGGGGGGAAGAAAAATAAATTAGAATAATCTACAACATCCACTTTAATGTCCCTATGCATAGATTTATCTATTACTGGGCATGTCCGGAGAAAGGAATGAGGGAAAAGACAGCATGGATATTAGTTACTAACTTAAAAGACTAGCATGGCTGCTCATCTACCCCCCATTCTTGGCAGTTAAAAAATTAAAGGAAAAACAAGTCTTGACATCAGGATGAGGCATGCAAATTGTCTCAACTATGACCCACCCAACTTGCATTCAATAAGACAACATATGTCATTGCAACCCAAAGCAATGCAAAATTTGTTGCTGAGTAGGACAACTGTAACAAGCAAAAACATCCTCTCCCTGATCATCTTCCCAATAACTCTGCAGTAATGACCCAGGGCTCCAGGATGACCACAAGTCTGAATGTCACCATAGTGATCTCTTCTAAATCAAACTGTGCTACTTAGAAGACCATGAAGGGGAACTGGAATTAATGTAAGAGGAAAAAAGAAGAGATGAAATCATTTTAAACAAGTTACGCATAGATCTAAGTTGTAAATAATGTATCTAGTGACACCTTGCTCTGACGTAAATTTTCCTCCAGATGAACCTTTACCTAAAGAGGCCACCATCCTAGACGTTTCCAACATGACTTCTTGATACAGGGCTTTCTGGCTGGGATCAAGCAGCAACCACTCTTCATTGTTGAAATGGATGGCCACCTCCCCAAAGGACACAGGACCCTAAAGAAGAAAGAATCCCTATAAGAAGTCTCAACAGAGTTTGCAAGATCTCCTTCAATCTGCAAATCCTAAAAGCAGAAATGTCTATGGAGATTCTCAGTCATCCATGGTCACAGTTGCCCCAAAGGTGCTTTTTTCAAGAGCTAACTGGACTTTCTGCTTTTTCTTTGAAGACATTTTGCTTCTCATCCAAGAAGTTTCTTCAACAACCAGAAAGTCCAGTTGTCTCTTCAAAAAAAAAAAGCACCTTTGGGAGTAAAAGCCAAAGTAAAAATCCTTGATTGGACATTTCCCTAGGTGGACTCAACACATATGATAAAAAGGGCAGAATTCATAGCTGACAGCCAATTAGAGCGTGTTTTATCACTTTTACTGACTGCTGACCTTCAATATCAACCTGCCTTGATCAAGTGGCATAGTGTCCCTTAGACATATCATCTACCAGTGCCCTCAACGTTTCATCATATTTGCAAGAGGTTCTGTGAGATTTCTGTTTGACATAGTAACCAAATGGTCCTTGCGATTCTTTAATGTGTCAGCCCTGCTCACACTCATGAGCGTTTCAATTTAACATTTTTCTTAGGTTTTTGAAGTATAAAATACAAAGAAAGAAAAGCCATGGAAAAGTAAGAAGAGAGGAAGGGAAAAAGAGAGGATGACATGGCCAGCAGGTGACATGCCCAGAGAATCTCCTTTCTTTGGACAGTCATTTTTCCAACTTAACAGGGGGAGCAGGACTCCTTTTGTCTGCTTGACTTTTTTTTTTAGTAAATTTTTATTGGTTTTTAAAACAAACATAAACAAACAAAACATAAAAACATCAAATCATCTTCCATATATGTACACATAGTGTGCCAGTTGGTTTACAAATTGTTTTGTGCTTCCATTTCAGTCTTCAATTATAATTACATTGTATATAATCTCGTATTTTCAAATCAATATATTAAATACATTAATATCATTATTAATCATTTGACTCTTGGTCATTCTGTGATTTATTTATTCATTCATGTTTTCCAAAATGATCATATTTTACTTAATTTGTTTTATGTCAATTCAGATTATCATCCCAGGTCTATCCTAGAATCATTTTGTAGATATAATAAGAAAAGAATACATCTTTATATATTTATTATTTTCTAAAAGTCTACATATTTCATTACTTTATTTTATTGTCTAACCATTGATAGAATAGATCCCAAATTTTATAAAATTGTTTATCATCTTCTCTAATTTCAAATGTCAATCTACTCATTTCAGCACATTCCAATATTTTCTTGATTTCCTCCTGTGATGGTATTTTCTCATTTTTCCAGTCTTTAGCAAATACAATCCTAGCCGCTGTAAATACATTTACAGTCAGGTATTTCAAGTCTTTACTATATATTTCAGGTAAAATTCCCAATAAAAATATTTCTGGTTTCAAATCTATATGCTTTTTTGTCATTTTTTCCAACCACATGCAGATTTTAGTCCAATATTTTTTAGCATCTGCACAAGTCCACCACATACGGTAATATGAGCCAGGTATCTGATGAAATTTCCAACATTTTTCAGATTTATTCTTGAACATTCTTGCTATTCTTGTTGGGGGAAAGTACCACCTGTAAAACATCTTATACAAATTTTCTTTATATGCTGTTGACATTGTCATTTTGTAATTTTGAGACCACAATTTTTGCCATTTCTCTAGATCAATCCCATATCCAAAATTCTTCCCCCAAGCAATCATAGTTTCTTTAACTTGTTCTTCTAGTTTAATTTCTAATAAATATCCATACAATTTTTTAATCACCTTTTCATCAGTACCTGTCAGAATCTTATCTAAATAAGTCAATTTATCATAGAATCCTTCTGTTTTAAAATCTTCATCATACCTTGAATATATTTGCACATATGAAAACCAATTCATCTTTATACCTTGTTTCTCTAAATTTTGTTCAATGTTCTCTGTTCTCTTTTCAATATTCTCTGATCTTGTTTGAATATTTTGAATTCCTTGCATAATCATCTGCAGAGTCACTTGTTCTTTTTCTCGTCTTAATATTGTCTGTATTGAACACTGTCTTCCAGATGGTGGAGAGGAAGAAGTGGAAGTTGAAGAACCAGGAGCTGTTTATTTTTCTACTCATTTTGAGGAGTTCAAAATCTTCAGGTTCTTCTAGACCTTAACCCAGTTGTAAAATAACCAATTGCAGTTCCAAATAAAAATAGTAGGAAAAAAATAGGAAAATAGTAAGAAAAGAAAAGCCAAATAGTAATAATAATAAAAAAAGAAGAAATTTCTTCAGGTTCTTGTATACCTTAATCCAATCGGTTGGTTAAATGACAGTAAAAATTCAAAAATGAAGGAAAAGACCATAAACACACCATGAACACACACACATACACAAAATTGTAAAATCCTAAAAAAGGCGAAAAAGTGAAGAAAAAGGCTAAAAAAGAAAGGAAAAATTCTTCAGGTTCTTCAACACCTTAATCCAATTAAGAGGTCTCAAATATAAAAGTATGCATAAAAATAAACCAAAAAAAAGAAAAAGAAAAAAAACCCAATATGGAAGGTAGATGGAAAGACAAAAATACCAGGAAGGGAAAGAGAAGAAAAAGGCTACTCCCTTAAAAAGAAAAGGAAGGGAAGCATTAATACTAAAGCTTTTCCTTTAAAATAAAAAGCAGACGTAGAAATTTACGTCCAAATACAAGAAAAAAACAAAACAAAGACAAGTTCCAGACAGCCAAAAATCCAAATAGCTATTGCAAAAAAAAGTAAACTGATGGGGGTGGGTAGCACAGCTCAAAAAAAATAAAAAGAGCACACTGCACTTTGTTTGATTATCCATGGCTCTTGTTTTAACTCTCTTCTCCAAAGAGTTATCACCTTTTCTTTTCCTAAGCTTCAACACCAGATTCCAGCTGTTGATAGAAACCCAGAAGAGCACCTGTAATAATACTCTCCCGCGCTCTTCCCTCTATCTTATCAAGCAGGCAATGTCCTTGAAACAAAGTCTCACTTCTTTCTCAGCTTTGTCTGGTCAAAGGAAAAATAGAATATTTCCAAGCCTCTAGTTGGCAATGTTACAAAGTTTCTTTAGCTTTCACTTTCCCCCTCCTTTTCCAAGCAAAATATAATAAGAATTAATTTAAAAAAAAAATATTTAAAAAATAACTAAAAGGGAGTCTCTGACTTAAAATTTTATAAAATCAAAAAGGAGAGAAGAATATATAAAAAGAAAAAAACCAGTCCAGTTTCAAAATATAAGATCATGTGTAGGAAATCAAGCAACGAGAAAAAAAAAATTACTTTGACATTCCTTTTTAAAATCGCCGCTTAATCACTTCTGTTAAAACTTTTACAGATTCTTTCTTTCCCTGAGGGTGTCCTTTCAAGTCTTAAAATAAAGAAAAACTTCTCACCAAACCGGCACACTCTCTCTTTCCGTTCTTTCGTTTTGGAGCTGTCCCAACTTCAGCAGCTTTAATGGCTGCCTCTTTGCCGCTGGCAAAAAGAGCTTCTGGATCTACCAGGGACTTTGCAATATCCCTGGGATTGGCAGGATGCGCTCTTTACATTCACCGTCTCTTCGGGACGATTTAGATCCACTTGGACCATCCAGGAGCAAAGATATAGGCGGCGATCTCAAATCTCTAAGATCGCATGCCGTATCGTCGCGACGCCCGCAACGCCCTCTCCTGTCTGCTTGACTTTCTGAGGTTAAGGAATGTCCCAGAATCATCCCTCAAGATCCTCCGATAACAGCAACAGCCTGCACGCAGTTTTAGGAGCTGAGCTTTCAAGATAACTGGGGAGCTGAAGCTAGGAGCTGGGGTCAAAACCACATTGTTGTTGAACAAAAGAGCCATTTTGGCATTTATTTTTCAAACGGACAATAAGCTGTGTCCTTCATTTCTTTTTATTTTTTTACGTTTTTATTTTATAACCTGTAAAAGTTTCAATTTCAGTTGAACAATGTGGTGCCTGGGTACATGTTATTTAGAAAATAGTGATCTAAACATTTACAACCGTATTAATTCTATGATAATATTTACTTATCCATTTTAACAATCCTTCTTATAACACTAGTTCTTTTCTTACATTTCCATGTTTGTAACTTTTGTTTTAATTGGCCTACCATTGATAAAACAGGTCCCATGTCAAAAAATATTCAGTTTCCTCCTTTTCTTTAATTATCAATGTTAGTCTATCCATTGCTGCATGTTCTAATACTATCTCTCTCTATAAAAATTGCTGTGTGTGTGTCTGTGTCTGTTCCAGCATAACTCTGGAACGTCTCAAGCAATTTCAACCAAACTTGGCACACAGATTACTTACTCTCTGGAAACAAATACTGTGGGGATAAGACACCCCTAACACCGCTTGGGGTGTGTATTCTATTAAGATACAGCCTGTTGTGCCTTAAAATGGCTTCTACTGTACTGCCTTTGTGGTAATATATTTTATTCTGCAAGTCCTTGTATAGCTTTGCATAGATCTAGGGACTAAAAAATGTCCCTGGTGGGGGCATTTTTGCCTGCTATGGGTGTTTTTGTCCTGTTAGGACCTGCGAAGCTTAGAGGACCAGATATATCGGTGAAAGGTCATAGTACATAGCGAGCCATTCCCATGGGAATTTCCGCAGCTGTATACTCTCATCCTGTATATCCTATGGAGATAACATCCTGTTGAGGTCACTTGTTTTCTGTATATGCATTTTTTGTTCTCAATAAAAGCTGGTACCTGGGTTTACTCGGGGCTGGCATTTGCTCAGACGTTTCCCTGCGTCTCATTTTCAAATGCCAGACCACCACAAGTGGTGACCCCGACGTGATAGTTTGGAAGAGCTATACGTTCCGACGTGATAGCTTTGAAAAGCTATACGTTTCCTGCATCCTATACTCATCGTCGCGGACATCGACTGGGCCCTCATCTTCTTCGCTGGACGGAGATAGATTCTTTTCGTGAGTATGGGGGGAGGTCTCTCGAAGGCTCAGACAAAGCACCTCAGGGAATTGAGAGAGATCACTGGGAATAGTTTTAAGTTTGGAGTTCATAGTAGAGGACATGAAGTAGGAAAGAAAGAAATTGAGGACTTATTACAGTATGTTTGGAAACATATTCAGTCATATCCAGAGGGAGGTAGTATTAAAGTAGAGTCCTGGAAAAAGATAGGGAAATTTTTGCACGAGGAGCCTCGTGCCCCTTCTTCAATTTTGTTAACCTGAAGGGTGGTTATGGATGCATTAGCTACTCATGAACAACCGCTCCTAGCACCCCCTGAAGAAGGTTTGCCGCCTTACCGTGCGGTACGTTTATTGCCACCGACAGCACCTCCAGATAAATCCAGAGGACTGTCAGGCACTGAAAATACTTTGTCAGAAGATAAGAGCTTGCCTTTAAGAGTTCAAGTAGATGCAGTTACTGCAGCTATTCAGGAAGCAACAAACAGAGGGGAATTATCAGGAGATGATTTGGTAGAATTTGGAGTGGAGATTCAACTTAATCCAGTAGAAATTGGTGTAGATGCTGCTTTAAATCCACAGAGAGTATGGAAGCCTCTGCCTCTCAGTGTTTTAAAGGAAATTAAGCAAGCAGTGAAAGAATATGGTGTTAGATCGCCATTTGCTCAGGCATTGCTAGAAGCAGTTGGTTATGGAAATAAAATGATTCCAGCTGACTGGAAAGCTCTGTTAAATATGATTCTAACCCCAGCTCAATTTTTGGTGTTAGATCAGAAATGGAGACAGCTGGCAGTTCAAAGGGGAACAGCAAATGTTACTCCAGATCAGCTTTATGGAGCTGGTAATTTTACAACAGTGGAACTACAGCGAGATGGAATGCCAGAGGAGGGGTTCGTTCTTCTCCCACAGTTAATTTTACAAGCCGTAGGGACTCTCCCTGACGGCGAAGGTGGTGAGAAGACCTTTACTAACATCAAACAAGGAAACAATGAACCCTATGAAAATTTCATTAGCAGATTGAAATTGGCTATTGAAAGGCAAATTGACAATCAATTTGCCCGAAACGAATTGCTTTTGAAGTTAGCAGTAGAACAGGCAAACGCAGATTGCAGGAAGATTCTGAATCCACTTATCGCGAGCGGAGAGCGAGAGATCGCAGATTTGATAAACGCATGTAGAAAGGTAGGGAGTCAGACTTTTAACATGGAAACTTTAGCTCTGGCTCTGCAGGCAGGAAATGCTAAAAAAGAAACTTTTTTCAATTGTGGGAAGCCTGGACATTTTAAAGCGCAATGTTGGGCTCCTGGAGGGGGTCAAAGTCAGCAAAAAAAGAGATCAATGGGACAGAGTGTGACCTAAATCAGTAATCAGCCTATATCAGATGCTCCTAAAGTTTTTACTGATGGAGGAAAAATCTTTTTTTTGGTGCTTGTGTTTGGAAAGATAAATCTGGAATTTGGCATACAAAAGTGACATCAGAGCAGAAGTCTGCCCAGCAGGCAGAACTTGCTGCTCTAGTTTTGGCTCTTCAAAATTTTCAAAATCAGGATTTTAATCTAATAGTGGATTCGTTGTATGTATATAATTTGTTACCCTTTGTAGCAGGTTCTTATTTGTCTCCTGGAATATCACCTAATATTCTACGTTTGCTTTTGTTGTTGCAAGGATGTTTGGAGCAGCGTGTGAATGTGTGTTTTGTTGCCCATATTCGTAGCCATAGTAAATTGCCTGGAATTTTATCACAAGGCAATGCCAAAGCTGACAGTGCTGTAACTTCAGTTCTCACTGTCCAGCCATGGGACAGCCATAGTTATTTTCATCAAAATGCTAAAGCGTTGGCACATCAATTCAAGCTTACTACTGCAGAAGCTGCTGCCATAATTCAACAATGTCCAACTTGTTCAAAACAGGGCACGGCTATTCCTATGGGAGTCAACCCCAGGGGGTTGAAACCCTCAATGATTTGGCAAATGGATGTTACTCAATATCCATCATTTGCACCTTGGAAGTATATACATGTGACTGTGGATACTTATTCAGGATTTCTAATGGCTACTCCTCAAAGAGGTGAAGCGGTTAAACATGTCATCAATCATTGCATTAAGACATTTTCAATTGCTGGTACGCCTCAAACTTTAAAAACAGACAATGGTGCGGCTTATCGGAGCACAGTCTTTGATCAGTTTTGCAAACAGTGGTCCGTGGAACATAAATTTGGGATTCCATACAATTCCACAGGACAGGCTATTGTGGAGCGTTATAATGGCACGCTCAAGAACATGTTAGCTAAATTAAATAAAAAAGGAGGGAAGCTCCTGGGGCTTCCGGCAATTCAAGATCAATTAAATCTAGCCTTGTATACTTTAAATTTTTTAAATTTGTCTGGTAACCCCCCTGCGAGTGCGGCCAGCAGGCATTTTTCTTCTCCTTCTACAGATGCAGTGAGGACTCGAGTGTTGGTGCGGTTCCTTCCGGATCCGGCATGGGTTCCCGCTGAGCTGATTACGTGGGGACGTGGTTATGCAGCAGTAGAACATCTTGGTCAAATTCGTTGGGTTCCTGGTCGATGTATTCGGCCTGATCATTCTCAGGTGCCTTCGCAGGTGCCAGTGAAGGAGGTTTCGGAAGAGCAGGATGGCGTTCCTGAGGTTCCTGATTCTCAGGATGGCATTTCCATGGTTCCTGATTCCCTTGATGCCGGCAGTCCAGGCGTGGCGCTGGGAAGGCTGGGAAAAGATGACTGCTTATCTGAGATTGCCAACTTGTATGCAGCAGGTTCCTTTGGGGAATCGGACTAAATTAATCTGCAAACAGCGGCATCCTTTGATTTTTCCAGCATATTGGTCCTGGCATAAGGGTCAAGACATTCTTTACTCGGGACCTGATAAGGATATTATATCTTCAGCCTGTGCTACAACTCTGATTCTGTTTAATGTTTCTGTTTCAGACTATGGACAATATAGATGTCAATTGGAGTTACCTAAGTTACCTTATACAGACTCTCTTTCCATTCGTCTTATGCCTCCACGGACTCTAATACGGAAGCGGAGAGCTGCTATTATCTCAAAACTAGAGACCTTGGTGATAATTTATGGAAAGAAAATTCCTACATCGAGGATATTCGGATGGCGGCTAAGGGTTTAAATGTAACTAATTGTTGGCTTTGTATGCATGTACCTGGGTCTGGGAAAGGTGGAGTTTTGTTACATGGTGTTCCTTTGAATGAGCGAACCAGTACTAATTTAGGTACTTATAATGATTTTAAACATTGGCTTGACTGGGGCCCGGACCCCGAAGAGTGGAATCAAACATTGTTCACAACAAAGGTAGCTTTCACTACCAAAACATCGGTTTGTTACTACCGCCCCCCTGTAGGGACTCAATCTATTTTCCTGGGAAATACTACGCTCTGTAAGAAGGTGATTCCTTTGGAAGGAGGATGTATGAGATGTGTAAAAAGCATTACTAATAAGAACAACTGCATAGATCGGACATCTTCTACGTTATCCAAGGCTTTGAAAGTTTCCCGTGACTGTTGTGTGAATCGGACAGCCACTAAGAGGCCTGACATTGGTCACGGGGCATATGTTCTCTGTACTTGGATGTGGGTAATGTGGAGTTGGGAAAGTGAAGCCTCCAATAATATCTATCATAAGCATCTAAACTACTTTCCTCTTCCGGATGGGTTATGGTTGCTATGTGGGGACGCTGCCTATCAACAATGGCCAAAGGATTGGTCTGGGGTGTGTACGATTGGGCATGTCATCCCAGTAATTTATAAGTTAGACCAACTGCCCAAGGCCCGGATTCGTAACAGGAGGGAGGTGGATTCGGGTCTCACCACGGGAGGTGGTGGTTAACTCAACTTTCCAGGGCGGCATTACCACCTTTGGGGGTGGCTATGAATTATCGGGATCTGCATATTTTAAATAATTTCACTGTTGCTATGTTTAATAATACTGTTAAGAGCATTAAGATGTTAAATGAAGAAGTGTCTGAAATTCGCCAAATTACTTTACAAAATCGTTATGCTTTAGACATAATGTTAGCTGCTAAAGGAGGAGTTTGTGCCTTAATTCATTCACATTGTTGTATTTTTATACATAATTATGAGCCTAACATTACAAGAACTGTTCATGATATGGAAGACCGCATAGCTGAACACGAAGCAGGGAAAGATGGCTTTGATAAGTCACTTTGGGCTTTGCTATGGGATTGGCTTCCTGACAGCTCATGGTTACGTTTATTGCTTCAATTAGTTGTGACAATTGTTATTATACTTATTATGTTGTGTTGCTGTATTCAATGTATTCCTAATCTATTTCAAATGTGTACCTCAGCTTTTCAACGTATGGGACCAAGTCGCGAAAATCGCGAGGGAACTGTGTATTATGCCACTAAAACACCCCCTATCTTTGAATAAATAAAAAAGGAGGGAATGTGGTAATATATTTTATTCTGCAAGTCCTTGTATAGCTTTGCATAGATCTAGGGACTAAAAAATGTCCCTGGTGGGGGCATTTTCGCCTGCTATGGGTGTTTTTGTCCTGTTAGGACCTGCGAAGCTTAGAGGACCAGATATATCGGTGAAAGGTCATAGTACATAGCCGAGCCATTCCCATGGGAATTTCCGCAGCTGTATACTCTCATCCTATACATCCTGTGGAGATAACATCCTGTTGAGGTCACTTGTTTTCTGTATATGCATTATTGTTCTCAATAAAAGCTGGTACCTGGGTTTACTCGGGGCTGGCATTTGCTCAGACGTTTCCCTGCGTCTCATTTTCAAATGCCAGACCACCACAGCCTTAAAGGGCTTCTACTATACAGCGCTGTGGAGTTGCCATGGTAACAGCTTCACAGTACTCCACAAGGGGGCTCTCTCTGGTAAGGGGGAAAATCCAACATTAGAAATTATGTTTTTTTCTGGACATTTTCAACAAGGCTTTGATTATTCTTTTTTTTTTGAAAACAATTTTATTGGTTTTTTTAAAAACAAACAAAGCATAAAAACATCAGCTCTCTTCCATACATATATACAAGCACTGTGTCGGTTGGTTCATCAGTTTTGTGCATTCATTTCGTAGTCTCAATTATGGTTATGTTACATAATAACTCATATTATCAATCCAAACTTATATGTCCTCATATCATTATTAAAAAATCATTTGACTATGATTTTATTCATTCATACTTTATGAGATAACTATAATTTAGGTAGTTTATTCTATAACAAATCATATAATCATACCAAATCTATCCTAAAAAACACTTTATAGATATGATGTCAAATAACAAAAGAAAAAGAAAAAACAAAGATATTCCTTATTATCTAACATTCTAAATATTCTATTATTGTATTTTATCATCCAACCATTGATAGAAAAGGTCCCAAATTTTATAAAATTGTTTATCCTCTTGCTCTCTAATTTCAAATGTCAATCTACTCATCTCAGCACATTCCAATATTTAGGCTTTGATTATTCTTGAGGACAAATGTATGGCCATGATCAATAAAACATTACTGCAACTTGGCCTGCCTGCACCATTACAAGACTGACATGACGTACTTCATGCAGATTATATACAAGAAAAGAACTACAATGTCAAACAGTTTACTGCATATATTGCGGACAAGAAGATACTTCTAAATCAAGATCATAAAAAAGCATGCCAAATGATCATGGATTAGGTAGCACTGGGTTTTCCGTTCAATGTGTGGAGTGTGAAGGATGTGTGTTTGTGTTTATTTTCATGGTCATGATGTGCACTGAAGATGGTGTTTGATTTCATTGTTTGAGGTGCAGTGACGCTTCTGGGGCCACAGGGAAAACATTTGTATAATTTAATTGTTGCTGAAGTCAGGGCTTTTCTTGTCTAGTTGTTAATAATAATATTAATATTATTAACAATAGTAACATGGCTGAGAATTCTTCAAGAAAAAAATGACATGATAGCTATTTCATTGAGGGGATATTTAATCAGGGAAGATTTGCTGCAGACCAATTTACAATGTCTAACAGAACAACTTTGGGACTTTTTTTTTCAAGGGTATAAAAAAAGCTGAGAACTTTAGGAAAGGAGACTTGATAGACTCTCCCGAGAAGAAAAAGACCCTATTCTATGAACATAAGCTGGAGAGAGTGACTTTAATATGGTTTAATTAATTAGGATGGAATTTTTTTAAAAAAATGATATATGTACTGTTAGAAAGCTTTGTTTTGTATTTTTAAAATGAATATGTATTTATACCCAGGTCTGCCGAACAACATCCTAAAGTTGGTAAAATATTATGGACTAGATTTGAAAATATGAGAATGAATGATCTATTATTCCCTACATCAAGGAGAAGCTGAGATAGTGAAAATGATTATTTTCTCCAAATAAGAGATTATATTTAATTTTGTCTCAAGCTTGAAATTGCTTTTGAATTTTCTGTTTGCAATGAGAAAAAAAAATGAAACTTTGTGTTTTTGTAAACTAGACAGGCTTATTGTTATAATTTGTGCATACTGTTGTGTAAAAAGCAAAAAGTTGTGGTTGGAATGTTATTATCTTCGACTGTGCCAAAGAGAATTGGAAGTAGATGCCTTTGCTCCTCCCCCATTACACTATACCCCCTCTTTTCCCCTTCCTCTCTTCTTACTTTTCCATGGTTTTTTTCTTTGTGTTTTTTATACTTCAATAAAACTAATAAAAAGGTTAAATTGAAAAAAACACACTCATGAACCTTCATGAAAATACTAGGGAAGCACTTCCAGGCATCAAGATGTAGATGATACACAAAGCAATTTCTGCTTCTCCTGTCTTTATCCCTTTCTCCAATGATAGGAAACCAAGATTACACTTACAATAAAGTAGATTTAGCCTAACTATTCATCTCCTTTCTGCTTTATTTGACACAGGCCACATGAACTGCCATGTGGCATTTTTTGAAACAAGAATTATACAACCACTAAGGAATTCCACACATCTTCAAAACTTTGTTGAGAGGTGGACCAGTTTGACTGTTCACAAATTTAAATTTCTAATTCTAATTTCCTTGTGCTTTGCTCAGGAATAGCAGTAGCATATGTTGAGTCCCCAAAGGAAACTAAGTCTCCTATTGCTCCCTCATATAAGCTGCTAATCTCTTCCTTCTTACCTGAATCAGGAATCCAGCGGCTCTTTCAGCTTCACCAAAAGGAGGAGATGATTCAGTGAACAACGGTGACTCCATTTTGTCTACTGGGAAGGAGAGAGACAGGATGGAAACAGTTCAACTTCATTTTTTTCTAGCTTGAAGGCACAAATTAAGAATTTCTTCCTGTCCTGCCCAGGAAACCTCCATTTTTCCTCTTCTTCACTGCCTTTCATAGCCTCCATCATGGGAGCCAAGAATAAAAGGAGAAGACCAAATGCACTATTAAGTATGGGAAATAAGAGGCTGAACCAGGGCTTAGTGCAACAAGGTTTATTTACAAGGACTGAACGTGCTTGCTCAGCCTGGAACTGGCTCGCAGCTTAACAGCTTAGGGCTGGACCCAGCAGCCTGCTTTTATAGCAGGCTGCTGGGGAAACCCAGCCAATGAGAAGGGGCAGCCGCCCCTGCAGCGAGAACGGACCTGGGTGGGAACTTCTTCAAGGTCCAGGGACATAACACCCCTTCCCCCAGATGCGAACACGCATAGTCCTTGAGGTATACGGGAGGTTTGTGCTGACGTCCAGAGCGGCGCAACTCTGGTGTGCTGTTTGGTGGATCAGAGTCCGTCGGTGACTGTTGGCTCGATGATGAGTCCTGAGTACCACCCTCGGTCGGAGCAGGTCCGGGGCTAGAAGGGCTGGACGCTGGGAGTGTCCTCACGCCGCCTGGCTCGGATGGGTTGGACGCTAGGTCGCCGCAGTCAGCATTTGGATTCTCTGGTCCGGCTGAAGGTGTTAGCAGGTCATCGGGGTAGATATTGCTGTGTGGTAGTTGCAGCGGACTCTCACCAGTCTGTGCCCACGAGTCGCGGCTGACGAGGGTGCCCTGGCGTCTCCGAAGCTGGTCCAGATGTCGCCTCCAGACCCGGCCATCTTCCAGCTTAACCCGGTATGATCTGGGTCCTGTGATGGCTACGATTTCTCCCGGGATCCACAATGGGTCGCCAGCGAAGTTTCTCGAACATGGGTTCCTGCAAGACAAAATGCCTACTCCCGATGTGGAAGCCGAGAGGAGAGTCAGGGCAGTAATGTGGGTGAAGCCTGTCCAATACAGTTCGCAGGCGTCTGCCCATCAGAAGCTCGGCCGGGACTTGTTGGTTACCGTGCAAGGGGTTGAATGCTGGCTTAACAGGAAACAGGATAGTTTGTGGTGCCAGTCATCCTTGTTGAACCTGGCCAGGGCTTCTTTAGTGGTCCTAACGGCTCTCTCTGCCAGCCCGCTACTGGCAGGATGAAAGGGGCCGTGAAGATGTGACGAATGCCCAGGTTGGCCAGAAACGACTGAATTCGGTTGACGCGAATTGGGGACCATTGTCGGAAACAATGGAGTCTGGTAGACCGTATGAATCAACAGGCGAGTCAATGCTTTGATGACTGCTTGTGAAGTGGTCGTGATAGTTGTGCCACATCAATCCACTTTGAGTAAGAGTCTACGACCACGAGGAACATTTTGCCATGCAATGGGCCTGCGAGATCGATGTGAATCCTGGACCAGGGTGCGTTGGCACTTTCCCACTTGGTGGGGGTGGCAATTGAGGGGATGGACGGGAAACCTGGCAGGGATGGCAGGAGCTTACCCATTTGTTGATGTCCTCGCCGAGGCCGGGCCACCAAATGTAGCTTCGCGCCAACGCCTTCATTCTGACGATGCCCGGGTGGCCCTCGTGCAACGCTCCAGCACTCGGGTACGCAGAGATGTCGGGATGACCACTCGAGTGCCCCACAGCAGGCAGCCCTGTAAGCTCGATAGTTCCTGTAAGCGGGTCTTAAATGGAGTGAATTTAGCTTCAATGTCACTGCCCGGCCACCCCTCCTCACCCAGTCCAGTACCTGGGCGATCGCTTTGTCCGCTTGGATTTATTGGCAATATCAAGGGCCGTGATTGGGAGGTCCAGTTGGGTGACTTCAAAAATGGCGTTGACTGGGGCAGGGTCTTCAGCTGGGGCAGGCAGGGGGCAGCGGCTGAGGGCGTCTGCGTGGGACAATGTTTTACCTGGGCGGTGCACGAGTCTATACGAGTATGCTGCTAGGAAAAGGGTCCATCTGGTCATTCTGGGGGACAGAATTTGAGGGGTCTGCTTGTCACCTGCTAGTAACCCTAAGAGCGGTTTGTGGTCCGTGACTAGCTCCGAAAAGTGGCCAAAGAGAAATTCGTGAAATTTCTTCACCGCTGCAACAGCTGCCAAGGCTTCTTTATCGATCTGACTGTAATTGCGCTCTGTTGCAGAGAGCGTCCTGGAAAAAGTTAGGGGCCTCGGAGCCATTGGGGAGCCTGTGGCTTAAGACTGCCCCAATTCAAGGGAGATGCGTCTGCTGCCAGTACTAATGGAAGGTTGGGGTCAAACTGGATAAGCACTGCCTCTGATGTGAGTAGCGACTTGACTGCGCGGAAAGCGGAGTCTTCTTTGTGTCCCCAATGCCAAACCGTTTTTTATCCAGAAGTCTGTGGAGGGTTCTGCCACAGAGGCTTTATGGGGCAGGAACGACGCGTAAAGTTCAAGAGCCCCAAAAAGGCCTGCAGTTCCGCTTTGGAGGTTGGAGTGGGTGCCTCGTGTATTGCCTTAACCTTGACTCCAGGGGGTGAATGCCTGAGGCGTCAATTTTATAACCCAGAAAGTCCACCTGTCTAGTGGCAATGGCACATTTTTCTTTTTTAACTTGAGGCCATGCTGCCTGAACCTCTCTAGGACTGCTCGAACTCTCTGGAAGAGTTGGGGTCTGTTCCTGGCCGAGACTAAGATGTCATCAAAGTAGGGTACTACTCCAGGAAGGCCCTGTAAAATCCGGCTCCATGAGGGATTGAAAAATGCCTGGGGCAACACTTACGCCAAACTGGAGACGCTTGCACCGGAAGGCACCCTGTGGGTGACAATGGTCTGAAGTTCTGCCGTTTGGTCATCAACAGGGAACTGTTGATATGCTTGAGACATGTCCAATTTGGCAAAGATGGTGCCAGGTTCAAAAGTATGTAATAAATGCTGAATGACAGGTACTGGATAAGCGCTAACTTGCAAGAATTTATTGATTGTGGTCTTGTAGTCTGAGCAAATTCTCAGGCTACCATCTTTTTGAGGGGTGTGACGATGGGCGTCTCCCATTTGGCGAAGTCTGTAGGCTCCAGGATCCCTTGTTTTAGTAATTTATCTAATTCAAGGTCTAATTTAGGCCGAATGGCGAATGGAACTCTGCGAGGTTTTAACCGAATTGGGACTGCCTGGGGATCGACTGAAAATGAGATAGGGGTGCCGTTATAACACCCTAACTCATCACTGAATACGCCTGAGTAATCAGCAAACAGGGAGTCCGTGTCAGAGGTTGAGGTAGCATGGACTCCTGTTAGCCCTAAACCGAGGTGGGGAAACCAATCAAGTCCCAAAAGTGTAGGGAGGTTGCCGCTCACTACCACTAGAGGTAGGTGGCCCTTAAAGGTTTTAAAATTAACAAAAACTTGCCTCTGCCGATTACAGGAATGGTCTTCCCCTGGTAGTCCTTTAGGCTAAGCTGGCACTTCTGGAGTCGGTTTCTTGATAGGCTGGGTTGAAGCTCCTTGAGGGTGTTCCAGGAAATAATGGAGAGCGCTGACCCGTGTCAACCTCCATGTTGCAAAGGTTTACCTTCTAATAAGACGGAAAGAGAGATTTTACTAATAGAATAGCAAGTGTGATTAGCGCGGAGGTGTGTGCGACAGTTTAATACTTGCCTTTGGGGCCCGGCATGTGCGAATGAAGATGCCCTTTGTGCTACGTTGTGTGAGGCTTGGCATACTCTTGCAATGTGCCCCTTCTTATGGCAGTTGTTGCAAGTGGCTCCTTTGAATTTGCATGTGGTCCTCAGGTGAGGTCCACCACAGGAAAGGCACAGGGTGATGTGCTTGGATGGCCCGGTGTTATCTTGTCTGGTTCCTGCCTGCGGGCGCCTGGCGTTTGTGAGGCGGTGAATGTCGGCCTCGTCACTTGGGTCTTCCTCGTTGACCACCTCTTCTGAGTGGACGGGAACTGCTGTTTGCTTGGTGACAGGACCTTGGATCTCGGTGGCTGAATGAGATGCCAGCTCCTCTGCCAGGGCTACCTCGATGGCTTGAGCGAGGTTAAGGTCTTTTTGGCGAGCAGCCGTCTTTGTAGGTGCAGGTCCTTGACCCACAGACCAGCTGGTCTAGGAGCATGTCATCAAGATAGCTGCCAAACCCACAATGGAGTGCTGCAGTCCTGAGAGCAGCCATGTACTGATTGATGCTCTCTTTGTCCCCCTGCTTCCTCATTCTGAAGGTGAAGCGTCTGGCAATCTGTGAAGGTCTAGGAGAATAGTGGTTAGTAAGGATTTCTAACAGTTCTGTCCAGGAGACATTCTTTAACTCACGTGGAGCCACAAGAGCTGTGGCTGTATCGAAGACGATGGCTCCACAGTAGGTCAGGAAATATGCTTTCTTTCGGTGTTCCCCTGCATCAGCCAATCCGATGGCGTCGATGTAATGATTAAACCGATTCTTGTATGATTCCACTTCTCCTCATCCGGCTTGAACGCTGGGAAGGCTGGATTGGAGTTCATGTTGTGGGTCTACTGGTTAACCTGTTGGGGAAAATGCTTTCTCTCTGGGTAGCAGTAGAGGTTTAGTGCCTGTGCTAGGCAAGTGCTCTCTCTCTCTGGGGTAGCAGTAGAGGTTTAGTGCCTGTGCTAGGCAAGTGACTTCAGCTCTGGGGAAGTTTCGCATTCCCTTCTCTCTCTCTGGGGATCAGAAGGTGTTTAGACTGCAACGGTCATTGGCAGCGTCTTTTGAAATTCGCGCCTGTGTGGGCGTTAGCGATTTCCTAATACAACGCTGTGTTGCATTTGAATGTGCTTCAGCTGACAGCTGTTTGAATTTCGCGCCCTAAACGCACGTCAGGCGGCTGCGGCTCAGCGCCACACTTCCTCTGTAGCTTATGCTAACAAGCGGCTACAGGCGCTTCTCACTTTCACTAGCTTGTTTGCTGATCGCTTTCTCTCTGGGTTGCGATCAGCGTTTTCTATTTTGGCTGATCGCTCTCTCTCTGGGTTGCGGATCAGCGTTTTAGTGATTCAGCGTTCGTTCTCATTTCGGGCTGATCGCTCTCTCTGGGTTGCGGTCAGCGTTTGCCCTTATTTTGGCTGATCGCTCTCTCTGGGCTGCGGATCAGCGTTTTAGTGATTCAGCGTTGCAGCTTGCCTCTGGTAGCCATCCCATCCTCGTCGCCAGTATTAAGTATGGGAAATAAGAGGCTGAACCAGGGCTTAGTGCAACAAGGTTTATTTACAAGGACTGAACGTGCTTGCTCAG
Organism: Pseudonaja textilis; assembly: GCF_049901715.1. Classification (NCBI taxonomy): domain Eukaryota; kingdom Metazoa; phylum Chordata; class Lepidosauria; order Squamata; family Elapidae; genus Pseudonaja; species Pseudonaja textilis. Next base: position 4,147,517 of record NC_141991.1, read on the forward strand.
CCTGGAACTGGCTCGCAGCGAACAGCGAAAGGGCTGGACCCAGCAGCCTGCTTTTATAGCAGGCTGCTGGGGAAACCCAGCCAATGAGAAGGGGCAGCCGCCCCTGCAGCGAGAACGGACCTGGGTGGGAACTTCTTCAAGGTCCAGGGACATAACATGCACCACATGCTGCGTTTGGCGACCAAAGCATTTCCTCAATCACTCTAAATTCTCTTCCACCCCCTCACTCTCTGCAGTTTAAAACCAGAGAAATGGGTGATATTCTAGCAACCCAGGAAATATGCCTGCAAGGACAGGTGGTGTTGGAAATGGCCCAGCAGGGATCTGTGTAGGAATTTAGTCAAAATTATCTCTTCAGGAAGGCCAAAAACAAAGAAACGTCTCTGGATGGAGGAGGAGGCAGAATGCAAGTCAAGATGGCCCCTACAAGGGTCGGTCTTCTGCAAAAGGCAAACAATAAGCATGCTCTGAAGGCAGGAAATTCTTTTGTGGCCCCTAAGTCTTCTAGCTTGAAGAAGGAATCATTTTTCCTATTGGGTCACCTACTAAATCCAACGACTAAGACACAAGAAGACACAGATAATTAAGGATAACTAGAATCTTTCTAGAAAACCTCCAATCCAGTGGAAGAGTCTCCCCTTACCTAGTGAGGAATCCACACCTTGACTTCTATCCTTGGGAATCCCTCTGAAAGACAGATCAGGAGAAAGATCTGTGTGATCCACCCAATTACTCCCCATCCATGGAAGGACCTCAGAACCTGAAATAGAAGCAAAGGAGCAGTTAAGAGGACAGGACAAAAGAGGATCTGGATGTTATTTTCTGCCTACAAAACCCTTGTGTCCATCAGTGAAGATGGATGAGACCAATGAGAGAATCACTCCAAGTGAGATCCTCTTTGGAGGGAAGCAAGACTAATTTCACTAATGAGGTTCCCTAAATATCTACTTCGATTATTAATCTCCAAAACTCCATAAGAGAGAAATGGAAGAATTCAAGCATGTGAAGATCCCTCCGTATTCCCCAAATGCAGCAGCGAATCCATATCTAACAGCCTGGGCATATGCCAAAGCCTCACGTAGGCAAAGGAGTTTCGATACCTGCAAGACCTCATGTAGGCCGAAAGCAGGTATCAGGAACAAAATGATGCTGCCCACCTTGGGCTACTGGCTGGACTGCAGGCGCGGATTGGTTACTTTGTATCCCTTAAGCACTGTGATTGGGTGCTACAATGTATCCACTGAGACCCCCCACTCTTTTAACATGTAAAGTAGACTGAACTCTCTCTTTTGTGATGTTTAACAATGTGTGTTCAATAAAAGAGCTTCCCTGAGCGTGTGTTCGGGGCTGCTCATCCAAGACTGAACCGGCTTGGTCTCTTTCTTGATGCATTGGACTCAATGAGAAGCCCTCCTAATGCGGAGCAAAGCCGCATCTGGTGACCCCGACGTGATCTGCTGAAAAGAAGCGGACCCGCCCGCCTTCAACCTCCCATCTCACCCGGCCGGACGAACCAGTTGCAACCCAGGGACGCCGTCTAGTGTCACGGATCCCTCCCCAGGAGAAATCCTCCCTTCAGGTGAGTATGGGCGGGAAATTCTCTAAAGCGCAGATGGTGCATCTGCAGGAATTAAGGGAATTAACGAAGAGCTCAATTTTGATTCTTAGGAGTCAGGGCAAAAAGCTCTCGGCTCCAACTAAAAAGGACCTCATAGCCCTTTTAAAGTACATCCACACGCAATGTCCGGCTTATCTGGAAAAGGGGTCCTTAAAAGTCTCCACATGGCAACGTTTGGGTGACTTTTTTCATGATACTCCCAGGGCTCCGCCAAAGATTTTAACCACCTGGCGGGTAATTATGGAATGTTTAAAAGTTCAGAGCTCAGCGCTGACTAACGCTGGCACTCCCCCTGCGGGAGGTCCCCTCCCTATGCTGCTGAGACCAAAACCAAAGACGCTCTCCCACTGGAAGCCTCTTCCCCACAGCTCCTGAACCCTCAGTTCCTCCTAAATTAAATCCTGTGGGGGATCAGACACCCATGGGAGCAGTTGCACAAGCCATGGCACAGGGGCGCAAGGAGGGCTCTCTTACCCTAGAGGAGCTCTCCCTCTGCCCCATAGAATATGTGGGGGATGGAGCTGGGAATATGGTGCCCAGGCTTGAGCCCTTATCCATGAAATTAATTAGAGATTTAAAACAAGCTGTGGCCATGTATGGCATTCAGGCACCGTATGTCAGAGGTCTCATTAACACCATCAGCACCTCCTTTTTTATGCTACCCCAAGATTGGAAAGACCTCTTCCGAATGATACTGACAGGACCGCAGTACGTTGTGTGGGAATCAGACTTTCGTGCTGAAGCTGAGAAAATTGCTCACGATCGTGGCTCAAGAGCAGATCAAATTTTTGGCATGGGCCAATTCGCTGACTTAACATCCCAGACAGCGATCCCATAGCAAGTTCTCGCCCTTGTCAGTATCATCGCTATCAAAGCCCTTGATAAGGTCGATGATCCTGCCTCTGGGGCCATAGGCTCCTTTTCCAAAATTACCCAGGGATCACATCAGCCTTATGCCGAATTCATAGAGGAGCTCCAAAAGGCTGTCCAGAGGCAAATTTCAAATGAAGAGGCCCGCAGAGAGCTTCTGTTGAAATTAGCCTTTGAGAATGCAAATGATTGCAAAAGGATTCTGCAGCCTCTGGCTGCCCGAGGGGGGGCTTCCCTCTCGGACTATCTAAAGGCTTGTAGAATTGTGGGGACTGTTTCCTACAATATGGAACACCTGGCAATGGCCCTGCAGCACGCAAATTCTCAAAACAGGCCAGCTGGGAATTGCTTCAATTGTGGGAAACCAGGCCACTTCAAAGCACAATGTAGGGCTAGGGACAATCCACAAAACAACAACAAGCCAAAAACAATTTGCCCAAGGTGCAGAAAAGGGTACCACTGGGCAAACCAGTGTCGCAGCAGCACCCCCAACCGCAGGGAAACTAGAGGGGGCAGTCAGCCAGCCCCACTCCAAAGGCTGACACCATATCTTTCCAATTAATTGCTTCTGAAGATATGGAAATTGACATCCCAGGCACTGTGTACTTTCTCCCCACGTGTCTGAAAACCATCCCTCCTGCCATGACGCCCCTCATAATTTATCCCATCCGGGACCTCATGGCAAAGGAATTATTGCATCTCCATTTCTGAGAGATTCGATGACTTTTCCTCAGTTGCCATAGCGGTAATTGGAAATACTCCCACAAAATTTAGCAAGGGAGAACTAGTGGCAACTGCTGTTCCAGTACCTGTTAAAACTGAAAATGCCTGGGCATTCGCTGTCCATCAATCTATGGAGCGAGCCAGGCCTGTATTACAATTCACAATCAATGATAAGGTCTTTTCGGGTCTCTTAGATACTGGAGCTGACGTTAGTGTCATCCGAATGGCTGAGTGGCCAGACGATTGGCCCCTGGAAACTGCCCCAGCCGTTCGGGAGTGGGAGGAGTTCAGCATGCCCACCGTAGCAAACACTGGCTACCGGTGAGTTCATCTGACATCTCTCGCACTGCCTACCTCCAACCCTTGGTGCTTCCACTACACACTAACCTGTGGGGCCGTGATCTCATGTCTCAACTTAATGCAAAACTCATCGTAGACTAATGGCATCCTCCACTGAAACCCCACTGCGGCTGCAACTAAAACCACAGAGCCTGTTTGGGTGGATCAGTGGCCCCTCACTATAGACAAATTAGAAGCCTTGTAATCACTTGTCCAGGACCAAATTGTCAAAGGGCATGTTGAACCATCTGTCAGCCCATACAACACCCCATTTTTGTTGTAAAGAAAAAATCAGGGAAATGGAGGCTCCTACAGGATTTGAGGGCCTTGAACATGATTATAAAACCAATGGGGCATTACAATGTGGCCTGCCAAATCCCAATATCATCCCTGAAAAATTTGATCTCATGGTTGTTGACCTAAAGGATTGTTTTTTTTTCTATCCCACTGCATGAACTTGACCGCGCCTTGTTCGCCTTAACTCTGCCTCGCTTGAATAACTCCTCTCCCTCCTCTCGCTTTCAATGGAAAGTCCTACCTCAGGGCATGCTCAACAGCCCCACCATGTGTCAGCACTATGTAAATAAGGTCCTGTTACCCTATCGTTCTGCCTATCCACAATTTCTGGTGTATCATTACATGGATGACATCCTTGTTGCTGCTCCTGGACCCCCAGGTACAGTGTTTGCTTCGTTCTCTTTCCTGAAAGCCATCCTCGCAAAGCAAAGGGAGGCTTGCATAAGCGCCTGAAAAGGTACAAGTGCTGACTCCCTATGCATATCTAGGCTATAAAATGCTCTCAACTACTGCCTATCCTTCACTCCCCTCACTCTCTCTGCCTCCTCAACCTACCCTGGTTCAGCTTCAACAATATCTGGGCACCATTAATTGGGCCCGACCTTTCCTGTCACTAACCACTGACACTCTCTCTCCACTGTTGAAGCCCTTACTTGGGGAAAAGGGCCCGCTGACAAAATATCCTTGCAGCAACCTCAGCTTCAAGTGCTGACCCATATAGAAGAGAACATCATGTAGAATATGGGTGGATAGGGCCGCTGCCAATACTCCTCTAGATATGGTCATTCTAGCCACCCCAAGGCTCGTGACCGCGGCAGTGACCCAAAGGACCAAAAGCTCCACATCTTAGAGTGGATCCATCTCTCCCACACGCCCGATGCTCCATCACTTCCAAAACAGCTCAATTGGCTCAATTAATCGTAAAGGGCAGGAGCCGCACAAAAGCACTCATGGGGATAGATGTCTCCACACTTTTTATCCCCTTCTCGCTGCAAATTTGGGAACCTCTATTCCAAAATTCCCAGGAGCTTCAGTTGGCCTTATCCAACTGGCCTGGGCTAGTCTCCTGCCACCCACCCGCTGACCCACGTTTTCAGATCATTCGAACCTTATCCATCTCCTTCTCCTCTCCCATCAGCAAACAGCCTTTGGTCAGTGCCCTGACTATATTTGCTGATGGCAGCAGGAAACGAGGGCATGCGCTTGGCAAAAGAATGGAGCATGGCACACCAAAACCACCCCTGTGCAGACTTCACCACAAAGGGCTGAGCTTCCTGCAACCATACTAGTCCTCCAAAATTTCAGCGAACCCCTCAACTTGATCTTGGACAGCCTGTATGTTACCCAAATAGTCTCTACCATCCACGACTCTTACCTCTCTCCCGCTATTGACAAGAACCTTCTCTCTCTTTTTGTTACACTGCAACAGCTTGTTGCTACAACGACAACACCCTCTCTTTGTAGCCCACATTCGCAGCCACCAGCCTTTCCCAGGAATTCTCCAGGAAGGCAATGACGTGGCTGATCAAGCGCTGCAGGTATTATGACCACGCACACCCCTAACTCCCTGGGAAAGCCATTCTTACTTTCATCAAAATGCCAAAGCCCTCATGAAACATTTTAACCTTACCATGGCAGAAGCCTCAGCCATCAGACAGCAATGCCCCACCTGCAGTCAGCAAGCCAATTCCATCCCCTTAGGAGTAAATCCCTGTGGGTTGAAAGCCTGTGAAATATGGCAAATGGACGTTACTCAGTTTCCTCCATTTGCCCCTGGAAGTACCTGCATGTCACAATTGATACTTATTCAGGGTTCATAATGGCAACCCCGCAGAGAGGAGAAGCCTCTAAACATGTCATTAACCGCTGCATTCGCACCTTTGCATCGTTGGGATGCCCAAACGAAATAAAAACAGACAATGGTCCTGCATACACTAGTGCAGCTATGTCAGAATTTTGCTCTAAGTGGCAGGTCACCCACAAATTTGGGATCCCACAACAGCCAGGGACAAGCCCTGGCAGAGAGAGCAATTTAACTTTAAAGACAGCGCTAGAACGACATCTGACCAAAGGAAAAAACCCCTTAGCCTCCGGCGATGCAAAACACCCTTAATCTTTGCCTTTATACGCTTAATTTCCTCAATCTCTCTGACACCCCTGCCACGACAGCAGCGGAGTGACACTTTTCCTCCCCCGATTCTCCCAAACCACAGGTATACTCCCGCCAACTGCCAGACCCTGCTTGGAAGGGTCCTGCTGATCTCCTCACCTGGGGTCGCGGCTACGCAGCTATCCAGCTTCCAGATCGTGTCCTGTGGGTTCCTGGACGGCACGTCAGACCATACCACCCCAAGGTAGCAAAACCACCAGCTGCAGACATATCAACATGATCTGCCCTGCTGCTTCGCTGACCCTCCTCCTCCTCCTCTTCCTCCTTGCTGCACATGCCTCAAAGTTTCCATTCCATCCAGAGTAACATACTTCACGCCAGACACCCCCTCCTGCTGACCTGCACTGCATCCTGGGACATTTTTCCCCTTTATCTCAGATGGTCAACGCTTCCTCAGCCATGGTCCTAACATCTCCAGCAACGCCTCTTTCCGGGTCAACACCTTTGAACAACCCCCTCGAGCTACACTCCTCATATCCCATCCTACTGCAACCACCTACTATTGTTCAGGTCAACGCCTCCATGATTCCACGCGCAACACCTACAGCTCCTGGACAATCCTCAGACCTCATCATCATCACAGACAATTTGTGAATCAGCCTGACACTCATATTCAGAACCCCCTTTGCTGCATAGGATTAAAAGATCACAAAAACCCACCAAACCAGATGACTGCACCCCCTGCTTGACCAAAACCACACAAGCAGGCTTCACTCGACTGACTCTCATTTACCATACCCAGCAACCACAGAGATGCCTTTCTACTGGGAAAACTTGCCAGAATAACGGGACTATGTATCAGTTATGCAAAATGAACTCAAAAACTATTTGCTATGACCCCAAGATGGCTGTTCGCCTCAATGTTACTTTGTGGGCGGACTTCCAAAAGCCTCTGGCAGACCGATCCTGAAGGGGAGGGAAAACTTTACTACCTAAATCACACCACTGTGCTTAAGGATGGTACTGACCCAATTGTCTTAACTTTTGATGTTTGCATTGCTTGTTCCAAACCAGGGGGATATCCTTGTGGGTCAGATGATTGGAAAACCAAATATGCTCATGATCATAAGTATTTGTGTCCCACGCCCATCAATTGGGCCGTAGGAAACCCTAATCATTGGATCCCTTGCGGGGCTCCATTGAATGCTCGGGTTGGTCTTGTGTCTGTGATTACACTGGGGAGGGTACTCAGGCTGCAATCATCTGTCACATTTTAAAGCGAGTATCAGGGTCTACCAAGGACAACAAGGTAGAGATCACTATCTCCAGACAACACCCGCCATGGATACCTATGGTATAGGGATCGATGGCATAGGAGCAGACCCAAACACTTACATTACTATAAAAACAGAGGTGATATATGAGGGGTAAGGAAACATCATTAGGCTGGTGGTGTATAATAATTTAAGAAAGTTAGATAAAGCCCCTGATACCAGCATAATAGCAAAAAACCTATTCATGGACATGGCAGAAAAAATTGCAAAACAACTTGCAATAACCAATTGCTTTGTCTGCGGGGAACCACCACAGGAGAACAGTGGCCATGGCAAGCCTTAGAAGCCTCGCCATCACTGTTCAACAACATGTCTTCTATAGGAAACATAACAGCCAGAACTGCCCCCGACCCCCTTATCTGGACAATTACTACCAATCTAATCGGTAGAAACTGCTTCTCCCGAAACAGGTCCATTCCGGTAGGACATCTCCTTTGTTTAGGTACGTGGGACATCTCCTACCGGAATTGGACAGCACCTGATAATGCTACTACCACACCCACAAAATTCAACACAACCCTCCTCCCTTATCTCAGGGACACTTCGTCCTCCCAGAACTGGACTGCACCCAATGACATGTGGCTGGATCTGCGGCAACCTAGCCTACCCATCCCTCCCAGCAGATTGGCAAGGGTCATGTGTATTGGGATGGATAAGACCTTCCTTCTTCCTCCTTCCAATCTCACTGAAGCAGGAACTAGGCATCCCTGTTTAATAGAATCATTCGTTTGCAAGCTGTCTTAGATTTAGCAGGTCAACGAATAGATAAAGGCTCTAAACCCTCTTCCAACTGCTACAGACAAATTACGCACAGCTGTCTACCAAAATCTCTTGGCTTTGGATTATTTATTAGCCAAGGAAGGGGGGGTATGTGGAAGGTTTAATCTCACAAATTGCTGTCTTCAAATTGACAAGGTTGGCAAAGTCGTAGCGCAGTTAACTCTGAGATGTGACAATTAACCTACAATCCGGATCAAGTATGGCGAGGTATGGACCTCAAAAATATCTTTGGCTCCTGGCTCCCAAAACTGCCAGGATTACAAGCTATAGTAGCGCTCATAGGTATTATTGCTGCTGGGTGTGTCATTCTTCCATGTATATTACCAATCTTTGTTCGCACCATCTCCAATAGTCTGTCACTGCTAGCAGAAAAACGCGCCATTGCACAGGTCAATGCCCTCTGGGAAAAAGAATCTCTGTACAAAGCTATACCCTCAGAGGACCCCGATGAGAACATGTGCACGGGCTTCTGTATAGGCTATAGCGAAGAACCAGAAGAAATCCCTCTGCGTAAAACTAAAACAGAGGAGATGCAGCAGCGAATCCATATCTAACAGCCTGGGCATATGCCAAAGCCTCACGTAGGCAAAGGAGTTTTCGATACCTGCAAGACCTCACGTAGGCCGAAAGCAGGTATCAGGAACAAAAGGATGCTGCCCACCTTGGGCTACTGGCTGGACTGCAGGCGCGGATTGGTTACTTTGTATCCCTTAAGCACTGTGATTGGGTGCTACAATGTATCCACTGAGACCCCCCACTCTTTTAACATGTAAAGTAGACTGAACTCTCTCTTTTGTGATGTTTAACAATGTGTGTTCAATAAAAGAGCTTCCCTGAGCGTGTGTTCGGGGCTGCTCATCCAAGACTGAACCGGCTTGGTCTCTTTCTTGATGCATTGGACTCAATGAGAAGCCCTCCTAATGCGGAGCAAAGCCGCACCCAAAAGAAGTGTTGGAAGAAATACCCTTCTGGGTTCAGTTCCAAGTGGGGAAAAAGACACTGGATTCATACCTGGTTCATACTATCATATGTGGTGGGCATGTCAAAAAGTAAAAAAAATATTGGACAAAAACATACATGGCTTGAAAGAAATGATAAAACAACATACAGATATTTGTTGGGCATACTACCAGACAGGTATAACAAAGGTAATGTGTATCTGATTTTACATGTATTGATTGCAGCAAGAATAGTATTTGCACAACAAAGGGAAAGTGAAGAGATCCCAACCAATGAAGATGTGATTAGAATAAGCTAATGCTTACAATTAAGGAAAAAGAAGAAACGTTTTTTTTTAAACTTGGGACTTATTTTATCAATGGCTAGCAGACAAACACAGGAGCTAGAAAAAGGGAAATATATTAAAGGATAAGTGATATAAGGAAGATACATTAACTTGGTTAAACTAATAGCGTGATCATTGTTATTAACAGTAATATAATTGATACTAGCTCTCTTGGTAGAACACACAGAGGAAGAAAGATCTACTTACTCACTCACTCTCTCTCTCTCACACACACACACAAAGGCATACACACATTTCCCACGCTTTTCTGGGCTATAAAATTAAAATTTAGAGGTACTCCTCTTCTTTCCATGAAGCCTTTGAGCTCAGCACTCAAGACCCCTTTTAAAACCTTTGTTCCAAATGGCCAAGATCCAGGGAAACTCACCCACAGACTCAATGGGTCAGCTTGCCAGCAAGGGTCTGCTTATCTGGACCAGTCCATTAATCCAGTTAACTTGGGAGTCCCATCTGCTGGGTACCAAATTGTTGGAAGAAATATCCTGGGTTCAGTTCTAAGCGGGAGGAAAATGACACTGGATTCGTGGAAGTTGCTTGGAAAGGAGGTTTAATGGAGCACAGGATCACACGCCTGGGAACTCCTGGGTGTAAAAGGGAAGAGATGCTGAGAGTCCTTGGGTTTTATGCTCTCTGTTGGGATTTGAATTTGAGTTTGTATTCTGATTGGTTGTCAGGCTCCCATGGGGCTGTGCAGGAGCAACTCTGTAGGCTGTCCTGAGTCCCGGGCTTGGTTGACCCTTACTGGATGATGATGCAATGAAAGGGCTTTGTGCAGTTCCTATTATAGCTCTACCTGGAGTAGATGTCTGTTATGTAAAATACACTGGCCCAGGCCTGAGTAATGGCCCATTAGCAAAGGTGGGTGGGTGTGCGAGTTTCTACTTTTCTTTTTAGGGGTAATATTCTGCCTTTTTAATATTTCCTGGGATATTTCATTTTTCTAGGAGAGCGGTAGGTGCTTACTTCCTACAGGTAGATAGCTAATCCTATCATGCCCTGATCCCATCATCCTGGTGCGGGGGATGGTGGGGCAGGGAGCTGCTTTGTCTTTAAAGACATGTTTCCCCTTTTCTCATCCAGGCAAATATTCTATTCTGCCTTTTTAATATTTCCTAGAATGTTCCTACTGAGAACAATCAACCCATGGAACAGAAGTTGCCCTTGGAAGTTGTGGGAGCGCCATCACTTGAGACTTTCAAGAAGAGATTGGACTGCCATTTGTCAGAAATGTGTGTAGGTCTCCTGCTTGGGTGGGGTTGGACTAGATGACCTACAAGGTCCCTTCCAACTCTGATTATCTGTTATCTGAATATTTCATTCTTCTAGGAGAGGGGTGGGTGTGCTAACTTTCTACAGAAGTTTCTCTGTTCTGGGGCCCTTCCTGCTTCTTCTCCTCTGCCAGTCTCAGAAGGGATCTTCCAACCACTGGCACCTGGGGACTGCTGGCTCTCCTGGCTCTCCAAAGATCCTTGCAGCCCCGGAATCTGAATGTGAAGGAGATGTGAGTAGGGGATTCATTTAGGTTTCTTTCTCTCCTCCCCACTGCCCCATTCTTGGATCTCCCCCCATGCACTGCCCAGAGTAGTTACGGGGAGGATTTCTCGCTCCCTTCAAGCCTTGTTGCCTACCCTGGGGAGGATCTGAGTCGCGGGAAACCCTCTTTCCCGCCACCACCAGATTCCCAGGGAGCAACTCTCAGCTGGAATTAGCTGACTATTCAGACATAGTGGAGCATGTGCAATGGCCTTAGTCAGCAGCCAAGGGAGCGACCTCTGCTGGCCACTGGGAAGAAATTGCGGTTGTGGGAGCAGCTTTGAAGGCTATGCTGGGCAGCCTCTGCCCGGAGCTGCACCTGCCCTGGGGAGCGAGCTCTGCAAGCGGCATTGTGGGCCTCCCCGGGTCCTGGTGCAAAAGATGACTGGCAGAAAGTCACCCGGAGGGGATTCCGTCAGAGCCCATCGACTCTCTGTCTCTCTGTGTGTCTCTGTCTCTCTTTCTCTCTCTCTCTCTCCTCACTCTCTTCTGTCTGTCTCTCTCTCTCTCTGTCTCTTCTGTCTGTCTCTCTCTGTCTGTCTCTCTGTCTCTCTCCGTGTCTGTTTCTCTGTGTCTGTCTCTTTCTGTCTCTTGTCTCTCTGTGTCTCTGTGCGTCTCTGTCTCTCTCTCTCTGCCTCTCTCTCTTTCTGTCTCTGTGTGTCTGTCTCTCTGTCTGTCTCTTTCTGTGTCTGTGTGTCTCTCTCTGTCTCTCTCTCTCTCACACACACACTCAGAGCGAGAGAAGGAGAGAGGGAGGGGACAGAAAGACTCACACTATCAAAGCTTAACACAGCTGGTAGGTCCAGTCTCCGTTCTGGAGCTCCTCCCCGAAGGCCACGCCCTCCTCCTCCAGCTGGCCATTCTTCAGCCACTGGACCTTGATCTCCAGGGGGTAAAAGCCTGTCGTGGTGCAGAGGAGGATGGTGTTGGGGGAAGCGGGGTCCATCTTGGAGGGGGAGATGGTGACGGTGGGCTTGGCTGGAGGGAGGGAGGGATATGAGAGACACAACAGAGCCCAGAACAGAAGATCAAATGCAGGAACAATTTTAATTTTTGAAATTACAGAATAAAGGCAAAAATAATAATCTTGGCCTCTGACTAATAAAACGAAAGAATGATTGATCCAATTTATATGGCTGCTAATCTCAACAAATGTCCCTGAGCAGCGAACAGAGGTTTTTTTTAAAAAAAATAAGAACATTTATAAATATTACAAAAGTTAAAATACATAGCAGCCATGGAACAACTCAAGTCAGTAACATTACCAAGAAGCCAGTCCCTATATACCCTTGGCACCTCAGAGGCTGGCATAGATAATAAAATGCCAGCAGGGTTGGTGCTGCCTTTTTCTCAAGAGGTGGTGGCTCAGGATTCAAACACTTATACTGATTCTGAGGAAGTGCTCTAGTTAAAACCAGAGCATGTGAGCCTCAGGAGAGTGGAAGCCAAGAATCCCATGAGGCTGATCAAACCTGAACAGCTGCGGCAGTCAGATGTGAATGACATAAGGCTGTCCAGCCCCTGCGCGACAAGCAAAGGAGTAAATTACTTGAGGAATGATGGTTGGCTGCAGCCAGAGAAAGGAGGCAGCTCTAACCCTTGTTCCTGTATTGGAAACAACCATCTATTATCCAGCTCTTATGTGACATTCCTGAGGATTCAGTTAGTGAAAGTATGAACTCTGGATTGGCTGGCAATGTTCACTCAGCTCTTGGCATTTTGGAATGATTTGGGGCTATTTTTATGCACACTCCTGTTAACACCAAGCTCTGTTACAGAACTCTGTTAAGATAATTAAAAATTAAATAGCTGGATCAATGAAGGATTGGACAATGAGTAAGAACACACAGTTATAGCTAATTGGTTGAAGAGAGCTGGCCAGGGCATGAGGGAATCTGATTGGTTGCTATAAGAGTAAAGGGAGAATTTCCTTGTTTTTTCCTGCCTTTTTTTCCTCTGTGCGCTGTGTCAACTGATAAAACAATTCTGTGGTCTTTTAGAGTTGCCAACAGAAAGGGAGCGGGGAGCAGTGGGCAGCTTGCATTCCATAAATGTTTTCAAAGATAGTTTCTAGGCGACTGAAGTTTCTGCCGCACAAAATTCTAAATGGAGGGTATAACTGATGACTCTTGGCTATGGATGTGTCCCATTGGGGAATATGAGTTACGATACACCCAGGGGGTGAGGGAAAGCCAGAATCAAGGGTGACAGTGAATGATGTGTCTCAGAGTCGGCTATACTCAGGCAGCACCAGCTTGCTTAGTCCTAATAAATCTTTAAGTTCTGGAAGTTCGGCTAGAGACTCATGATTTAAATGGGGGTAACTTCTGGAGCCCTGACAGGCTGTATGCGTTCTCTACGGTTTACCTCATGACTTGCGTGTTGATTTACCTGACGATGCTCTTGCCTCTCTTATTTACTGTAAATATATTTATTTATATAAGACTGGTTTATGTCAGGGTCTCTGATACCATCTGGACACTGGCTGCCCCATTCCCTGACTGACTCTGTTTTTAGTTTGCATTCCTTTGACTTTGAGTAAACTGTGAGCAACCTTAGGAACAGTGTGTGAGTCAGTATTTGAGACCTGAACCAGGGCAGGTAGTATGGTCCACAAACTGGGTGCTATAACAAGCGGGGGAAGGACATGTTTTCGCAACGTTCCCCACCCAACATTCTTTACCTAATGGGACCTGATGTACACCCATCCTTTCTGATCCGATCCAATGGATAGGAGTAACAAGGGAGAGACTGTCCTTCAATTAATCCAGTCCTAAGCCATGAAGGCCTTTCAACCAACACCTTGAATTGCATCGGGAAGCATACCGGCACCCAATTCAGCTCATGGAATTGCCGTACTAGAGGCACCAAATGGCTAGCACCATTTACAACTCATGCTGCTACATTCTATGCCGGTTGAGCTCCCAAATGTTCTTCAAGAGCAGCCCCATGGGCGTGTTCTGACCCAAACCTGGTTCCAAGGAAGCAAGCACGAGACAAAGGTAACAGCACAACCTTTGAATGTTTCTTTACGAATCCCGTTCCTTCACGGGTAAAAGGCTGCTTCAAACCCATTAGCTCCCATAAGAAAGAGCCTTGCCAAGCTTTTGTAAGGCTGCCAAGAACACCAGATAAAGTTAATAAGCAATAATTCAAACACAAAGAGTCTTCAAACACCAACTCAGATATTCCTAACGTCCACCAGGCTCGAGTGTAAAACTTATTTGCCTTCTGCAAAGAACTGCGGTTTCTCAGCTGGCTTTTATCTCCCTGGGGAAGGGCCATTACCTTGCAGCCTTACTCCCGAGTCACCCATGCTGCTGCAGCTGCTCTTTCCTTTGAGCAGCCCTGCACGCATGCATGGGCTCCTCGGGGACCACTTCATCGCTGCTGCCAGCCTCCACCACAGAGCGACACATTGCAGTAGTCCAGATGAGAAATCACATGGGACAGTGAGTTGGTCCGGAAATGGATGCAGTCTTACATCAAAACCTGGGAAGACTTTGGACACCTAGAAACCAGCGAAGCTATTACTAGGAGCCAACATGGGTTTGTCAAAAACAGAACTTCGCTTCGTTGCATTCTGTGACAAAGTGACTAAATTAGCGGACCTGACAAATATTGTGGACCTTAATTTTCTTATCACTGAATTGCATTTTATTGGACAGAGCCCAGGGTTCAAGTCTGTCAATGTCCTTCTGGACAGTGGTGGGATTGATTTTTTTTTAAACTACTGGTTCTGTGGGCATGGCTTGGTGGGCAGTGGTGGGATTCAAATTTTTTTACTTCTGGTTCTTTGGGCATGGCTTGGTGGGCGTGGCCATGTGACTGGGTGGGTGTGGCTTTTTTTTTTTTGCTTTTTTGCCACCCCAACCCATTTTGGGGAGCTTTCTAGCCTCAAAGGAGCCTCTGGGGGGCGTTTTTGCTCCCTTATAGCTCTTCTGCGGCTCTGGGAGGCAAAAAATGGAGAGGCGGCTGAGTTCCTCCCTCCATTTTTTGCTTTCCTGGGCCTCAGCAAAGAGAAGCTGATCTATGCACAGCTGATTGTCAGGAGGGAAAAAAAGAAATACCTTAGGTGAATGTCAGGTGAGCGTGTAAGCGAGCATCGGGCGGGAGGGCGACCGGATTGGGGGGCTGTGGCCATCCAGAACTTACTACCAGTTCGGCAACCCACGCCAGATTCTTGCTACCGGTTCACCCGATCCGGTGAGAACCGGCTGATTACCAGCACTGCGGTGGGCGTGGTGTGGCTTGGCGGGTGGGGCAGGGGAAGGATACTGTTAAAATCTCTATTCTCTCCCCATTCCTGGGGGAAGGTTTACTGCAAAATCTCCATTCCCTCCCCACCCCAATAACCTGCTTTCCCGCTCCGTTCTCCTGTGCAGGGCAACAAAAGAAGACTCAGCCGATCAGCTGGAACTCGGGAGGCAGAGAATAGATGGGGGTGGGGCCAGTCAGAGGTGATATTTGCCGGTGCCGGTTCTCCGAACTACTCGGAATTTCTGCTACTGATTCTCCAGAACTGCTCAGAACCTCCTGAATGCCAACTCTATTTCTGGATCATGAGCCTATCTTCTAAAGCAGATATGGGAGACTATGGCCCCTTTCTTACCTGTGGACTTCACCTCCCAGAATTCCTGAGCCAAACTCTGCCTAGGAGAATCAGGGGAATGGATGGAGGGCAAGGGGTGCCACCTCGCAGGGCACAGAGTGACAGGCAGAAGGAGCAACCTCAAGGGAGAGCCGCCCCAAGACAAAGGTCAGGTAAGAGGCCCTGAGTCTGGGCCAGACCCTGAAAAAATTATGCTCTTGGAGCTTTGGCTGTTTTCTTGCAGCTTTCATCACCCAAACTAGGAAGCATCTAGTTAAAGTAGGAAACATCTAATACCAGCACTGGTGACGTTACCTAGTTGGGTCATGAAACGTCTGCAAGGAAATCATGTCAGGTTGCTATGGTTTGGGAGAAAACTGTTACCAGCATGGTTGTGACTTTGTACTTTTTATCTTAATATATTAAAAAAAAACATATTTCCTGATTATTAACAACCTTTCCCATTTGAGGGGCAAGATGTTGACTCTGTACACCGCTTACAGAGGGTTGTAAAAGCACTGTAAAGTGGTATATAAGTCTAAGTGCTTATATACCTGATATTTTATCCTTTATACTGTTAATATACAGCATACTTACATATTTACATACCTATTTTATTCTTTACACTGTTTATATAGAGCGTAAAGAAGAAATACATATTTATCTGGTATTTTATTATTTACACTGTTTTTATAGAGCGTAAAGAAGAAATATATATTTATGTATCTGGTATTTTATTCTTTATATTGTTCATGTAGAGCGTGAAGAAGAAATGTATATATATCTGGTATTTTATTCTTTTTACTGTTTATATATAATGTAAAGAAGAAATATATAGTTATGTATCTGGGTATTTTATTGTTTACACTGTTTATGTAGAGCGTAAAGAAGATTATATATTTATATATCTGGTATTTTATTCTTTATATCGTTTATATAGAGCGTAAAGAACATATATATATTTATATATCTGGTATTTTATTCTTTATATCGTTTATATAGAGCGTAAAGAACATATATATATTTATATATCTGGTATTTTATTCTTTACACTGTTTATGTAGAGCGTAAAGAAGAAATATATATTTATATATCTGGTATTTTATTCTTTACACTGTTTATGTAGAGCGTAAAGAAGAAATATATATTTATATATCTGGTATTTTATTCTTTTTACTGTTTATATATAATGTAAAGAAGAAATATATAGTTATGTATCTGGGTATTTTATTCTTTATACTGCTTCCATCTTTCCTTAAAACATTAACATATTATTATTATTATTATTATTATTATTATTATTATTATTATTATTATTATTATTATTATTATTATTATTATTATTATTATTATTATTATTATTATAGCAGCGGCCTCCTCAAGGCTTCCATCGCTTTCAAAGCCTCCAACTTCTTCCCCCTCCAGAAAAAAATAAAAAATAAAAACGAAAATGGAAATAGGGCTCTTTGCCAAAAAAAAAAAAAAAAAAGCATTGGAAAGGCTCGCGGTCTCTGAGAGGGCGGGGCCCCCAGGTCACGTAGCCGCCGCCGCCGCCGCCGCGGGCCCGCCTACGCGATAATCCGTTGCGCGCTCCCGCGGGGCCGCCATTTTGAGACCGGGCGGAAGTGGGTCCGGAGCGGCGCCCTCGGCTTCCGGTTGGCTGAGTGTGTTTCTCCCCGCCCCCCCGCCCCCCCTTCCCGCGAGGCGAGAGCGGCGACCGGTATCCGCGGGGACTGGGCGGTTGGCGGGCGTCGCGCGGTTCTGAGGTGAGACTGCTGTCCCCATCGTCCCCGGCCAAACGGGGCTTCCCTCCCCTTGCCGGTGGACCCTCAGAAGGACTTTGAGGCGGGGGGGGGGGAACGGGCTCGTCCAGCTGCCGGACTACAGGGTCCGTTATCCCCAGGCGGGGGCGGGCGGGCGACCGTTTAACGGGCTACATCTCCCATCATCCTGGCCGGCTGAGTTCCATCTGCCTCGGCTGGTAGAAAGGGACTGGACTACAACTCCCATCCTCCCCAAGAAACGCAGGCGCTTGGGCGGGGGGGCAGGAGGGGAGTTGCCCTTTAGGGGCTGCATGGTCCTCCCGGGCTGTGCACCATGGGCCCATTCCCCTCTGGAGGCTCAGCAATACTTGTGGCCTCTGGAGAGGCAGAGAATTCAGAAAAATCCACGTGGAATTTATTTATCATTTTTATTTATTATACACATACACAACTGCTTATTTACCTATTGTATCTATTACCTATATTATCTCCATCCCTATTCATTTTTTTTTTTAAAAAACTGTTGAAAATTAACATATTCAAATATATACAAATATATCTTATAAAAAGAAAGTATGTTGATACATTTCATCATTTTATTGACAGTACAATCAATACAGTTAATACTTGACAGTTAATAGCCATATTAATAATAGTCAATAATCCATTAATAATATTAATAAAATAAGTAATTCAAATATATAGGTCGGTAAACCAAAAAGTATAAAGTTAGCACTAAGCTATATCTAAAGAAAAACAGGTATAAATCTATATAAATAGATGCACTTTATAATATTTAAAAAGAGAAAAAGTGTAAGATTTTATCTAAGTATTCCTTTATCTCTTCTTACTTCTAAATATATTAACTTTAATAATTACACAATATAAATATAACTAAGTGAATATTATAAGTATAGATATAAATATTATTAATATAAATCTCTACTTGCCTGATAATCGTATTATCTCTATATCTATCTACCATATCATCCATCTATCCATATCTATTATCTATCTACGCATACGCAACTGGCTGGCAAACCGTACTCAACGTGTAGTCCTTAATGGGTCTAAGTCTACATGGAGGGAAGTAAGCAGTGGGGTGCCACAATGTTCCATCTTAGGCCCAATACTCTTCAATATCTTCATTAACGACTTAGATGAGGGAATAGAAGGGGAACTTACCAAATTTGCAGATGATACTAAGCTGGCAGGAATAGCTAACACCCAAGAAGATAGGCTCAAGATCCAGATTGATCTTGACAGACTAGAACACTGGGCCCTATCTAACAGCACCCAGAAGGCAATGCACACTCCCCATGCCCTCTACACATGCACGCGCAGTCCCACCCACCCAGCTACCCCCCCCATCTCCCCCTTATCTGCATTGCGCCTCACAGCTGATTTGGGGGCAGTTTGAGGCCTTTTACGGCCTCCCAGAGGCTTCAGGAAGGCTTCTGCAGGCTTTTCAGGTTGAAGCCCGTTTGGTCACTTCCAGTATTTCCGGAAAAACAGGAAGTCACACAAGGGGGCTAGTTTTCGGCCTGCAGAAGCCTTCCTGAAGCCTCTGGGAGGCCGAAAAAGGCCTCAAACCAGCCAAAAATCAGCTGTGAGGTGTGCACGTATGCAGTAAGGTAAGTTTGCCTGCAGCTCACGTGCCGGCACAAATGGCTCTGCATGCCACCTATGGCACGCGTGCCATAGGTTTGCCATTACAGGTGTAGGATCTCCTGCTTGGGCCCTTCCAACCCTGATTATCTGTTATCTTAATGAGGGCCATTTCTACACACATTAACACATACATACATACACACACAGATTGTGCTCAACTTAACAACCGCAATTGAACCCAGAATTTATGTTGCTAAGTGAGAAATTTGTGGAGTGAGTTTTGTCTCCTTGTTACGGCTTTCCTTGCCACTGTTGTTAAGTGAATCGCCACAGTTGTTCAGTGAGTAAACATGGGCCAGTTAAAGCGAATCTGGCTTTCCCATTGGCTTTGCTTGTCAGAAGGTCACTAAAGAGGGAAAGTGCGTGATCTTTCACTTCTCATCCAAGAAACTTCATTAGTTTTGACGGGGTGGAGTGAGGTGGGGATCCTGACAGACGCTGTGACCGTCATAAATGTGAACCATTTGTCAAGTATCCGAATGTAAGCCACGTGACCACGGGGATGCTGCATCAGTCATAAGTCACTTTTTCAGTGCCCTTGTAACCCCCTGAACGGTCACCAAACGAACTGTTGTAAGTTGAGCACAATCTACTGGGAAACTGCTTGGAAAGAGGCACCTCTGGATGTAATATTCAGTGTAATCAGATGATTGACGTTCTTCTATTCTTTGTTCCAGTGTGGGAGAGAAACCAGAGGAGCTTCGGCACGTGCAAGGAGAGAGAGACACACACACAATGGGTGAAGCTCTACAGAAGAAGCTACAGGCGGAGCTAGACAAATATCAGCAGCTGCAGAAAGGTCAGAACTTCCCCGGACCCTGCCGGGGGGGAGGTGTCCCAGGACCATCCCCTGCACCGTCTTTCCATTGCTCCCAGTCGCTCCTGGAAAGAGGCAGTTCGTTCAAGGCCATTCTGCAGGACCTTGCTCTCTGGAGGTGGCAGCCATTTCAGAAGCCCAGTTTTTAAAACACATTCCCAAGTTGGTTGCCCGGGCAGATATGTTGCACTACACCTCCCATCTTCCCCAGCCAGCGGCCCACCAGCCTTGGCTGCAGGAAAACAATAGGAGCCGTAGTCCCACACTTGGTGGGACCCACCAAACATCTACTCGCAGCTTGTTAAGGTGGGTCTATAACGGCTGGTGAGGCTGTCTGGGTGCCCGCTAGCGCCTTCTCGCCCTCATCTACCCATGGTACCTTCGCCCTTCGGCACCCGCCTCTCAGGGCGCTGGAGCATAGTTCCACTCCTTCTTTCAAAACCTTCAGGGTGGCTTCCCCCAAACCAGCCAGAGCCTATCTTGCATTCCCGGAGAGCCGGTTGCAGAAGACAGAAGGAAGCAGCGTTGTGACTCCCCCACAGAAGGATCCCCCTGGGTCCCCCTGCTGACTATGTTGGAGGGGTTCACAAAGATGCGGATGGCCTCAGAGGGGCCCCAAGTGCTCTTCTCCATCTGAGAGGCTGAGCCTTTCAGCAGTTTTGGGGGTGGGGGCACAGAGCCCATCTCTCTCCTGATTCCCTCCCCCTCTGGACCTGAGAGGCTGCTGGAAACAGGCTGAGGAAGTCAAGAAGATTCCAGGTAAAGGACTCTAACCACAAGGTGTGTGTGTCTTCCCCTCCTTGCAGATATGAGCAAATGCATGACAGCCCGTCAGAAGCTGGAAGCTCAGTTGACGGAGAACCATGTGGTGAAGGAGGTGAGGTCAGGCCTGGTTCCCCCCACCCACCCACCCCCCGCCTTCCCTGGGCTCCCTTTCAGCAACAGCCCTCCTCCTTCCCTCCCCTCTAGGAATTGGACCTGCTGGACCCCTCTAACTCCGTCTACAAGCTCATCGGGCCGGTGCTGGTGAAGCAGGACACGGAGGAAGCCAAAGCAACCGTGGGAAAGAGGCTGGAGTACATCACAGGGGAGATGTGAGTAGACGGGGGTTCCTGAGCGAGGCCTCCAGCTCCTGAGGCAGTCTATCTTGGAGTCCCCACAGCTCTTCTGGGGCTTCTCACCGGTTTGATCCTCTCTCCCCAGCAAACGCTACGAGGCTCAGATTCAGGACTATGAGCGGAAGTCGGAGCAGCATCGGGATGCCCTGGGCCGGCTGCAGCAGGAGTTCCAGCGGACCCAGGGCAAAGTGTCCGTCAAAACTTGAAGGGGCGGTGCAGAGGGAGGAGTGGGCCAGCCAGCCCCCAGGCCTGCCATTTGGGCCTTTTTGGATCCCTTCAAATAAAATTCTGTTGGACCTTTTATGCGTCTCCTCTCTTTCAATGGGGCTTGGGGGAGCCAGAATCCCCAGAGGAAGATGCCCAGTGAGAGGAAGGCATCCAAAGGCGGACGCAGCTGAGGTGCTTGGATAAGTGAGCTCAGCCACATGAGAAAGATATGGCAAATCTTCCAGACATGAAGGCAAAGTTTCCCTGACTTCAGACAAGGGGGGACAAAACATGTCCATCTGTGAAAGGAACCCCTTTGCCTGACTGGGGTACAGACCGTATTCCTCCTGGAACCTCTAATTCAGCGGTACCCAACCTTTCCAGCTTGGCCCAGTGTGGAGTGGTTTGTTAGTAGCAGGCGCACGCATGCGGGTACAGCTCCATTTGAATGAGCAACAGGCGTGGGCGGCCCTAGACTCATGAACGGAACATTGTGGGCAAAAGTGGAGAAGTGTTTGGGCTGGCGCATGAACCTCTACTCGCGCGAGCGGAGGGCGCTTGCACGCTAAGCTCTGTTCACACAAGTACAGGGTGTGCACACAAACAAATGCAGGTGTACATGCATATATGTGTTACTCCCCCCATGGTGGGCCGGCTGCCAAGCCACGTTTTTCAGTGCCGTAACTTTGAACGGTCACTAATCTGTTATAAGTTGAGGACTAACTCTACTCTTTCCCCCTTCTGAAGATACACCCCCTCCATTGTTTCAATGTTCCATCTCCCCACGGTGAGACTTCTGTGTCCTGCCACCAGTTGGGTTGAAGCACTTAGCCAAGCCTGGAGACCACCAGATCCTGGTTCTCTGTTATATACTAACCAGCCATTCTGGGATTTCCTTTCCCGCCATCCCTAAGAGGTGATCTCGGATCCATTGCTCTCTGCCCAAGAAAGCGCCAATCTCTTCCCTGCTTTGGATCCCCCGCCACGTTTCTCCATCTCTTCACCCAGCTTTGGTTCCACAGGAGCGTCATCTCCGTTGCCCTTTTTTGGAGTCAACCCCTACGGCTTTTATTTGCTCTAGAGCAATAAAGGATAAAATAAGAAAACCCAAAAGTGCTGCAAGTATACATTTTTGGCCCTTAGTTGTACGTGTATTTTAACGAGTACCACTCAGTCACCCAGAGATCAGGAGTGGCTTCTTTTAAAACCAAAGGCAGAAGGAAACCATGAGTTGCAGAGGGACAAGGAGACGCTGATTTTGCTTCCGAGAAAAAAAAGGGTGAAAGGCAGGTGCGGGTTCAAGGCTGTGGGAGGAAGGCTCCAACTCGGCGCTTCTACTCTTCCATCAAAAGCAAGTCGGAAGCGCTCCCGCAGGACAACTGCACGCTCAGCTATTTCGCGCCCATCTGAGTGGCGCGCGTGCTCAGTAGAGCCCTTCCCAACGAGCGAGGCTGTTCCTCCCCATCTTGGCCTCGGTAGCTGCAGACGTTGTGCTCGGGGTGGAGCATGAATGACGGGGGGGGAGGGGGAGCGGGAGCCCGCCGGGTCACATGAGCTTGGCGAGCCAATGGCAGGCGAGAGGCGCCTGTCAGATTTGAGCGGGAAACGGGAGTCTCGGAATCGCCTCAGCCGCTTCTCTGCTGGGTACGAATTTTCCTCCTCGCTCTGAGGAAAGTCATATACAAACATACACTAAACTCTCTCTCTCTCTCTCTCACACACACACACACAGACTCCACCTGAGGAGAGGCAACACTGCCCTAATGAACCTTGGGCTTGGTGATCTTGGTCCTGTCAAGATCTCTGGGTCCTTTTGTTTCCCCTCAGACCTTGGAAAGCCTTTGGCAGCTTCCCCTTGGGGACGTAGGATCTCCTGGTGGTCTCCCTACCCAGCCTCCACAAAGCTGAATTTTCTCAGCTCCCTCCAGGCGAAGGGTGGAAGAAAGGGCCATAAAAGGAGAATTGGGCTCTGTGAAAGGTGGATGAGCTGCAAAGTGAAGGCGTTGATTCAGCTCCAAGGTGAGAGGTTTGTTTTGTCTGGTGTGAGTAGCCAATAATCACACAGAGGTGGGAGGTAATATATTTAAAACTTTTATTTCTGTAACAGGTAAAAAAAAAATCACACTAGGGACTAGAGAAACAAACCAAGGAATCTCTGGTGGGCCCTCACGCCAAACTTATAAACCTCACAAATCTCAGATTATACCAGCAGTCAAGACACCCATAGGAAGTCATGTTTTGGGCCAGTTTGCTTGGTCTCTGGGCACATTTACTTACTTCCTCATAGGGGATGCCTAAGGGACTACGCTAACATTTATTTCATCTTTTCTACTTGTGGTGGTACTAGCAGCTTCTCTTAACAGTGCCATCCACCGAGGCAAAAAGAAAAAAAGATCAAAACTTTCCGTTACTCACTTAGTGGCCAATTGCTTTGCAGGGAAAGTTCCAATCCAATTGTAGTAAGTCTCTATAGTCACAAGAGCTGACCCTGATTTCAGGGCACACAATCAAAAATTAAATTAGCCAGCTGCTCATAAGTATTAAGTCAATGTGGAAGCCACAAGAAGTCACATGTTGCAGTCGATTCACACTGTCCTTTATGACCACGGAGGATTTGATTAACAGTTACAAGTGGAACTGCCCAACTGATGTAAGACCAGCACGGTCATATGATGTTTCAATTTATGACTGCATGGCTTAATAATGGAGTTGCCAATCCCTATTGTTGTCAGTAAGCGAGGGTTACTTGTTACGTACTTACTTAAAACTTTAAACATTCATAGAGCTGCCAATCTTAAACAGAGTGGCTTACAGTCAATAAAACAATATAAAAGCAAACAGCCAAAAAAAACCCCCAAAGGTGCCTCGGCCTCATTTCTCTAATGTGCCCATTTTAAGGGCTCCTGGAAGGATAAAAGGGGCAGAGGCTATCAGATCTTGGAAAGCGTGTTCCATAGGCAGACATTGCAACAGGAAAGGCAGCTTCTGAGGACCCATGAGATGGCAATATTTAACAGAAAGGACAACTCTATTGCTCCGGTGGAACAGGCAAATAGCATTAGCCCTTAAGACTTACATACCACTCTTTAGAGCACTCTCTGAGTAATTTACAATGTCAGACAGATATCCTCAGGGAAAGTGAGTCCTATAGATATATAGTCCTGCATGTCAAGTGTTTTAACATGAATCAGTTTGCAATTCTTGACTAAAGTTGTGTCTGCGTTCCGTGCTTTTATAAGGTTTCATATCGTAGTGGATCCGCTTACATGAATTAAGGATATTTCAGTCCCTAAAGGCATCTCCTCCACATGGGTCCTTTTATGGGAAGTAAGTTGATTGCTCCACATGAAATTCTTTCCACACAACATGCATTCATATTTTTTCTCCCCTGTGTGGATTCTTTCATGAGAAATAAGAGTTCTGTTTTCAGAAAAACTCTTTCCACATTCCATACATTTATAAGGTTTCAACCCTGTGTGGATCTTTTGATGGGAATTTAGGTGACTTTTCAGCCTAAAGCTCTTCCCACACTCCATGCACTGATATAGTTTCTTCCCTGTGTGGATACTAATGTGGTAAGTAAGAGAGCTGCTTGTACTAAAGCTCTTCCCACACTGATTGCATATATAAGGTTTGAATCCCGAGTGGATCCTTCTGTGGCAAGTAAGGGAACTGCTTCGACTGAAGCTCTTTCCACAGTCCACACATTGATACGGTTTCTCTCCTGTGTGGACTCTTTTATGGGAGGTCAGGGAACCATTATGGCTGAAGCTCTTTCCACACTCCAGACATTGATAGGGTTTCTCCCCTGTGTGAATCCTCCTATGAGACATCAGGTGGCCGCGGCCATGAAAAGTTTTTCCACAGTCCACACATTTATAAGGTTTTTCCCCGGAATGGATCCTTTTGTGGGAAGTAAGAACGCTGCTCTTACTGAAGCTCTTCCCGCACTCCATGCATTGAAAGGGTTTCTCTCCCGTATGGATCCTTTTGTGGGAAGTCAGGTAACAGCTTTTGCTGAAGTTTTTCCCACACTCTGTGCACTTATATGGCTTCTCACCTGTATGGATCCTTCTATGAGAAGCAAGGGAACTGCTCAAACTGAAACATTTCCCACAATCTATGCATTTGTAGGGTTTCTCTCCCGTGTGCATCCTTCTGTGGGCAGTCAGGACGCTGCTTTTGCTAAAGCTCTTCCCACACTCGATGCATTCATAGGGTCTTTCTCCCGTATGGATCCTTTTATGATAATTAACAGAACTATTCGAACTGAAGCTTTTTCCACAGTGCGTGCACTTATATGGTTTTTCCCCTGTGTGGATCCTTTTATGAGAAGTAAGGTCACTGCTCTGTATGAAGCTCTTCCCACACTCTAGGCATTGGTAGGGTTTTTCGCCCCTATGGATCCTTTCATGATAAGTAAGGGAAGTATTTGAACCAAATCCTTTTCCACAGGCTGCACATTTATAAGGCTTTTTCCCTGAATGGATCTTCTTATCGTATTTAAGATTACCAGTACATCTAAAGCTGTTTCCAGAGTCCAAGTGTTTATAAGGTTTCTTTTCTGTATGGATCATTTTATGAGGAATAATGTCACTGTTACTGCTGAGGTGGTAATTATTGGAATTGGGTTTTGCTTGGAATGTTTCCCCACTTCCTTGATAGTTTCCCAACCCATTTTCCTTATGAACATTTTGGGTCAGGAGATAATCACTTTCCATGCATTCAAGAGTGGAGATTTCTCTCCAGTTGTAGCATTGGCCTCTTCCAAACTCATCAGTAGATGTCTCTTCTTCTATTTCAATCTTGATTACTTCCGACACCACAGTTGGCTCTTGGTAATCTTCATTCTCCTGATCATCAACTGCTTGATGGGGAAAAAAAGACAATTGAAAAAAATCTGATTAGAAAAGCAAGAAATTCAGGATGTCACCAGGGATTAAGTCTCATATTATTTGCAGAATCTTTTTCAATACTTCTAACACAACAAACATACAACTTGCTCTTCCCATCCCAGGCCCTAGCCTGCATCTGCAGAGAAAGCAATAGGAAAATGACAGCGTGATTGATTAATTTTTTAAAAATTACATATATGATGGAATGTATGCCTGGAAAAACAGGTTGCTTTGGCAACCCAGATCTTTCACAGAGAAAGATCCAGATTTGAGTCACGGCTTAGTCCCAAGCTGGACGAAGGAGAGGGGAAAGAGGTTCAGGGTTTCTAGAATATCTCAGGATATACCGGTATCTAGTAAGTGAGTAGGTTACAGTTTTAGTTTGGCAAGATTCTATTAGGTGTAAACAAATAAAACAATTCAATTGGATTTGACCGTGTCATCTCTGGATTTGGTTCAAACAGCATAGTTGGTCTTGTTTCATTCTTGCAGTGAACAACAACTTAAAAAAAAGGACATCCAAATTAAATAACAAGCAATGCAAGTCCAGGTCTTGACATCATGATGTGGTGTATTAACTTGTGTCACGTGTGTTGTAATATACATCCAGTGCCACAATATACATACTATGGCAATCATTTTAACAAGATCTGCACAAATCTCCTAAGCTGTAAATAAATTGTCTAGTGACTCTTTGCTTTGGTTTAATTCTAGAGGAACCCTTACTTAAAGAGGCCACAATCCCACATGTCTCCAACATGACTTCTCGGTGCGAGGCTTTCTCGTTGGGATCCAGCAGCAACCACTCTTCACTGGTGAAATATATGGCCACCTCGTCAAAGGACACGGGACTCTGAAAGAGAAAGAATCTCTATGAGCAGACTCAGCACATTTGGGGGTCTCAGTTGTCAATATTTCAGCTGACGAACCCAACCAAAGCAAGCACAGTCGAGACGATCCAATCTCTTAATGCAAAACTTTATTGGGTATATCATTTTGGCATCGATGGGGGCAAAACCAGATCTAGCTAATTCACACGCAAACCTACATAAGCTAAGCATAGGATTCTCCCTCCCCCCCATTAGTGCAGGTCACACTGTCCAATTGTGTCTCACTGTATTGTTATGAGAAATAGTCTTTGGGTTTGGCAAACATCTGCTGAAGTGTCCTTGGCTCTCACACATATCAAGGTCTGGAGCCTACATTCCATCCCGGACATAAACTGTTTCAACTCCCTCCCTCAAAACGCACTATAGAGCACTGCACTCCAGAACAACTAGACACAAGAACATTTTTTTCCCAAAAGCCATCACTGCTAAACAAATAATTCCCTCAACACTGTTCAACTATTTACAAAGTGTACACTACTATTACTGTTAATCTTCTCATCACTCCTTATCACCCATCCCCTCCCACTTGTGATTGTAGGACTGTAACTTTGTTGCTTGTATCCTTACGATTTATATTGACTGTTTCCTAGTATGATTTGATTTGATGATATGATTTGGTTGTACCCTATGACTACCATTGAACGTTGAACGTTATAATTCTTGATTCTTAATGAATGTACCTTTTCTTTATGTATACTGAGAGTATTTACACCAAGACAAATTCCTAGTGTGTCCAATCACACTTGGTCAATAAAGTATTCTATCTATCTATCTATCTATCTATCTATCTATCTATCTATCTATCTATCTATCTATCTATCTATCTCCCCCTTCTCACCCCCTGGTTCATTAGCAAGGGGAGAAGCAATAATGGTTGCAACAGCAAAAGCGCACCGAATCTTGACAGCAGTATGTTATGCTGAGACCCCAAATGAAAATGGAGCTTCCATTATGTGAGAAGTACATAAAAATGAATCAACAGACTTTTGACAATCTGATCCATAGGATGCTTTATTAGGGAAAATACTGCAGTATGGACCCCTCTACTCCAGAAAAAAAAAAACATTTTCTAGGAGGAAGGAGACACTTCCATTTAGTGAATACAGCTTATATAGGTTTATTAAATCACATGGTTACATAACACTTCCTGTTTTCCATATATGGAAGTTATAGAATGTTTTTTTCATAAGAAAGTTCCAACCTTCCATGGAAAACTCCCAACATTCTCATTATAGTCAGAGTTCCTGTTATTCAAATACCAGAAAATTATAAGAAAGCGATTAATATCTCTTAATGTGACATCTAATGTCAGACCGCCTCAGCACATACCTCTAACTTATGCCAAGTACATGGTTTTGCAATCTTGTATAATTTCTAGCAGAAAACAAATTACATAAATGTTCTGAACTTTAAAAGCTCAGACTGCGAACACAAAATGGCTTCAGTTCGGCTCTTTATATTCTCAGGTGTAATAACCAAATTATCACCTATAACACATTGCTTCCCCAAATTCGCCCCTGGTCTTTTTTTCCCCTACCTGAGCTGGAGGTCCAGCTGTTTTTTCAGCTTCACCAATACAAGGAGATGATACTGTGAACAATCGTGACTCCATTTCATTCCCTGGGAAGGAAATAGATAAGCAGGAAAAAGATTAGCTCTAACTCTTCTGTTCTGAAGGCACAAAATGGTCTAGAAAGGATATGCATTAGAATTTAATTCAAATTATTACAAAAGGCCAAAAACAGGCCGCCCCTTTTCCCGTCTCTCAGGACAAAGAAAAATATATTGGGATGAAGGAGTAAGAACACCACCAAGGATGGACTAGGAATATCCCTCATGAGATTTAAGACTTCTAGCTTGAAGTAGGAGAATTAAGTCTTTCTTGTTGGGTCACCTTCTAGTAATTCTAACAATTAGACACAAGAGAGAAGATACACAGATTTTTTTTAAAAAAAAAACTGGAATATCTCTCGAAAATCACCAACCATGCAGAATGACCATCACCTGGTGAACCATCCTGATATTGACCTTCCTGCTTGGAGACGGCCCTGCAGCACCACGGATCTGCATGAACCGCCATTTCCTCAGGACCGGTGCCCACTTCCAGGAAGGACCTCGGAACCTGAAGAATACAGCCAAGGAAGAGGAGTTAAGGACAGGATCTACCTGAATCTGGATTTTAATTTTGTGGCCACAATATCACGATACTTCTTGTATCTATTATTGGGGACAACAGAAGAGATGCTCTACATATGTCCTCTGGGAGAACACAGAAACAATTCTTCTCTAAACGTTTTCTTGTATAACTAATCCCAACAACTCTCTTTGGCAAATAATTAAGAATTCAAGTGTCAGGATTCCAGCAATCACTCTAATTAAATCATGATTTTTCCAGCCAAACTTCAATAAACTTCAAAGGATCCATTAGAGGCGACATACTGGCACTACCCTGTAGGAAGCCAACTCTGGCAAAATTAATTTACAGTCCCCTGTGCCCCTTTTTCCACCCCCACCCCCCTGGGTGTCTCATAAACCAGATCCTCCAATTGAGCACGTTCACAGGCTGGGTGTCATCATACACGTTGTCCAATTAAATATATTCGGGGGCAAGAACTCTAGTATTTTAGTTACAATCTTTTAAAGATAAGGGTTGGAATGTACTTTTGCTTCCTCCAACTACTAAAACAGGCATAGGAATATTTTATGAGTTGGCATCAAGCAGATTAAAATCCATCCATTTTTCCTAAGAGGAGTGTCTCTCACCTGACATTTTTCCTGTTCCCTCTCTTCCGCTTGGCTTAGCAGGAAACCTTCGGCCAGGGCCACCGCCTGGCAACTGGTCTCCGCTCGGCACTCCCGCACCCAGCACTGCATCTCCCTGGGCAGGACGGCCAGAAACTGCTCCAAGATCACCCGGTCCAACATCTGAGCCTTGGTGTGCTTTTCGGGCTGCAACCACCCCCAGCAAAGACGATGAAGGCGGCTGCAAAGCTCTCGCGGTCCTTCGGCCTCCTGAAAGGGGCTGTTCCTGAAGCACCAATGTTGGATCTCAGAACTGAGAGCTTCCTCCTCTGGGATCTTCTGCCGGGCTCCTGCCCAGACCTCCGCACCGTTCCCAAGCAGAGCAGCAGTAGGGCTTTTTCCTACTCTCTCCCAGGCTTCCTGGTTTGCATCCATTTCCAGTCTTCTCTGACAGAGAGCCCTGAAATCTTCTGGGTTTCCAAAGGTCTTTTCAGACCTGGACGAATTGCACAGTGAGGCCAGGAAATGTTTTGCAAGGCATTCAGCCCTCATATGATCTCCAAATATTGTATCTTAAGCTGAAAAAGAAAAACTCAGGAGATTATACAGAACATTCTCATTGAGAAACTGGTCCTTTAATCGAAATCAGAGCAACTGACTCTGGAGTGGGGCAAAGTTGAGGTTTTATTAATTGATTTTGGTGGAGGCTACACCTCAGAAGAACAAGGAAGAATACTTGGAAAACAATTGGCTTGGCTTATCTGAAAGGCTTAAAACTAAAATTGGAAAGGAAGGAGACAAATCTTTAGGCCCAGAGGTTCTGTCCACCTCTGTAGAACCAGTAGCCCTGAAGAGCAGCAGACACAGAACTGGTTCTATGTCTGCTGATATTTTTGCCCACCCACCCACCTGGGCTCTTGTCTGATCTTTATTTCCTGATTTTTCAACTTCAGCTGCCGAACGAGGCACAGCTGCAGTTAAAAAAGCAGGAAAAGAGGGCTGTTTCAAAGGCTGCGTCTCTGCACACAGCATGCTGATGACGATTTACAGGCGCATGGTTCACCTGTGTGCAGGGAAGTTCGTAAATCCCAAATTGGTAGTTAACCCTGTCATATTCCACCCCAGTTTAGGACCTAATCCCAAACGTAAACTCCACAATAACCAATCACACAACAAAAAAAACAAGTAGGGAGCAAATGGAAGGTCAGCCATAAAACACTCAGATGCCTATATACTACTGCTCAAATTAATGGGGAATATGGGGTGAACTTGAAATCCAATACATGAGAGCAGGCACCACATTGTTGCCATTACGGAAACTTGGGATAGAACTCATAATTGGAACAATTAGAAGGTTATAAATTGTTCAAAAACAAAACAAAACCCAGAGCCAACAAAAGAGGGAAAGTTGCATTTATGTGAGGAATCACTGCATCTCTGCAGAAATACACAGCACCAAGGATAAAAGCATTTTTTAATACATTGTAGAAAAATCAGAGGGAAAAAAATAACATTTTGGCAAACACTTAAACATGAGCCAGGCGTGTGCGGCCGCAGCCAAAAAAGCTAATACAATCCTGGATTGTATAAACAAAGGCATAGAATCAAAATCAGATGAAGTGTTAGTTTTGCTTATAAAGCCTTTGTAAGGCCACAGCTGGAATACTGTATACAGTTTTGGTCACCAGAATAAAGTTGTTGAGACTTTGGAAAAAGTGCAAAGAAGAGCACCTAAATAGCAACAGCACTTAGACTTATATATCGCTTTCTAGTGCTCTAGAGCGGTCTCTAAGCGGTTTATAATCGGCCTCTTGCCCCCAACAATTTGGGTCCTAATTTTACCCACCTCGGAAGGATGGCAGGCTGAGTCAACCTGGTACCTGTTGAGATTCCATCTGCCAAATTGCAAGCAGACGGCCGTCAGCAGAGGTAGGCTGCAATACTACATTCTAACCACTGTGCCACCAAGGCATCAGAAGATGATTCAAGGCCTGGAGTAATAGGCAGTATCTAGCTCAACAGCAGTAACTGTGTGTTGTGGTTCACCGGCAGCTTGTGCAGACGGCAGCGGAATCGGACAGTGGGAGTCTGGAGAGGACTCGGACAAGGGTCCTGCATCTGATGCGGAGATGGGGCCAGGGCCATCTGAGAATGGGGTACTGCCTCCGGAGTCTGGCAGCAGTGAGGCAGAGGACCCAGGGGAGTCTGTTCCCAGTGCACGTGTGCGCAGAGCTGCTAGAAGGCGAGAGCAGTGGAAACAAAAAGGGCAACTAGGGAATAAGGCTGAGAGGTAATTGCCCCTCCCATAAAGTATAAAAGACAGGCAAAGATGAGGAAACCTTTGCAGGAAGCAAAATCGTTTGTACGGTTCAGACTCGTTCTTGAAGCTGTACTTCGGTTGGTTTTCTTTCTAGTTCATTTGACGTTTATGTTATTGGTAGCATTTCACAGGAAGACAAGTTGGGTGCTTATCTCGAAGGACGTTGCAATAATCAAGACTTGCTTTTAAAATAAGTCTGTGTGTAATTACGGTCTCGGAAGCCTTGGTCAGAACACTGTGAGGTGGATCTAGGTATTCTGGTGGATCGCCACTTATGAGCTAGCAGTGGGCTGCAGCTACCCAAAAAATCAAATATAGTTCTAGTCTGCATCAACAGAGGGACTGTATCAAGATCAAAGGAAGTCATGGTACTGCACTGCACTACACTGCACAAATGAGATCTCACTTGGAATATGGAGTCCAGTTCTGGTTGCCACAATACAAAAAAAAATACGCTGAGACCCAGAAAGAGTTCAGATAACAGGAATTGATAAGGGGGCGGGTATGATAACTGTCTTTCCCTACATGAGGAGCTGCTACAGAAAGGGGGTAGACTTATTCTCCAAAACTCCTGTGGATGGGACAAGAAGCAACGGATGGGAGCTTGTTAAACAGAGATCCAACCTGGAACTAAGCAGACATTAATTGATGGGATAGCTTGCTTCCTGCAGTTGGGGGGGCGCTCCAGCACTGGAGGTTTCCAAGAACAGATTGGATTGTTGGAGTGGATATAAGGTCTCCTGCAATGGGAAGGGGGTTGGACTAGAACAGTGGTCGTCAACTGGTAGGCCGTGGCCCACTGGAAAATTTTGGTGGCCCGCAGAGAAATGTCACCCCCAGAGCAACCCCCAAAGCAATTAATCCAGGTCGCGCAGAAACACAAGGCCGCGCTGCCCATATGGCCTGCGGGAACCCTCCCCGCCCACTCCTTACCCAGCAAACTTGCCTGCTAAGTGCCCCCCGCCCCGACCATCAGCTGTTCTGCTGTGCTGGGAGATTTAGATTAGCTAGGAAGCAGGAAATGGTTAGATTTCTTGTTTTCCAGCTAATCTTTAGATCTTCAGCTCTTGCTTTTAAGCACAGCCGAACCTCCCTTAGGACTGAAGGTTCTATTATTCAGGAATGCAGACTCACGGCAAGCAAATTTTATGTGACCAGTCTTGGGTAGTTGATGGCAGATAGATCACTGAACGATTCTGTGAGCGACTCAAACTGCCCGGCTGCTTTGTTGCTCTTTTTTTTTTAAATAAAAATTCAATATTTATATATTTATAATATTTGCACGCAAGCCATGCTCAGCCAGTCACATGACCACCAAGACACACCCACAAATTAGGCCATGCCCACATACCCAGTTAGTGGTCCCTGGGATTTAAAATTATGAGCGCCTGAGGCCCAAAATTGGCGACCCCTGGACTAGAAGACCTTGAAGGTCTTCTAGTCCAGCGGTCGCCAACCTTTGGGCCTC
This sequence comes from Pseudonaja textilis, assembly GCF_049901715.1. Lineage (NCBI taxonomy): Eukaryota > Metazoa > Chordata > Lepidosauria > Squamata > Elapidae > Pseudonaja > Pseudonaja textilis. The sequence continues at coordinate 4,180,909 of NC_141991.1, forward strand.
GGGCACTCATAATTTTAAATCCAGATTCCAGATCTATGAGATTTGAGATTTGATTAAGAGATTTTTCAGCTCAGTGGCAATGAATGTCCTTTCTCCCTCAGCCCCTCCCCGCTTGGAGACCAACTCTTTGGGGAGGGTCTTCTGCTGAGGTGTAGCTGAGCTCCACTAATAGAAAAAGATATTGCGGGATGGGGTCTTACAGCACATTTGAGGCATGGAATCGGCCCTTTTCACAACCTCACCTCTCCCCCCAAAAAAAGCTTGAAATGGGACTGTTGGCAGGGAGTGGAGGAGTGCCAGGAATAAAAGCCCTTTCCCGGATTTTTTTTTTTTTTTTGGCTACAAATCTGTGAAGCAAAATAAACAGATAATCAGAGTTGGAAGGGACCTTGTAGGTCATCTAGTCCAACCCCCCCCCCGCCCAAGCGGGAGACCCTACACCATAGGATATATGAAATATATGAACAAGCGGGGCTTTAAGCTTCCTCCCCCTCCTCCAGCAATTCCTCCCCTCCCTCCCTAATGCGGGATCTCTTGCAATGCACAGTCAGGAGCAAGAATTGGGATGGGGGTTGGGATGGGGGGGTTGTCCCCCCCCTCCTTACCAGCCTCGGGATTCGGAGTCCGGTAAACCTTTTGGGGGGGATCCGGGGTCCCCCTCTTCACCATGGGCTCTGGGAGAGTTTGCTTCCTTGTCTTCCCTGCAAGAATTGGTCCAGGAGACTCCTCCGACGGGTGGGAAAGGGGAAGCTCTGGCCCCTCCCCCCCCGTCCCCGCGGGAAGGAAGCCCCTCCCCCTCCCTTGCCCGCTCCCCAAGATTCTAGAGGGGCAACTCGCCGCCGGGTCTTCCCAGCCAGTCAGACGCCAGCCAGCGCATGCGCGGTGGCGCTCGGTGAGTCGGCAGAGCGCCCTGCCCTCTAGCGGCGAGGTGGTGGGATGACCTGAAACGCTGCCCCGCTTTTGGATGGCGGTTCGTTCATTCTGGAGGGGAGCCGTTGCAGAAAGAGAAGCCGTTGCAACGGAAGGGTGAACCCCAGTGTAGCTCCGTGCTCCGTCCTTCCCAGGAAACCATCTAGTTTCTACTCCAACCCCCTCTACTCACTACACCGATGTATAACAGGGGTCCCCAAACTTTGCAAGGTTAAGCTTATGCTGGCTGGAGAATTCTGGGAATTCAAATCCACAAGTCTTAAAAGTTGCCAAGTTTGGGGACCCCTGCTTTATATGGTTATATTTATATTTTTATATTTATATTTTTATATTTATATTTATGTTTATATATATATACACACACACACACACACACACACACACACACATATATAATGTATGTATATATATATATATACATATATATATATATATATATATATATATATATACACACACACACACACACACACACACACACACACACAAATGCTTATTGGTATATTAATGACAGATAAACAGATAATCTGAGTTGGAAGGGACCATGTAGGTCATCTAGTCCAACCTCCCCACCCAAGCGGGAGACCCTGCACCATTTCTGACAAACGGCGGTCCAATCTCTTCTTGAAGGTCTCCAGTGATGGCGCTCCCACAACTTCTGAGGGCAACTTCTGTTCCATGGGTTGATTGTTCTCACTGTCAGAAAGTTTCTCCTTATTTCCAGGTTGAATCTCTGCTTGTTCAGTTTCCATCCATTATTCCTTGTGTGGGCTACAGGCGCTTTAGAAAAGCTTGACCCCCTCCTCCTCCCTGTGGCAGCCCCTCAAATATTGGAAGATGCTATCATGTCTCCTCCAGTCCTTCTCTTCACTAGACTAGCCAAGCCCAGTTCCTGCAACTGTTCCTTGTATGTTTTACCCTCCGGTCCTCTAGTCATCCTGGTTGCTCTTCTCTGTACTTTTTCTAGAGTCTCAACATCTTTTTAAATAAGTCTGGTATTTTATCCATAAGGGAGAAATACTTATAGATATATTTACATATCTGGTATTTCATCCTTTATACTGTTAATATATAGCATACATACATCTATTATTTACATATCTACTATTTTATTCTTTATACTGTTTATATACAGTTTAAGAATTCTGGGAGTTGAAATCCACATGTCAGAAAGTCGCCAAGTTTGGAAACCTCTGATGTATAGAATAGAGTAGCGTAGAATAGAAATAGAATAGATATAGAAATAGAATAGAGAACAGCATAGAACGGAACAACTTTATTGTCATTTTGAATGTATACTAATCCGCATACATTAAAATGAAATTTTGTTGCGTACAGTTCTCAAAAGGGCCACCATTTCCAATATACGCTACATAAAGATGACAAAATAAATACAAAATTATGTATATACCCACACATATATGACGCATACAAACAACACAGGCATTTGCCCAATGGCTCTCCCACCTGGCTGAAGACTTGCAAGAGACCTCCGTATTTCAAGTGGTGGGCTGTTCCCTTGCCCTTGCAGCCTTTCCTGCTCAGGAGGAAATTCTTCCTGATAACCTGCCCTCAATCTTCCTTGGACTTTTCATCTAACGGTCTTTGTCCTGCAGAGAGAATTGGTTCCCCTCTTGATCTGTCAAATGCCCCCTATAGGCAGAAAGAGGTTGACCTTGGCCAAGAGGCGTCACATAGAAGCCACCTGGACTTCACAGGCCTCGCTGGGTCTCATACAGTTTTGTGTGTCATCAGCTAGAAGTATGGGATTTTCACATCTCAGCAACCGTTGACACGCCTGGGCTTTGCTTCTCTTGAAGCTCATCTATCTCCTCTTTGGGACACTCTGGCTGGTAGCTTCTGCTCCAAAGATGTCCCCCGTGGAAGGAAGAATTTGCTAAGACAGATGTCACGGCAGAAGATCCCCATTAGTGTTTCCTCCAAAGTACCCTCCCTGGCCAGACACCCCCAGCCGCCCAATTCCACTTCTGATGTTGGAAGAGACTGGGATGGTGTCTCCTCTCTTGGGGGCAGCATCCAAAGGCTGCGTTGAAGTCCCCCGTTGCTATTGATGTGGAGGTTGTCCAGGGTCCCTAGAAGGGGATTGTCAGCCTTCAAAATCTTCTACTATTGCTTTGCATCTTTCGGCTGCCATAAGTAACGGGGGTGGGGGGTGGGGAGGAGGGGGGATATTGTCTGGGAAGAGAGCTGGAGTTGTTACATTCTTGTGTTGTGTAAATGAGGAATGGGGGAGGGAGTATAAATTCCTGCTTTTAGGTTTCTATTTCTCGCTTAGCTTTCTTTTCCCTGAGCAGCTGCAAACCTTTATCAAAATATGCCAAGATCAACGGACAGAGGCCTCATCACCACCTGAAGATGTCCACACGATCATATTCAGAACTTTTAATTGGAAGAATCTTTTGAACTATGGGGGGGGGTGGGAACAATTCCGTCACTTTGTATATGTGATCTGCGCGCCTAATTTCTCAGATTCAGAATCCTACTTGATGCTACCACTTCATTTTCAGTAAAAGAATTCTCTTCTCTAATCTATGGAGTCTAAGTATTTCTTTCTTGGATTTTGAATGGACCGCAGACTAACAGGGATAAGGAGCCCCAACCAGTAAGGAGGGAGTGATGGGAGAGACCGTTGATATTGGGGCGAGTAGAAATCCCTAGGGGAGATGTTGGAGAAACGGCGGCAGGGCAAGGGAGGCAGAAGCGTGTGAGACTCCTCCCCTTCTCTTCTGACCACACCCCTCCCAGTGCACTTCCCTCAGCGGGAAAAGACGGTCCTGAGAAGGGGTGGGAGGAGCCTCTTTGCTGGCTAGGGGGATGAGAAAGAGGCACCTGAAGGAAGTGCCACCCTCAGCAAAGTGCCACCCTCAGCGGTCCTAGGAGCTCAAGAATGGATCCTGCTCCTCCTGTCTCTGACTCCGAATTAGGCCTCCCTTTGGGCCCCCTCTTCTCCCTCAAGCCGTGCTCACGGTGTCCCCCCAAGAGTACCTTTCCAGCCCCCGTCAAGCATCTTGAGTGCCCATCACTTCCACATGCTTTGAAATGGCCGACTTAGGCAAGCCAGATAAAAGCCCCCAACCCAAAAGAAAGTTCGCAGTTGGAGGGCACCACCCCCCTCAATTCGGCAGCTTCTCTGATGGGAAACACCTCGGTCGATCCCTTGGGTTCACCCCATGGCTGAAGTGGAATGATTGGGAGTATCTCCAGCCTTGGACTCCACTCACACCCCCCACCAAATATCCTTCAAAATAATGATGGTATCTCTTGCAAAGCAAAGAGAAAGAGTGGAATTGCTGGCTGGAGAATAAGAAACACTTTGAATTAATATACTCAAATAATATATTACTTAATTGTATTAAATTAGAAGATAAATGTCTTCCCGTTAATACCCATCTAGACCCTCCAATTCTTTGAAGCACAAATCTTTGTCTATACCACTCAAAGGCCAAATGGATGCTCAAGCTGTAGAAAGCGGCAAAGGGGTTTCTGTTCTCTGGTTACCATTTGAGTCTTCTGATGTAAAGAATATAAAGTTGGCCAACTTTAATCCAATTGCAGAAATTATCTCCACAGACGTAAAATTAAGAACATTCTAATAAAAATGCCAAGATTTTATGAGGAATGTTCCAACATTGTTTGCTTCTTTCATTGATAAATCCAGCTTGCTAACGCTTTTCTCATTCCATGGTTTTCAATGCATCATTGTGCAACGTGAAACGGGGTCCGATCTGAACTCATTCCACCCCCTTCTAGCACTTTCTAACGTTTTATTCCACACTTCCCCCTCCCCCTGATAAGTTCTCTTACATATTTACCTGGTTTCTTCATTTAGCTTTTTTGCTCAACGTGTATAAAGTAGGGCATCATTTACACTGCACAACTGTTTCCAATAATTTATTAGAAAATGAGAAAGGTTGTTAATAATCAGGAAGTATGTTTTTAAAAATATATTAGGATTAAAAAGTACAAAGTCACAATCACGCTAGTAACAGTTTTCTCCGAAACCATAGCAACCTGACGTGTCAAGTACGATTGATCTTTCTGATGAACTTGATATCACAAAATGAAATAGAGGCAGTAAAGTGGCATTTGAAAATCTTGTCCTCACTGTTAGGAAGTTTCTCTTTAATTTCAGGTTGCTTCTCTCACCTCAAGTAGTTTCCATCTGTTACTTCTTGTCCTATCCTCTGGTGCTTTGATTTAACTGACCGTGTTATCGATGTTACCCTCGGCTCGTTTTGGGTCACCTGCTTTCTTGCTTTGCTTTGTTTTGCTTGCATACACCAGCTCTTCACAAACCCTGGAAGCTGATCCCAAACTCACTTCAGACGTTGATTCTGCCTAAATAAAGCAGCTTGACCAAGCTGAGGTTGTGAAGTTTTCGGAGTAATGAGAGGGGCAATTGTTTTAACAGATTTTCTTGAGTGACACCTTAACTTGAATAGGCAATGTCTCTTGAATTAAGAACTCTATCCTGGGAGCTTCCCAAAATCAATCCCTTTATTCAGTTGCTCCTGCAGTGATCCTCTGAAAAAAGGGAGACTGTTCACCACATTTTTCCACAGATGTAATTCTTTTTACTCCCTAACTTTAGATGGTTTCATATCACAAATTAATGACATTTCAGTCCCTAAAGGAGACTGCTGTGTATGTCCTGATCTGGATCATATTAATATGGTAAATAAGTTGATTGCTTTCCACAGGATATTTTCCTCTGTGGGTTCTTTCTTGAGAAGCATCCTGTTTTCACAAAAACTCCTTCCACATTCTGTACATTTCTATTTCCCTCCTGTGTGTGGATCCTCTTATGGGAAGGTGACTTTTTAATCTGAAGCTCTTCCCACGTTCCGTGCACTGGCACAATTTCTTCTGCGTGTAGGTATTACTGTGGCAGGGGACTGACTTGTACTCTAACTCTTCCCAGATTCATTGCATACGTACTATTTCTCCCCTGTGTGGATCCTGTTATGAGAAATAAGGGAACGGTTATCACTGAAGCCTTTTCCACATTCCAGGCATTTGTAAGGTTTCTCTCCAGTGTGAGTCCTTTTATGGTAAATCAGGTAGCCACTGGCAGCGAAGGTCTTTCCACAGACTGTGCACTTATAAGGTTTTTCCCCTGTATGGGTCCTGTTATGGAAACTAAATTGACTGCTTTGGTTGAAGCTCTTCCCGCACTCTAGGCATTTATAGGGTTTCTCTCCTGTGTGGATCCTTTCGTGCGAAGTAAGAGAAGTCTTTATAGCGAAGCTCTTTCCACACTCCAGGCATATATAGGGCTTCTCTCCCGTGTGCAGCCGTTTATGGACGTTCAGGTAACTGCTGTTTCTGTAGCTCTTTCCACACTCCAAGCATTTAAAGGGTTTTTCTCCTGTGTGGACCCGTTTATGGGTACCAAGGTCACAGCTTTGCCTGAAGCCCTTCCCACACTCTAGGCATTTAAAGGGTTTTTCTCCCGTGTGGATCCGTTTATGAGAAGTGAGAGAACTCTTTACACTGAAGCGCTTCCCACACTCCATGCATTCATAGGGTTTTTCTCCTGTGTGGATCCGTTTATGAGAAGCCAGGCAACTGCTACTCCTGAAGGGCTTCCCACACTCCGTGCATTTAAAAGGTTTTTCAGCTGAATGGATTCTTTTGTGGGATGTCAGTTGAGGGTTACTTCTGTAGTTCTTTCCACACTCTGTACACTTATAGGGTTTCTCACCCGTATGAATCCTTTGATGGGAATTAAGGCCACCACTTTGAGTAAAACTCTTCCCACACTCTATGCATTTAAAGGGTTTCTCTCCTGCATGGATCAATTTATGCTTAGTAAAATAACTGCTTGTACTGAAGCTTTTTCCACAGTCTACACATTTATAGGGTTTTTCGCCTGAATGGATCCTTCTATGGCATATCAGGCAACCACTAGTCCTGAAGTTCTTCCCACACTCTATGCATTTAAAGGGTTTTTCATCAGTATGTATCCTTTTATGGTAAGTAAGGGAAATTTTCATACTGAACCTTTTACCACAGTCTACACATTTGTAAGGTTTTTCATTTGAATGGATCCTTCTATGGCATATCAGGTAACTACTTCTTTTAAAGCTCTTCCCACATTCTAAACATTTAGAGGATTTTTCTCCAGTATGTATACATTTATGGGAGGTTAGATAAATGTAGTCCCTGAAGCTCTTTCCACACTCTAGGCACTTATAGATTTTATCTCTGGTGTGGATCTGTTTACGAGAAGTTAAATTACCTCTCCATTTGTCACTTTTTCCACAGTCCACACTGTTTTTGGGTTTGTCCCTTGACTGGATCATTTTAGGTGAAGTAAGGTTATTACGGCTGGAGCTTTTTCCAGTTTTGCAGTGGTTACTAACATTGGGGTTTGCTCTGAATCTTTTTCTACTTTGACATTTCCCATTTTCTTTGGAATCCTGTTGAGTCAGGATGCGATCCATTTCCGCACATTCATGAATTGTTTTTTCTCTCCAATTGTGCTTCTTTTCAGGTTTCCTTCCTTCCCACTTATTTGTAGATGTCTCCTCAGGAATTTAAGTTTTGATTTTTTGCAATGGCAGTAAATTTGGCTTCTTGGTCTTTTTCCTTCTTCTCTGATTCAAATGCTTGTGGGGGAAGAAAAATAAATTAGAATAATCTACAACATACAATATGCTGTCCCAATGCATAGATTTATATATTACTGGGCATCTGAGGAGAAAGCAACAAGGGAAATAACAGCATGAATATTAGTTGCTAACTTAAAAGACTCATCTCACCCTCATTCTTGGCAGTTAAAAATTTAAAGCAAAAACAAGTCTTGATATCAGGATGTGGCACGCAAATTGTCTCAACCATGGCCCTTGCGTTCAATAAGACAACATATATAATTGCAAGACAAAATTTGTTGCTGTGTTGTACAACTGCAACAGGCAAAAACATCCTCTCCCTGAACATCTTCCCAATATTTCTGCAGTAATGACCCAGGGCCCCAGGATAACCACAAGACTGAATGTCAATCCTTCTTAGTCACGACACTGATCTCTTTCTTATAAATGAAACTCTGCTACTTAGAAGACCATGGATGGGGTGTGGAATTAATGTAAGAGGAAAAAAGAAGAGATGAAATCATTTTTAACAAGTTACGCATAGAGGAACCTTTACCTAAAGAGGCTACCATCCTAGATGTTCCCAACATGACTTCTTCATGCAGGACTTTCTGGCTGGGATCAAGCAGCAACCACTCTTCACTGTTGAAATGGATGGTCACCTCCCTAAAGAAGGAAGAATCCCTGTGAGAAGACTCGACAGAATTTGCAAGATCTCCTTCAACATGGAAATCCTAAAAGTAGAAATGTCAATGGAGATTCTCAGTCATCCAAGTGTTCAGCTTCTTGGATGAGAAGTGAAACACCTTCAAATGTTTTATCTCCTTTCCTGACTCTGCTGACCTGCAATATTACCAACCTACCTTGATCAAGTGGCATAGCGTACGTTACACACACCATCTACCAACGACCTCAACACTTCATATTTGTTGAGAGATTCTGTGGGATTCCTGTCTGACATACCCTGTTTCTCCAACAATACGGCCTCCCCCAATAGGAAGTCCCAGCATGTTTTATAGGCATGAAACGAAATTAAGCCCCTATATTAAAACATGCGAAATGGTGGGGTGATGGTGGGGGAGCTTGCCATAAGGAAGTACTTCTGTTGCACACCCTGATATGGTGCTGCCTGCATTGACCTCGATACGAAGTTCCCCACCAACGCCGAGGTCAACATCCAAGCCATCGCCGCCCGCCCGCCCGAAGATTCAGGGGGCGGGAATTAAGTCACCCCCGAAAAGACGGCCTAGCCATTTTTTCGGGGCTCAAAAAAAAAAAAAAGACCCGGCCTTATTATATGAGAAACACGGTAGTAACCAAATGTTCTTTGCGGTTATATGATGGGCCAGCCTTGATCACTCGCATGAACACTCATGAAAATACTAGGGAAGCACCTCCAGTCATCAAGATGCAGATAAGACACAAGGCAATTTCTGCTTCTCCTGTTTTTATCTGTTTCCCCAACGACAGGAAACAAAGATTACACTTACAATAAAGTAGATTTAGCCTACCTATTCATCTCCTTTCTTTTTTCTTGGGATAGGCAACATAAACTGCTATGTGGCATTTTTTGAAACCAGAATTATATAACCACTAAGGAATTCCACAGATCTCCAAAACTTAGTTGAGAGATGGGTGTAGTTTGACTGATCACAGATTTAAATTTCTAATTCTAATTTCCTTGTTGTGGTTTGCTCAGGAATAGCAGTATCATATGTCGAGTCTCCAAAAGAAACTAGAGGTCTCCTACTCTCCCCCATATGAGCTGCTAATCTCTTTCTTCCTGAGTTAGGAGTCCAGCGGCTCTTTCAGCTCCACCAATAGAAGATGATTCAATGAACAACGGTGACTGTATTTTGTCCACTAAGAAAGAGACAGGATGGAAACAGGAAAGGATTCAATTACATCTTTTCTAGCTTGAAGGCACAACTTTATGTTTCTTCCTGTCCTGCCCAGGAAATCTCTGTTTACCACTTCTACACTCTGCCTTTCATAAGCTCCATCTTGGGAGCCAAGAATAAAAGGAGAAGACTAAATCCCAAACACCCAAGACCAAACCTCAACTGGATCGAATAGAATAACAGAGTTGGAAGGAATCTCGGAGGTGCATTTACAACTTCTGGAGGAAAAGAGTAGGTCTTCAACCTCCTGCTTAGGCAGGAAACCCTATACCATTTCAGACAAACGGTTATCCAATCTCTTCTTAAAAACTTTCAGTGTTGGAGCATTTAGAACTTTTTGTGGCAAGCTGTTTCACCGATTAATTGTTCCAACTTAAAAACTAGCATGGTCTGGTTTACAAATTTTATGAGTTCCCCATCTATCCCTTTGTCCGAATCACTGATTGGTCTCCTAACCTTTTGGAACAACCCATGGAAGCATACTCATGACAACCTGCAGTTTGAAACCATCATGTTCCACGTGGAAGTGCAATTTGTGAAATTCTAGCAATCCAGGAAACATGCCTGCAAGGAGAGGTGGTTTTGGAAATGGCCCAGCAGCGTAGGTATTTAATCAAAACTATTTCTTAAGGAAGGCCAAAAAGAAAGAGAAATCTCTCATTGTGGAGCTGGAGGCAGAATGCAAGTCAAGACGGCCCCTACAAGGGTCGGTCTTCTGCAAAAGGCAAACCATAGGCTTGCCCTGAAGGGAGGGATTTTCTTTGTGCACCTTAAGTCTTCTCACTTGAAGAGGGAATCATATCTTTCTTTTTTGGGTTACCCTCTACCAAATCCAACAACTAAGATATGAAGAATTATGGATAACTAGAATTTCTCTAGAAAACCTTGAGTCCAATGGAACAGTCTCCCCTTACCTAGTGAGGAATTCAGACCTTGACTTTTATCCTTGGGGATCCAATTACACCCAATTACTCCCCATTCCCGGAAGGACCTCAGAACCTGAAATATAAGCAAAGAAGTGCAGTTGAGAGGACAGGATGAAAGAGGATCTGGATGTTATTTTCTGCCCACAAAACCCTTGTGTCCATGAGTGATGATGGATGAGACCCAATAGGAGAATAGGTCCAAATGAGATACTCTTTGGAGGGAAGCAAGGTTAATTTATCTAACGAGGTTCTCTAAATATCTACTCGCATTATTAATCTCCAAAACTCCCATCAGGGAGAAATGGAAGAATTCAAGCATGTGAAGATCCCTCGTATTCTCCAAAAGCTTTTCTGACCTGGGGCCCTTCCTATTTCTTCTCCTCTGACAGGCTCAGAAGGGATCTTCCAGCCACTGACACCGCCGGGCAACTGGTCTTCGTTGGCTCTTCGCCTGGCTCTCCAAAGATCCTTCCAGCCTCAGAATCTGAAGATGTGAGCAAGTAGTTCCTTTAGGCTTCCTTCTCTCCGCCTCCCTGCCCCATTCTTGGATCTCCCCCCATGCACAGGGGAGGATTTCCCGCTCCTCCCCAAGCCTCAGAATCTCGCTGCCTCCCCCTGGAGAGGATCTGAGCAGCAGGTCCCCACCTCTTGGCCGTCCCCACTAGATTCCCAGGTAGCAACTCGCAGCCGGAATTACCCGACCACGCAGTCGGAGTGGAGCATGCGCAATGGCCTTAGTGAGGCAGCCAAGAGAAGCGCGCCCCCTGCTGGCCCTTGGGGTGAAATCGCGGCTGCATCGTGGAGAAGACAGGCGGAAATCAAATGTCGGTTTTGGGAGCCCATCAGGAGTGAAATTCAACCTCCTCGGCCCACCTCGAGAGAGGTGGTAAGGGGCGATTTGAATCGGTAATAAATCGCCTCAGTCGCCACTTTTTACTATTATTTACTATTACACCACGCCCTCCCTCTCTCTCTCTCGACACGCGGGTCGTGGGAAAACCGAGGGAGCTGTGGCTGGAGACCTCTAGATTTGGGGCCTCATCCGCTAGTAGCTGGGGCTTTCCACATCTCAGCAGTCGTTGCCTCCCACAGACATGGCTTCGCTTGGGGCCCTTCAGTTGAACACGGAAAGGTCCCCCAGTTGCGCTGCACACGATCACTTTCTCCGCACGGAGATAATCACGAGAGATTTCTGCCCGGAGACTGATGACTCAACCGAAGGGAGTCTTCCCATTGGGCGCGACTTATTCCTTTGAAAGCCAACTCCGAAGTAACCCTGACAACCCCCCGACCCCCATTCTACTTCTCCCCGCTCTTGGGGAAGGGGGTTTGGGGGAAGCCATCATGGGCTCCCGCTTTTTGCTGCTGTGTGGGGACGTTGGTCGGGAGCCCTGGAAGCGAATGGGGGACAGGGAAAGGAGGACCCACAGTAAGGGGTGGGAGGGACCATTGGTGCGCTGGGGGAGGGGGAAGAACGGGACTGGGACCCCCCAGGTGAGACGGGAGCTTATGTGAGTCCACCCCTTTCCTCTTGGCCGCGCCTCTCCCAGTGCGATTCCCTCAGACGGAGAAGCGGGAAAAGGGGTTCCGAGAGGAGTGGGCGGAGCCTATTCTGGCGGGAAGAGCGGAGAGAAAGAGAGACGCCACTCTGAGGGAAGCGCCACCATCGGAGGGAGGGGGGATCTTAAGAGGTCGTCAGGGACGGACTGGACACCTTTCTCTGGGTCAGTCACTGAATTGGTCACTTCTTTCTCTGCTTCAGACACTTCTGGTCCCCTCTTCTCCCTCTGCCCCCTTAGTATCCCCCCTCAGGAGCCCCTTTCCAGCTTCTCTGATGGGATCCCCACCCCCCCACCCCAAGGGACCCTTTGAAGTCACCCCATCACTGAGAATATATTGGAAGATCCCCAGATCTCCACACTCAAGATCCCTTTCAGGCTTTGGCCTCCACTCTTCCCCAAAGACCCTTCAGAATAATATTGTTTCTGTCGGCTTCATTTTCAAAGGAAAAGAGTGGAATTGCTGGCTGGAGAATAAAAAAAAATATTGAATGGACTTATTCATTCAATACATTATTTAATGATATTGAGAAGATAACTACAGACTTGCCTGGACTTCCCCACTAGTTCAAATTCTTAAAAGGCCAAAAATGCCTTCCAAGTTGTAGAAAGGCAAAAGGGTGACATTTACTGGTTCCCCTTTGAGTCCTCTGGTGCAAAGGAAAAAGAGAAAGTAGGCCAAAGCATTTTCAATACCGCATGGATTATCTCCACAGATGTAAAATTTACATAATTAGGACAATTCTAATAAAAATGACAAAGATTTTATGAGGAATGTTCCACATTTTATAGTGTAAGGAAGTTAGCACCCACCCCTCTCCTAGAAAAATGAAATATCCTAGGAAACATTAAAAAAGGCAGAATATTTCCCCTAAAAAGAGTAGAAACTCAGAAGCAGAATCTTAGAAACAAAAACTCAGCCCCTCCCTCACCTTTGCTAATGGACCATTACTCTGGCCTAGGCCAGTCTATTTTACATAACAAAGTTCTGTTCCAGTAGAGCTATAATAGGAATTATCCAAAGCCCTTTCACTGCATCATCATCCAGTAAGGGTCGACCAAGCCTGGGACTCAGGACAGCCTACAGAGTTTCTCCTGCATGGCCCCATGGAAGTCTGACAACCAATCAGAATACAAGCTCAAATTTAAATCCCAATAGAGGGTATAAAACCAAGGCACTCTCAGCATTTCAGCCCTTCTCTCTTTTCCTTCACCAAACATCTTGAAGCATGTGATTGCCCTTTTCACTTTGGAGCTCCAAGCCATGGGGTCCTGTCCATCATTAAACCATCTTTCCAAACAGCCTCCATGTTTCCAGTGTCTTTTCCCCACTTGGAACTGAACTCAGAAGGATATTTCTTCCAAAAATTGGATATAATGTCTCTTATTGATTGCTTCTTTCACAGATAGATCTACTTTACTAATGCTTTTCTCATTCTATGGTTTTCAATGCACAGTGTAAAATTAAGTCGGATGTGAGCTCATTCCACCCTTCTAGCACTTGCTAACATTTTCTATCACTCTCTCCCTTCTCCCGATAAGTTCTCCTACATATTCATCTGTTTTTTCATCTAGCCTTTTTGTTCAACGTGTGTAAAGTAGGGCATCATTTACATTGCACAACTGTAGAAAAAGGCAAGGCTAAAGTTTTCTGCCTCCTCTTTGAGTCCTCTGGTGTAAAGGAAGAAGAAAGTTGGGTAAAGCACCTTCAATGTCCCATGGATTATCTCCACAGATGTAAAATTTACATAATTAGGAAAATTCTGGAAAAAAATGCCACATTATAAGAAATGTAATGAATCTTCCTACATTTTAGAGGCAGGGCTTTCTCTCATTTCTTATAGGTCAATTTGCCTTGTTTCTTTTTTCACATTCCATGGATTTCTATGTAATCATCATCTGTGCAGTGGGATTCTTTTGATGCAGTTTTATCTGAGCTTGTTCTGTCACTTTCTTTCCATTCCACTCCTCACCCCTTACTAAAGTTTGCTCCACATATTCATTTGTTTTTCCCCATTTAGTTTCTTTACTGCATGTATATTATGTAGAGGCATCGTTTACATTGTGCAATGATCGTTTCTCATAATTTATTATAATAACCCTTCAAAATGAGAAATACAGTTAATCAGAACATGCAGAAACATTTTTTAAAAGCTATATTAAGGTAAAAACACAGTCACAACCACACCAACACAAGATCTTTTCCAATTGGCAGTGCCACAGTCCCCTAAAATTTGAAATAGGATTGACCTTTCTCATTACTTTGATATCACAAAATATACAGTGGTACTAAAGTGATAATGAAATCCTGGAGAAATTCAGCAGTTTGGGAATGTAACAGAAATCCAGAAAGTGTGTGTCTCTATCGGACACTCACATATACTTTGAAATGAAAGATAGACAGATAGATAGATAGATAGATAGATAGATAGATAGACAGACAGATAAAAATATGTTAGAAAATATGGTCCAGGTTAGAAGACACTGAGTAATTTAAATCAAGCTATTTAGTTCCCTCCTTAAAAAATATTGTTCATATGAATACACTGTTGGATCCATAAAAACATTTTTAAAGTAAATAGTTGCAATCGTAAACTCACTGGCCACATTTCTCTTTACAGCAGGATTAATGTGATTGTACATATAAAGACCTGGAAGAGATGTTTCACAGATAAACCACAACTAATGCACATCATTATATATGGAAAAAAAGAACAAACAGCTGAAATACTTGGCTATATATGGAAGGAAGGCCGGTATTTTCAATACAATTAGAGCTGAAACACACACAAACATATTTTCCTCTGCTTTGCTTGCGTATGTCAGCTCTTCACAGAGCAGCCTGATCCCAGAACAACTTAAGATATTGCTTCTACCTAAATAAAGCAAACTGACCAGGCACAGGTCTTGACAAATACTGGCATAATAAACAGGACAATGTAATAAAAGATTCTTGTGAGCAAGACATAACTAGGTAACATCTCTGGTATTAAAAAAATCTAGATTGGGAGCTTTTTCCATAATTCATACATTTATTCAGTTTCTCCTATGACGATCCTCTGAACTGTTCGCTTCTTTCTGTGGGAGCATTGTATTTATTAGATTTTTAAAGTCAATTCTTTTATGGGGAACACTGTAAGACAGATAAAAAGACTGACTTTCTTGCTGTTCTATGCATTTATATCTGCATTCTGTCCTATGTGAAACTTTTTCTGGGAAATAAGAGCTCCTTATACTAAAGTTCTCAAGACTCCAACTTGATAATTCTTCTCCCACGCATGTATTTGTGGTTCTTCGATATGGATTCCATCATGGGAACTAAGGGACCTGCCCTTCATTAACTTCTCCCTGCATTTATAGACTCCTTTCCCAAGTGGACATTTCCTTCTCAAACTGTTCCTGCATTTTATGTATTCTAGTGTTTCTTCCATGCATACCTACAATAACTTATTTTCCAAAAATAGGTTCTATTCCACTTGAAAAAGCTTGGTGGAGTGGTTAAGACACCAGGCTGGAAACTGGGAGACCATGAGTTCTAGTTCCACATTAGACAAAGTGATTTTGGGCCGGTCACTTTCTCTCAGCCCTATGATGACAGCAGTGGCAAAGCTATCTGCAAGGCACATACAGAAACGAAAGCATTTAAGCTCTTCCCATAGTATGTGCTTACATGCTATTTTCCCTGTGTGGAACCCTTTAAGACACATCAATTCATAATTATTAAGTGAAGCTCTGCTTTTACTGTATATGTTTGATATCACAGTCGATCTTTTTACAGGAATTCAGGACACTTCAACCCCCAAAGGCATCTCCCCCATGTCAGTCCTTTTATGGAAAGTAAATTGATTGCTCCACATGAACTTTCTATAGCATTCCAATTTTAGTATATATGCTGCCGAAGCAAGCACCGTATGAAATTCTTTCCACACATCATGCATGTATATATTTTTTTCCGAAGCTGTAATTTGTGTTAGGCATAAGAAATCCCATTTTTCACAAAAAAACTCTTTCCCATATTCGGAGCATATCTATCGTTTCTCCCGTGTGTGGACTCGTTTATGGGAAGTAAGGTAACAGCTTTTGCTGAATCTCTTCCCACACTCTGCGCATTCATAGGGTTTCTCTCCCGTATGGATCCTTTTATGAGAAGTAAGGGAACTGTTCTTACTGAAGCTTTTTCCACAGTCCGCGCATTTATAGGGTTTCTCTCCAGTATGCATCCTTTCATGGGAAATTAGGTGACTTTTCCATCTGAACCTTTTCAGACACTCCGTACACTGATATAGTTTCTCGTCTATGTGGATACTAACATGATTTGTAAGGGAGCTGCTAGAAATAAAACTTTTCCCACATTCCTTGCATATGTAAGGTTTCAACCCTGAATGGATCCTCTTATGAGAAGTAAGGGAACTATTCATACTGAAGCTTTTCCCACAATCTGTGCATCGATAAGGTTTTTCTCCAGAATGCATTCTCTTGTGGGAAGTTAGGTGACTATTCAACCTGAAGCTTTTCCCGCATTCTGTACAGGGGTATAATTTCTCCCCTGAGTGGATACTAATGTGTTTAGTAAGGGAGCTGCTTGAAATAAAACTCTTCCCACATTCATTGCATATATAAGGTTTCGACCCTGAATGGATCCTTTTATGGCAAGTAAGGGAGCTGCTGCTGCTAAAGCTCCTTCCGCAATCCGTGCATTTATACGGTTTCTCTCCTGTATGGATTCTTTTATGAGATGCAAGGGAACTGTTCAAACTGAAGCTTTTCCCACATTCTGTGCATTTATAGGGCTTTTCCCCTGTATGGATCCTTTTATGGGAAGTTAGATAACTGCTGCTACTGAAGCTCTTTCCACACACTGGACATTTATAGGGTTTTTCTCCTGTGTGGATCCTTTTGTGATAGGTAAGAGAACTATTCATACTGAAGCTTTTTCCACATTCCAGGCATTTGTATGGTTTCTCTCCCCTGTGGATCCTTTTATGGTAAGTAAAGGAACTTTTCATACTGAAGCTTTTCCCACAGTCTACACATTTGTAGGGTTTTTCCCCTGTGTGGATTCTTTTATGGGAGGTCAGGTAACTTCTGGTGCTGAAGTTTTTTCCACATTCGAGGCATTTGTAAGGTTTCTCTCCCATATGGATCCTTTTATGAAAAGTAAAGGCACTGTTCATAGTGAAGGTTTTACCACAGTCAATGCATTTATAGGGTTTCTCTCCCATGTGGATCCTTTTATGATAAGTCAAGGAACTGTTCATATTGAAACTTCTTCCACATTCTGCGCATTTGAAGGGCTTTTCCCCCAAATGGATCTTTTTATGGTAGTTAAGATGACCTCTCCACCTAAAGTTCTTTCCGCAGTCCATACATTTATAGGGCTTCTCTTTTGTATGGATTATTTTATGTGGGATAATTTTGGTGTTATTGTTGAAGTTTTTTCCAATTTTGCCGTGGTTACTGAAATTGGGTTTTGGTTTGAATCTCTTCCCATTTCCTTGACACTTTCCCATACTGCTTTCTTTGAAATCATGTTGAATCTGGAAGTGTTCCCTTTCTGCACATTCAGCAGTCGAGTTTTCTCTCCAACTGTAAGATCCTTTTTTCTCATATCTCCTTCTTCCCCACTTATCTGCAGATATATCTTCTCGTATTTCAGTTTTGATTATTTGTGATGGCGTCACACTTGGTTCTTGGTAATTTTCATTTTTCTGCGCATCAACTGCTCGAGGGAGGAGAAAAAGAAATCAGAAAACTGTATAATATATAGTTTGCTATCCCCATAACAATCCCTAGCTTGCACCTATTCCTGGACATTTGGAGGAAGAACAAAATGAGGAATGTCAGCATGAATGCTATTTCTCAATTTAAAACATTGGCATCGCTGCTCAACTCATCTAATTCTGGGTATTTGACAACAATCCTGGACATTTGGAGGAAGAACAAAATGAGGAATGACAGCATGAATGCTATTTCTCAATTTAAAACATCGGCATCGTTGCTCAACTCATCTAATTCTGGGTATTTGACAACAATTTAAATGCAAAACATGAGAGAACATAACAACTAATGCAGTGTCCTACAGCCTAGATTTTGACATCATGATGTGGCATAAACCCTTTTGTCAAATGTGCCAAAGCCAAATTATTGCAGTAGAATTCCAGGAAAAAAAATATGGTGCTAATTAGGACAAGTGAAATAAAGCCAAAACATTCCTCTCCGATTATATTCCCAGTAATTCTGGAAGACTAGATGTCAATTCTCCAGACTGACTATCTCTAACCAGTTCCTTTCTTCTAAATGATACTGTGGTACTTAGAAGACCACAGAGGGGGACCGGGATTAATACAAAATGAAAAGAGAAAGGTAAGAAACCATTTTAACAAGATCTGCACAGATATCCTAAGCTGCAGATAAACAGTCCAGTGACTCCTCAATCTTACTTAATTGCAGGAAAGGGAATTACACGGAATTTGATTGATATAAAAATAATATTGTGAAATATTGCATAAGATAATGAAAGGCTATAATTTAATAAAAACAACTGTATTATTAGAATTGCATAACTTGTTAAACGTAAATATGTGTCAGCTTTGGAAGTCATATTAGCACCAGAAACTTCCATGCTGCCAAATTCTTGAGCGTGGGGAGTTGGGAGTGGGGATTTCATGGAGCGTATGCGGTTAGACATAATAGCATTCTAGACATAATAGCAGTCAAGGTCGTGTTATTCCTGCACCTGGCTGAGTAGTTGGAATGGATGGTGATTGGGGCATGTGATGGAATGATGGGGGCTGGGGGTGGATTTGTAATTTTTTACTTATTGGAGGAAAATCCGGAACTTTCATATTCAGGTTTTCCTAGGTGTGCCAGTATAACTACTCTAATAAAAGGAAACTGAGAAAATGCCTGTCTTGGAGTTTTTAATTGGAGTTGGGTTTTTCTGGAATGCTGACAATATGATGAATACTATTTTATTTGAATCAAAATGTGACGAGAAAGGGGAATTTTAATAATAGTGACATATTTAGAAATTAAAAAGGGGATAAACAATGGAAAATTATAATTTAACATGAATTTGTGAATTGTTATTAGAACTATATAATCTGGTAAACACTGCAAATATGATTATTAATATATAATTGGAAGTAAAAGGAGTGAGATTAAGAATATAGAGATTGACACAAAAATAACATTGTAATATTGAATAATCAAGATTGATAATTTAACAAAATATATGTATTAATATAAAATTTTAAAAGATTGTTAACTATATTAAACAAGAGGAATATTCTCATATTTGTATCAAAATGTAAGACACTACGGAACCACACTGTTCACCCAATGATATTTTTGTTGTAACAAAAAAAAAAAAATTCATTGCAAAAATCTTACTTAATGTTCCTCTAGATAAACCTAAAGAGGTTATAATCCTAGAAACCTCCAATATGACTTCCTGATGCAGAGCTTTCTGCCTGGAATCCAGCAGCAACCACTCTTCGCTGGTGAAATGAACAGCCACCTCCTCAAAGGACACAGGATCCTGCATGAGGAAGAATCCCAATGAGCAGAGTCAGGAAGAATTTGCAAGCTCTCCTTTAATCTGCAAATCCTAAAAACATAGAGTTATAATTCTTAGTTGGACTTTTCCCCCAGCTGAATTCAACGGGGTGTGTGATCAAATCGTCCCCTGATCTCCCAAGAGATAGTTACATACACCATCCTCTCCAGCATGTTAAGTGTGCTACTAGAGGAGCAAACATATTGGACAAAGTATATACCAACAACAAACATGGCGATAAGGTTCTACAATTACATTTGGGACATTCAGATCACAAGTCACTGCTTTTAGCACCAGCATACATCCCTCTTAGGAGACGGGCTCTGCCTATAATAAAGACAGTGAAATCTTGGCCAGAAGATGCTTCCCAACAACTTCAGGATTGTTTTGAGAACACAAATTGGGATATCTTTTACCACCCTGACCTAGAGGTGCACACTGCAACTGTTCTGTGCTATATCAAACACTGCACAGATACTATCACTGTGGATGAATGTATTAGGATCTATACCAATCAGAAACCCTGCATGACCAGGGAAGTCCAGCACCTCTTGCGTGACAGGACCAAGGCCTTTAGGTCCGGTGATGGGCAAGATACAGTGTTGCCAGAGCTAATCTGAAGAAAGGTATTCGGAAGGCCAAGACTGATTATAAGAGGAAGATTGAGGATAATTTTTATAGCAATAACATGAGGCAGGTGTGGCGAGGGATTCAACAAATTACAAACCATCAACCAACCAATGTCATCTCTGCTGAGGGGGATGCTTCATTGGCAGAGGAACTGAATCATTTCTTTGCTTGCTTTGAAGTGGAGACATCAGAGGCAGATAAAATACAACCACCACCAATTGTAGCCCCCATCTCATTGTGGAGGAACAGGAGGTGAGGAGCATTCTGAGGGCTGTGGACCCTAGAAAGGCTCCTGGTCCTGATAGTATTTCTGGCCGAGTGCTTAAAGATTGTGCTGATCAGTTGGCTGGAGTCTTTACCAGGATCTTCAATCGGTCTTTATCCCAGTCCACTATTCCATCTTGTTTGACGGCTTCCACCATTGTTCCGCTGCCAAATAAGTTCCCTATCAATAACCTCAACGATTACAGACCAGTGGCACTCACTCCTATCATCATGAAGTGCTTTGAGAAATTGGTCTGCCGGCACATTATTTCTGGTATTCCGCATACATTTGATAAGCACAAGTTTGCATACAGAAGAAATAGATCTACAGAGGATGCTATAGCCATCACTCTTCATGCTGCTCTGACTCATCTAGAAAGCAGGGCGGACACAGACTATGTGAGGATGCTTTTTGTAGATTTTAGTTCTATATTTAACACAATTCTTCCACATAGACTAGTGTCTAAACTTCTGGACCTTGGACCTTCTTATTCAATCTGCCTTTGGATTATGGATTTCCTATCTGGCTGCTCACAGAGGGTCAGATTAGGTAATCATACCTCTTCAGTCCTTATTCTTAACACTGGTACACCACAGGATTGTTTGTTGAGTCCCTCCTCTAAAGAGTACATGACTGCATTCCCACTCACACTAATAATACTGTTACTAAATTTGCAGATGATACAACAGTGGTAGGACGCATCTCCAGGGGGGATGAGTGTGCCTACTGAGATGAGGTGGACCGGTTGCTTTTGTGGTGTGGAGACAATAACTTGATCCTCATCACCAATAAGACCAAGGAGCTTATAGCGGACTATAGAAGGAACAGATCAGACATCCAGCCCTTGCTTATCAATGGAGATCAAGTGGAGCAAATGGTCAATTTTAAGTTTTTGGGTGTTACCAAAAAAGAGGACCTGACCTGGGGTGCTCGCTTTGCAGCATTGGTCAAAAGGGCCCAGCAGAGATCATACTATCTGAGACTTCTCAGAAAACAACAACTGAATGAAAAAGTGCTGGTGACCTACTGCTGCACCATAGAGAGGATCTTAACTTACTGCACCTCTGTATGGTTTTTCAATTGCACCAGGACAGATAGGAAAGCACTCCAGAGGGTTAAGGTCATTGCCCAGAAGATCGTTGGTTGCCCTCTCCCCTCTTTGGAAGAGCTTTATAGCTCCTGCTGCCTTAGGAAAGTTCAAAACATTTTTAAAAATCCATCTCACCCTGGGCACCATTTTTTTTGAACAATTACTATCTGGCAGATGGTACAGAATAATAAAAGCAAGGACAAATAAGCTGAAAAACAGCTTCTATCCCAGGGCAGTAGCTCTGTTGAATTCTATTGTATAGTGCAGTGTTAGTGTGATGTTGGAGTTTTCAATTCAATGTGTGGAGTGTGAAGGATGTGTGTTTGTAGTTATTTTCATGGTCATGATGTGCACTGAAGATGGTGTTTGATTTCGTTGTACCAGGTGCAATGACAATAAAGTAAACTAAACTAAATTAAGTCAGTGGTGGCTAATCTTTTTGGGCTCCCATACTGAAAATTGCATGCATATGGGATCGCATGCCAGCACCCAGAAGGCAATGCGTGTGGGGAGGTCCCCCGTGCTCCTGTGCATGCATGCACATCTCCTGTACACCCCCACCCTCCACATGCACGCCAGATACCCGACAATCGGCTATCGGCAGTGCACGCATGCACAGTGGGGCTCTTCAGGGCGACTTCTCACATGCTGGCAGAAGTGGCTCTGCGTGCCACTTCCAGCATGTGTGCCATAGGTTCAACATCATGGATCTAAGTGATGTGGGACAGCAGGTTCTCCCTGAAGATTATTACAGTTATTATATATGAATTAACTGTATTCCTCTCTACTGAATGATTTAATGTAATTGATTACTATAAACTGGATTTTACCAATTGACAACTACAGCCCTCAGTTGACTTTCTCAGCCAAGCAGATTCACAGGATGAGGGACCACTACATCTATTTCCTTTGTTATCCTTGATCTCTTTTCTAATCCAAAATGTAAAAAAACTGGAAACAGGCCAATACAAGATCACTTGTTTAATGCAGCCCATCACTGGAGACTTTTAAAGAGGCTAGACAGCCACTTGTCTGAACTGGTATAGAGTCTCTTGCTTAAGCATGAGTTTTGACTAGTCACTAAAACACCTCCACGATCCCTTCCAACTATTATTTTGCAGTTCCTAAAAGCCAAGATGAAGTCAGGATTGTCTTCAGTCTTTATCTTTTAGCCCGGAAAAAAAAGTTCTTAACTCTTTGAAAACAAGGAATAATTCTCAATGTATTTTCTCTAAGAATAGTGATATTTCATTTAATGATAGTTCCAAAATGAAAGCCATCTTGGAAAAAGTCAAGTTAAGACTATCAGAAACAGTCGCACCAATTCCCACGGTCATATAATTGCAATTCATGCATATAGAAACCAGTTCATTTGTATGTGTTCTGGCAAAAGAAAAGCCATTGGATAAGTTGGGTTTGTATTTATGACATGTGACTAGCTTGATAAACACGATTTGTTAAATAACCGGTTACTCAGCTCATCTGGTTACTCAACAACCACAATGACTTACAATGGAATTCCTATCCCAATTTGATCATAAATTGAGGATTAGCTGTTTATGTAAGTTAAACTGGCAGCGTTATTACTTGGCTTCCAAAAATGATAAAAGCTGGCATTGTTTCAGATGTTCCTATTGCTTTGCCTAATAGTTTTATTTAACTGCTTTTTATGTTTCATATCGTAAACTATATTTTTAGACTCCGGCAGTATAACCATCGAAGTTATGAATGCTTTTCCAAAACAGTTTTGAGAGTTAAGCACTTTGGAAAAGTTGAGTAGAGTTGTTTAAGAGTTTGGAAGAGTTGAGATTTTGGGAAAAGTGTAGAGAAGAGCAACCAAGATGATTAGGGGCCTGGAGAGAAACGTATATGAACAGGTTGCAGGAATTGGATATGCCTATTGAGTGAAAAGAAGAACCAGAGGAGACATGATAGCAGTGTTCCAATATTGGAAGGGCTGCCACAAAAAAGAAGGCAAGACAAGAAACAATGGATGGAACCTAATGAAGGAGAGAAGCAACCTGGAATTAAGGAGAAACTTCCTCACACTGAGAACAATTAAGCAGTGGAAATGTTTCCCTTCGGAAGTTGTGGGTGCTCCGTCATCAGAGACTTAAAAAAGGTCTGGACAAGCATTTGTCTAAAATGGTCTCATGTCTCCTGCTTGAGCAGGGGGTTCGACTAGAAGACCTCTAAGGCAGGGGCTGCCAAGCTTTTGGACCTCAGGGACCACCAAACTCATTTTAAATCCCGCGGACCACTAATATGAATTTTGACTGACGGCGGCTTGCTGACATTTTCCCAGGGTCTCTGCAGAAAGCAGCAGAGACCCTGGGAAAATCCCCCCAAAAAGTCTGCAGGAAAATTCCCCACCCAGTTTTCCTATCGATCGATCATTCTGCATTTGGGATCACAGGATACCATCTCTAGCTCCGTTCTCAGGGAGAGAGAGAGAGACTTTTGGCTTCATGCAAGGAAAGCAGCAGAAGTCTTTCTTTCTCTCCCCCAAACTCCACCAGAAAAGAGTCTTTGTGAGACATGTCATGCTGGCGCAGCCTCTTGGAGCAAGATGCCTTGCAGGGTCCCAAAGACTCATTTCTGGCAGAGCTTGGGGGAGAAAAAGAGTTTTGCTGCATGCAGCCAAAAGAAGAAGCAGAAAGAAGCAGCTGGGTGGCCAGGCAAGGGGCGTGGGGTGAGTGGGGCAAGTTCGCCCCCTCCGCCATTTCCCCCCTCCCCTACCTCATGTTGTTTGCAATGCAAGCAACCCAAGCCTTGTGTTCCCACACAGCCTGGATTAATTGCTTTGGGGGTGACATTTCTCTGCGGACCACCAAAATTTCCTCACAGACCACCAGTGGTCCCCGGCCCATTGGTTTGCGACCACTGCTCTAAGGCAGTGGCCCCCAACCTTTTTTGTGCCACGGCCCGGTACCGTCATCACAAAATGATCCGCGGCCCGGTACCGGCATCAGCACGCATGACAAGGCAAGGCGAGCCGAGCGACCGGCCAGCCAGCCAGCCGTCCCACGCTTCTCCCC
Organism: Pseudonaja textilis; assembly: GCF_049901715.1. Classification (NCBI taxonomy): domain Eukaryota; kingdom Metazoa; phylum Chordata; class Lepidosauria; order Squamata; family Elapidae; genus Pseudonaja; species Pseudonaja textilis. Next base: position 4,205,420 of record NC_141991.1, read on the forward strand.
GCCACCTTCAACTCCTCCTTTGTACCTTTGTCGATGGGCTTCGCTTCGGGACAGCTTCGGGACGGTCGCTCGGCTCGCCTTGCCTTGGGTGCTGAAAGAATCCTCGTGCCTTAGTTTCGTTCGAAGCCCCCATCCCCTTCGATGAAACTAAGGTGCAAGGATTCCTTCAGGACCCAAACGCCGCTTTCCAACCGGAAAAGCTCACCCGGAAACGCTTTCTCGTCAAACAAGATGGCGGCGCCCAGCAAACCGGCGGCCTGGTAGGAAATGTTCCACGGACCGGTACCGGTCCACGGCCCAGTGGTTGGGGACCCCTGCTCTAAGGTCCCTTTCAACTCTGATATTCTAAGTCAAATGTTTATACTTGGATATTAATTTCCTTGTTCCACATCTCTGAGGAACAGCAAACACTGGGACCCCAAATGAAACTGGAGGTCTCAACAACTATTCCCCCGTATTAGTTTTTGATCTTTTCCTTCCTACCTGAACTGAAGGTACAGATGTTCTTTCAGCTCTATCAGGACAAGGAGAGGATCGGATGAATAACAGTGACTTCATTTTGTTCCCTGGGGAAAAAAAACAGGAAAATAGGGAAGGAATCAACTCCATCTTTTCTAGCTGGAAGCATCAACTTAGTATTTCTTCCTGTCCTGTGAAGGAAACCTCCATCCATCGCTCTCTTCTTTTGGTGACATTTCGTGAGCTTCGTCTTTGGACCCAAGGAAAAAAAGAGAAGATCACAGCTCCACCATGCATTGGGATAGAAATCCCAAGTGGACCTCTCTCCTAGCCTTTTGAGCAGGGACACACAAGTATACGCCTACCAACCACAGTATTCACTCAATTATGGTAGGTGCTCCCCCTACCCACCCCCCGGAATCAACCCCTTCCACACGGAAGGGCAACTGACGTCATTCTGGCACCCCAGGAACATGAGCGCAAGGAAAGATGGTTTAGAGCTGTTCCAGCAGGGATATGTGTCAGATTTTACTTGAAATTATCCATCAGGGGAGGCCAAAGACAGATTCCTTCCCTCCCCATCTTGGAAGATAAAAGAATTCAGAATAACTAGAATTTCTCTGGAACAGCTCCAACCTTGTAGAATGACCTTCTCTTACCTATTGAGATGTCTTGACATTGATCTTCCTCCTTGTAGAGTCCTCTGAACGATGGCTCTTGAGAGGCATTTGTGGGATTCACCCTTTCCTCAGGACAATTGGTCCCCACCTCCATGAAGGACCTCGGAACCTGAAATTTTGACAAAAAAAAATGAGTTAAAAGAAACACATGAACTACACTTTCATTTTCAACATTGCAAGCTCTGTGTGACCTGAATCAGCGAACAGGGATTATTAAGATGCATTAATCACTCAAACTGTTACAGATACATTTAATAATTAATAATATTAAGCTTCCTCCATATTTCCCAAGAGGAATGTTTCTCACCTGGTGCAGTCCCTCCTCCTCCGCCTGGCTTAGCAGGAAACCTTCGGCCAGGGCCACCGCCTGGCTAGTGGTCTCCACTTGGCATTCCCGTACCCAGCGCTGCATCTCCCTGGGCAGGACGGCCAGAAACTGCTCCAAGATCACCCGGTCCAACATCTGAGCCTTGGTGTGCTTTTCGGGCTGCAACCACCCCCAGCAAAGGCGGTGAAGGCGGCTGCAAAGCTCTCGCGGTCCTTCGGCCTCCTGAAAGGGGCTGTTCCTGAAGCGCCAATGCTGGATCTCAGAACCGAGGGCTTCATTCTCTGGGATCTTCTGCCCAGGTCCTACCCAGATCTCCCCACAGCTCCCCAGCTGAGCGGCAACGGGGCCTTTTCCCTATTCGCTTCCAGGCTGGCTGGTTTGCCTCCATTTCCGGCATTTTCTCTGACAGGGATCCAGAAGGGCCCTGCGGATGTCCTGGGAAGGTCGTCTCAAGTCCTGGGATCTGGAGGAGTTTCCCAGAGAGGTGGAGAGATGATTTCTCAAGCCCTCATTTGGCTCTCAAAAGGCCTCCAGCTTTTACATCCAAAAGAAAAGAAACGTCGGGAATTATAAGCTGTTCTCATTCAGAAGCTACGATTGTAAGATCAAATTCAGGGCCAAGTAACCGTTTGGAGAGGGGTATGTGTGCAAAATCAACAAATCTTTCAGACTCAGTGTAAGGTCTCTCCCTCCTTCCAATCAACACATTTTGGGGAGGGGTCTTCTCTGAAAGTTGCCCGCTCAGCTCCCCTGGCAGCAGAAAAACTCTTGGGGGGGGGGGTCTTTTCAATCCCTTCCCCCTTAAAGCTTGAAAGGGGTCCGTTTGCACAGGTGGTGGAGGAGTGCCAGGTGGGGAAACCCCTCCCCCTTGCCAGGTTCTTTGTTAGAAATGCGGGGAAACGAACCTGGTGCAAATGTCAACAGCTGGTTCCTTTAGCCTCCCTCCAGCTATTTCTTTCCCCGGGAGAGACTCGGGGTTGCAGGACCCCCTTCCCGGCCGCTTCCCAGGGCTCAGCTCACAGCCTCTCCTTCCCAGCTGGGCAGACGTGGCGGAGCGTGCGCAGTAACACTCAGGTATTCGACACTGAGGCGATCGCCCCCTAGGCATCGTCTCTCCGATTGTCTTCCTTCTCCCATTGCCCGTACTGTACACTGTCGGATCAATAAAACCATTTTTAAAGTCCTTTTCAGCTGGGAGAGTAGAGTAGAACAGGAGTAGAGTAGCTGGAAGGGACCTTGGAGGTCTTCTAGTCCAGCCCCCTGCTCAAGCAGGAGACCCTATAGTACCATTTCAGGTCAGTCTCTTCTTAAAAAAACCACCAGTGATGGAGCACCCATGATTTTGGGAAGCAAGCTATTCCACTGGTTAATTGTCCTCACTTATCAGGAAATTTCTCCTTAGTTCTAGGCTGCTTCTCTTCTTCCATCCCTTGTTTCTTTGTCCTGCCTTCTGCTGCTTTGGAAAATAAGTCCGTGGGGCAGCCCTCCAAATACTGGAAGGCTGCTCCCTTGTCCTTCTGTGTTCTACAGACTAGCCCAAACCCATAATCCTCCAACCATTCTTCCTATGCTTTAGTTTATTTATTTATTTGATTTGTCAATTGTTTACAAGATAATAAGTATAAGTGTATACATAGTTATGAATACATGAAATGGGTACATATAAGAAAAATAGAAGAAACAATAGGACAGGGACGGTAGGCACGTTGGTGCGCTTATGCACGCCCCCTAGAGACCTCTTAGGAAAGGGGTGAGGTCAATAGTAGACAGTCTAAGGTTAAAGTTTTTGGGGTTTGGGGAAGAAACCACAGAGTATTCCAGACATTGACCACTCTGGTGCTGAAGTCGTACTTCCTGCAATCAAGCTTGGTGAGGTTAACCTTGAGTTTGTATCTATGGTTTGCTCTTGTGTTGTTATGGTTGAAGCTGAAGTATTCATTGACAGGTAGGACATTGCAATGTATGATTTTATATACCATACTTAAATCGGACAGAAGACGGCGTAATTCAAGGTTTTCTAGGTCTAGAATTTCAAGTCTGGTGGCATAAGGTATTCTGCAACGAGTTGAAGAGTGGAGAACTCTTCTTGTGGCCGTTGAACAAGATCTGCGCAACCTTACAGGGCAGTTGTTAGGAAGTTGGCGGGCGCCTTGAGTCGCATGCAAGATGGCCAAAGGCGGAATAAAGAGGGAAAAGGATGCATTGCCCTGCTTGAGGGTTGCAATGCCAAATCCTCCCTTCTCCCCTCCCTGAGGGTTTCCCGGGAAATGGGAGAGTTGTTTGAAGCAAGGACAGTTACTTTGGGGGCGCGGGGGGGGAGGGGAGGTCTTGCATGCAAAGGGACCCTGGACTCTGCTCCTTATCCCCCCCCTCACCGCACTAGGACTAACCCTGACTGAGCCCTAACTCTCCCCCTCCCACACATACCCACTTTGCCTGCCTTCCCACGAGGCGGCTCTGCACCCCCGACTCCCTTTCTTTGCTGCCTGCGGAGACGAAGGGGTTACAGCCAGCGAGTGAGCTAAGCGCGGAGTCCTAGAGTGGCCAGAAGGGAGCGAGACGGCCCCTCCCGCCGCGGCTTCCACAAAGCCTCGGTGGTTGGAGGCTTTGTACACCAGCCTAAGAAACTCGCCAGAGGGCGCTCTCGCTAACGGCGCCTTGAGCTTCACTGCGCATGCTCCGCTCCGGTCGCTTGTCTGAGAAAGGCCGGCTGGGAGCTCAACCCTGGGACTCCCTTGGCTGGGGTGACTGCGTGCAAATGATGCAACCCTGGTTGGGAGTGAGAAGGTTAGGGAGGGTTCACATTGTGCGTCAATCAGGTTTGCTTCCCAGCTATTCTAGCCAAAAAAAAACCCAAAAATATCTGGGGAAGGGGCTTTCCTGCGTTGGAAGAAATGTCCCTCTGGGGTTCAGTTCCGAGTGGGAGAAAGACACTGGAAACATGGAGGCTGATTGGAAAGATGGTTTAATGGTGGACAGGACCTCGTGGTTCGTGGGTAGCTGACCACATGGTGGGGAGAGTGAGGTGTATTTTTATACTCTCTCTTGGGCTTTGAACTTGCTTCCTGCTCCTGTGTAAGAAAGATATTCTGATTGGTTGTCAGACTCCCATGGGGCAATGCAAGGGTAACTTTGCAGGTTGTCTTGAGTCCCAGGCTCGGTTGATTCTTGCTGGGTGATGTAATCTTCCCAGGTGCCATGGGTAGAGGGCTAATCCTATTACCCTGGAGCTGAAGGTCTTTCGTCTTGAAGATGAGCTGGCACCAACATATCTGCTGGTTTTCTGTGTCCCTTAAGATTTCTCTTTCTATTTTAGGGGAAATATTCTGCCTTTGAAATATTTCCTAGAATATTTCATCCTTCTAGGAGAAGGGTGGGTGCTACCTTTCTACAGATGCAAATTGTTAGGGATACACCCTAACAGAATCTGCACGGCAGGCAGGCAGGCAGGCAAAATATGTGAGATAAATGTTTTTTGTAGCTTACACTCAGTAAAACAGATACACCATGCTAGTTAAATAGTTTATTCCAGCAAGAGTTTTAGCATAGTCAAACAGTCCATATATCATTTACTAATTCAGTCTGTCCGGGGATTATTCAGTTGCAAAGTCCAGTGTCGAAAAAGAGGTCAGTAAACTTACAAATATCAGTCCAGTAATATATCTCCTCGCAGTAGAGATATGAAGAAGTCAAAACTCCTTCCTTCAGCAGTAGGAAACATGCAGTAAGCAAACCATCAATCCATCAAAACAGCAATCGTCAGCAATCAATCAGGTTCTCTTGCTCCCTCTTATGGCGGTTTCACACCGCACCCAAAATTACATGCTTTGCAGTTTAAAGTGACACACACTTAAACTTACTATCATAGTTTATATATATTATTTTACCCAAACTACGTTAGGTAACCTTGTTATTCCTAACACAAATGATCAGCTGTCTGCAAGGAATAAAAATTTTCTCATTCCCCAGCATCCTGTCAGAGCTGAAGAAGCTTCTTGGATGAGAAGTGAAATGTCTGCCAAAGAAAAAAACCAGAAAGTCCAGCTGCCTCCTGAAAAAGCACCATGACCTGGAGGACTGAGAATTTCTACAGACTTTTACTGTGTTTGATTATTTTTCCATCTCACTTCTGAAAAAGCTGGATGCTACGTGAGAGCGGAATCCTTTCTGGTTTTCTGTAAGAGAAGAGACTGGAAATGGGTGCAAACCAACCAGCCTGGGAGGGAGTGGGAAAAGGTCCCACTGCTGTTCAACCTGGGAGCTTCGGAGAAGTTTGGGCAGAATTCAGGAAGAAGATCCCGGAGGAGGAGGAGAAGGAAGATGTCCTCAGTTCTGAGATTCAACGCTGGCGCTTCAAGAATAGCCCCTTTCAGGAGGCCGATGGGCCGCGAGAGCTTTGCAACCTCTTTCACCGCCTTTGTTGGGGATGGTTGCAGCCACCAAGGCTCAGATGTTGGATTCGGTGATCTTGGAACATTTTATGGCCGTCCCAGGGAGATGCAGTGCTGGGTGCAGGAATGCCAAGCGGAGACCACTTGCCAGGCGGTGGCTCTGGCCGAAGGCTTCTTGCGGAGTCAAGCGGAGGAGGACGAACAGGGAAGGTATCAGGTGACAGACACTCCTCTTGGGAAATATGGAGCCATCTTAAATGTGATTGAAATCTTAAATGTCTGCCTAAGAATTTTGCGTATTGATCATACAATGAGATGGTTAGAGAACCTTACTGGTGACGTTGCTCCTGTGTTCTTCCAAACAACATATTTGGAGCAATTTTTCCATCATCCTCTTCCACTCCAAATTATGAACATAAAAGGTCTAGCGATGTTGTTGGCTGAAATTTAAATTCCAGTTCTTGTCTTTTAACTCTGTTTCTTTGCCTATACTTCAGGTTCTGAAGTCCTTGCTGGAAGTGGGTACTAATTGTGCAGAGGGAAACACAAGTCCCTCTCGAGAGTCATGTTGTAGAGTGATCTCCAAACAGGAAAGTCAATCTCAGGATGCCTCACTTGGTAAGGGAAGGCCACTCTACATAGTTGGAGGCTTTCTAGAGAAATCCCGTTTTTTCTAAATTCTCTCTATCCTCCTACCTTGTCATTGGATTTACTAGAAGGTGACCCAGAAAGATATAAACTTGAAGGCTGTCGGGGGGAAAAATCCAGATCATTAGCAAAGCTGCACTTGTAAAATTGAAAAGACAGCCCACCACAAAAGTCTCACTTCAGGATTCAGAGTTTTATTGAGTTTTGGAACATAGCAAACACAAGGCACTTATATTGCAGTGAGGGTTAATTGGACAAGCAATCAAAGTGGACGGCTTGAGGCCCACCCACTGTCCAACATTATATTATACCTTAAAACTGCAAACACATGATTTTCCATGCAGGGAATGTGGGAAGAGTTTTATTTCAAGCGGCTCCCTTGCTAATCACATTAGTATTCACACGGGAGAGAAACTGTATCAATGTACAGAGTGTGGGAAGGGTTTCAGGTTGAAAACTCACTTCACTTCCTATAAAAGGGTCCATACAGCGGAGAAACCCTATGAATGCATAGTGTGTGGAAAGTGCTTCGGTCAGCCTCAAGATCTCTTCGGGTACCCTAACTGCTATCTATCTCATTTATTTCTCCCATATCTTCTCTACTGCTAGGCTTAATTCTTTCGGCTGTCATTAGCAATGGGGGGAGGGGTAATTGTGGGGGGGAAGAGAGCTGGAGGTGTTTTGCATTCCTTTACTGTGGGCAGAAGAAGGAGGGGGTGTATGATTTCTTCTTTTCAACTTTCCATTTCCTTGCTAGCCTCTATCCCTTTTTGCGCAGCTGCGAAGTCTTATCAAAATATGTCAAGGTCAACGGAGAGAGGCCTCATCACCACCTGAAGATGCCCACATGATCATATTCAGAACTTTTAATTGGAAGGGACTTCTGGATTTCGGGGCGGTGGTAACAATTCCATTTCTTTGTATGTGTGATCTGCGCGCCAAATTCTCAGTTTCGGAATTCCATCTGTAGCTTCCTTTTCATTTTCCAGTAAAAGAATAACTTTGCTCTGATCCATGGAGTCTGGGTATTTCTTTCTTGGCTTTTGAAAGGAGCACACACTGACAGTCATAGTGGTTCACTTGCTTCCCATAACAGGATCCACACAGGGGAGAAAAAATATGCACGCACGATGTGTGGAAAGAATTTCACGTGGAGGAATCAACTTACTTCCCATAAAAGGATGCATTCAGGGGAAAAACCCTATAAGTGCATAGAGTGTGGGAAAAGCTTCAATATGAACAGTTCGCTTATGTCTCACAAAAGGGTCCATGCCGGAGAGAAACCTTATCAATGTATAGAATGTGGGAAAAACTTTAGCACAAACAATGACCTTACCTCTCATAAAAGGGTTCACACAGGAGAGAAACCCTTTCAATGTATAGAATGGGGAAAGAGCTTCAGTGTGAATAGTTCTCTTACTTGTCATAAGAGGATCCATACCGGAGAGAAAAAATATGTATGCGTGGTGTGTGGGAAGAATTTCATGTGGAGGAATCAACTTACTTCCCATAAAAGGATGCATACAGGGGAAAAACCCTATAAATGCAAGGAGTGCGGGAAAACCTTCAGCGTGGACAGTTCCCTTACGTCTCATAAGAGGATCCACACTGGAGAGAAACCCTATGAATGCATAGTGTGCAAGAAGAACTTTAGCACAAGCATTGATCTTTCTTCCCATAAAAGGATCCACACAGGAGAGAAACCCTTTAAATGCTTGGAGTGTGGAAAGTGTTTTAGCGCGAATAGTTCCCTTACTTCACATAGGAGGATCCATACAGGGGAGAAACCCTTTCAATGCACAGAATGTGGAAAGAGGTTCAGTATGAATAACTCCCTTACCTCTCATAAACGAATCCATACTGGAGAGAAACCATATTCCTGCCTGGAGTGTGGGAAGAACTTCAGTACAAGTTGTAATCTCCGTTCCCATAAAAGAATCCACAAGCAATCCATAGCATTTCTGTGAATGTGGAAATTCTTTTTTGTGAAAACTGTTCTCTTAGCCAGCAACTTACACCACACGTGTTCAGAGACAGTTCAAAATTACAACGGCAGTGAATGATGGGTCTTACAAGCCCCGCCTGACATTACAGCTGCTGCAGAACTTCTGGGTTCCTGTGAACAAAATTCAGACTGTTGGCAATTCACCTGTCCTTACAATCAACAGTGGTTCTACTGTGGTAGCACTTGTGCTATCTTTCCTCAATGCTGCCTCGCTGGGTCCCCACCCTCCTCGTTCCCCATCAAAGCTCAGTCCACTTACCTTTTCCGTAGTCCACAAAGCAGCCTCAATTGGCGACTGTCCCCTCCACATGGAGGTTGCATAGGTCCATCTCTGAAGAAGGCTTAAGACCTGCAGGACCCCTGTTGATTGAGAAATGGAGTATTGGGTTCCTTGGGATGGGGGAGAAGCGGGACAGGACGTGTGTGAGCTAGGGAGGTTCTGCAGCATGGGCCTAGGTATGCTCTAGTTCAGGGGTCACCAACCTTTTGGACCTCAGGGACCACCAGTTTTAAATCCCGTGGACCACTAATATGAATTTTGACTGACATTGGTGGGAGAGAGAGAGAGAGATCCAATCTAACCTCGGAGGACTGGCGGTGATGTTCTCTCTCTCTCTCTCTCTCTCTCACTCTCTCTCTCACACACACACACACACACACACACACACACACAGGTCCCTCACACACCAGGCAAGGGGCGTGGGGCAAGTTCCCCCCTCCACTTTTTCCCCTCTCCCCTTACTACCTCATGTTGTTCGCAATGCAAGCAACGCAAGCCTTGTGTTCCCGTGCAGCTTTGGGGATGACATTTCTCTGCGGACCACCAAAATTTTCTCGCCGCCCAGCAGTGGTCCGCGGCCCACCCGTTGGTGACCATTGCTCTAGTTCTCCCAAGACCACTACATCTGAGACACCCTATGCTCCACTTAACAATTGCATTGTGGAGAGGATTGGTTTCATTAAGCAAGGTGTTCATGTGAGTGCCTTAATTAATGTCCATTGCAACTTGCAACTATAATTGCAGCCTTCATTACAGTCATAAATTGTGGATTACCTATACTTCTCATAAAAGGATTCATAAGGAAAAAATATGCATGAACAGTGTGTGGAAAGGACTTTGGGTGGATCATCAGCTTCCATAAAAGGATCCACATGGGGGAGATAACTTTAGGGGCTGAGATATCCTTAATTCCTTTTAAAACGATCTACTGTAATATTAAATACTGTATATACACTAAAGGCAGAGCTTTGGCCAATAATTGCCAACTGATGTGTACTAAAAGGTTTCATACAAGGGAAATACAATGTAAGCATGTAGCGTGGGAAGATCTTCAAGTGCTTTTTCTTTATGCCTTTGAAGTAGTTTTTTGACTTTTGGTGCTACTAGTCTCTGCAGATTTTTGGGCAAGATTTTTCCAGTGTTTTACTGTTGTTTTCATTGTAGGGCTGGGAGAAAGTGATAGGCCGAAAGTCATCCAACTGGATTCATGCCTAAAGAAAGTCTCCTGGTTACTAGCTCGGTGCCTTAACCACTCCATCAAATTGGCTCTTTTCAAGTGTAATAGAAATTTTATTTTCTACAAATGTTATTGGAGATATATGTGGGAGAAACATTAGAACACGTGGGAAAAGTTTGAGAGGCAACCATCCACTTGGAAAGGGGATCTATAAATACAAAGAGGATGGGAAGAGAGTAAGCAAGATTCCTTAATTGCCATGGTAAGATTTATATGGGAGAAATCTAGAAATACAGGCCTGGGGAAAGAATTAAAGGGCAGCAATCTTAAGAACTTCAGTACAAGGAGCTTATTTCTTAGAAAAACGTTCGCATAGGAAAGATAGAATAAATGCATGGAATACAAAGAGTCTGTTGACCTGTCTCATTTTCCATAAAAGGATTCACACTTACGGATCTAGTACAGTGACGGCTAACCTTTTTGTCGTGTGCCGAAAGTGCGCATGTGCGTACGTGTGTGCCTGCACCCATAATGCAATGCGTGCGTGACCCAACCCCCACCCCATGTGCATGTGACCTGCACCATGTGCCTCTGTGCATGCACGTGTGACCCCCTGCACACCACCCCTGCACATGTGCCTGCATCTCCCATGCATGCGCCGCCTCCTGCACATGCGTGGCAGATACCCGACAATCAGCTGGCTATGGGGGGGGGTGCGCACATGCGCAGTGGATCAATTTTGGGCAGTGGCTCACGTGCTGGCAGAAATGGCTCTGTGTGCCACTTCCGCCATATGTGCCATAGGTTCGCCATCACAGATCTAGTAAATACTGTTAGGGATACACCCTAGCAGAATCTGCACGGCAGTCAGGCAGGCAGGCAAAATATGTGAGATAAACGTTTTTGTAGCTTACACTCAGTAAAACAGATACACTGTGCTAGTTAAATAGTTTATTCCAGCAAGAGTTTTAGCATAGTCAAACAGTCCATATATCATTCACTAGTTCAGTCCGTCTGGGGATTATTCAGTTGCAAATTCCAGTGTCGAAAAAGAGGTCAGTAAACTTACAAATATCAGTCCAGTAATATATCTCCTCGCAGTAGAGATATGAAGAAATCAAACCTCCTTTCTTCCTCCAGCATTCAGCAACTCAGTAGTAGGGAAACACGCAGTTAGCAAACCATCAATCCATCAAACCAGGAATCGTCAGCAATCAGCAGGTTCTCTTGCTCCCTCTTATGGCGGTTTCACAACCGCACCTAAAATTACATGCTTTGCAGTTTAAAGTGACACACACTTAAACTTACTATCATAGTTTATATATATTATTTTACCCAAACTACGTTAGGTAATCTTGTTATTCCTAACAAATACAAGATCCTTTGAAAAGAGGATGTACAAACCCGGAGGATTGTCATGACATCGGAGAAATTGAACAATGTATAGATTATGGAAAAAGCTCCCAGGATAGATTTCTTAATGCCAGAAGCATTATCTAAATCTCTAGTCCCAAACTTTTAGGTACCAGAGACTGGTTCCATGGAAAATAATGTTTGCATGGATGGGGGGCATGGTTTCACATGTTACCTAGATCCCACACATGCGCAGATGAAGCTTCACTTGCACAGCCCGGTTCCTAAAGGACTGAAGACATGTCCGGTCCAGGGCCCAGAGGTTAGGGACCCCTGACCTAATCTGTTTGGTCTGGCTCATGAGAATTTTTTATTCAACTGTCCCAGGCATTATGCAAAGAACTTTGCCTGGTCAAACAGGTTTTTTTAGGCTGACGTAATATCTGAAACGAGTCTGGGATCAGTTCTAAGCTTTGTAGAGAGTTGTCATATGCAAGCATAGCTGAAAAAAAAAACATGCATATGTGTGCATTTTTAGTTCCACATGCTATAAATGTTGGGACTTAAACATTACCAAAGTACTGAAATTATTCTTTTTTCATATAATCTGATGTGGATAACTGTTGTTTAGCAGAAAAAAAAACCATCTGAATGTTTATATGTACAGGCTTGTTTGGCTTAGATCTCTGGGTGCAAAACTGCATTAATCCTGCTGAAAGAAGTGTAGCCAGTGAATTAATGAGTGCCTCTTGATGCCTTTTTACTTTCAAAATGTTTTTTTTTTTAATCCAACAATATATCATATGAGCATTAAAAAAAAGGCTTGAGCAAGTTGTTTCTCTTTATGTCTTTATTTCCTACTGTTGAAAGGCTGGAAAATGCCTTTCTTCTGAGGGCTCGATTTTCCTGCTGGGAGAGCTCCGGTGCAAGGACACAGACAACTGCTTGGAAGCTGGTTTATTTTTCAGGAAGGCAAGAGATAGCAAGAAGTCTGCGTTCCTGGGGCTAGCCATCTTTGTATAATAAACCCCTGATTTTTATACCTTTTCTCCTTTTGTGTGTGTGTGTGTGTGCTTGTGTTTGTATTTCTTAATGTTTTAAATCCTGTCGGGGTTGTCTTCATTTCCGCCGGAGGGTAAACTCCGCGGGGTGGTTTGATTGGATTATCAGTTTCGTCCTAATGTTTTCTTATATTTGTTTTGTGGCAATCTCCTGTCTGTCTCCTTTGCAATATATTTTGTGTCTATTTGTTTTGCTGATTTGGCATGACCTGTTGTTTGTAAGGGATTTCTTTTTCTTGTTTCCTTAGCTTTCTTAATTACTTGGCTTTTGTCTAGGGGGCTTCTTTCAATACCTTTTATTAAATCTCTTTTCCTATGCAAGTTTGATTTATGGTTGGCCTGATGTTCCCTTTGGGCTTTTCCTGCTTGGGTGTCACCGCTGTCCTCATGAAGTTCCCTTTCCACACTACATAACCAGAACCAATATTTTTTGACCTTTTCCAGAAACGCCATTCAGCTCAAAAATAGAATTTTATGGATTTTTTTTGTGTGTTAAGATTCCAAAACCACTGCATTTCTCAACTGCCCTGATGACCCCAAATGATTATTCCTCTCCCCACTGCGCCAATTTACCTTTTAAGCTAGTTGGATAACATTAAAATTAATTAAAGAAACAAAATTTTTAGGAGTTCAGTCCTCTTACGCCCACCCCTCCCCATATCATGGGAGTATCACGGGAGATTAAAATTCAGATACCCCGTTTCCTCCGCCCCCATAGGTTTTTCCCCCAACTTCAGTTCTCTGTGAAGCAATGTGGAATTATGTGGCAAAGGCAGAGGTGGGACTCAAATTTTTTTTACTACCAGTTCTGTGGGTGTGGCTTGGTGGGTGTGGTGTTGCTTGGTGGGCATGTCAGGGGAAGGATACTGCAAAATCCCCATTCCTTCCCCACTCCATTAACCTGCTTTCCAGCTCCGTTCTGTGCAGGGCAACAAAAGAAAATCCAGCTGGGACTCGGGAGGCGGAGAATAGATATGGGTGGGGCCAGTCAGAGGTGGTATTTGCCGGTTCTCCTAACCACGCAAAATTTCTACTACTGGTTCTCCAGAACTGGTCAGAACCTGCTGAATACCTCCTCTGGGCAAAGGGTCTTATTCCCAAATTCAGAGGCTTCCCAAAAGGGATCCAAGCTCAACTTTTCCCTGACCTTAAAAAAAAATAACACCACTCAAATTTGAGATTGAGAAGAACAACCTGAAATTTCTGAAGAAACCAAAACAGATTTTTTTCATAGTTCGTTATATATTTTTTCTTGCATTTGTGGACTTCTGTCTGAAAATGTCTCATTTTCCCTCTTTCACTTTCGCTTTCTGTCTCTTTCCTCTTTTAATGCCACCCAATTTTGGGAGCTCCAGATCCAAGTCTTAATTCGGGGCCCGGAAGGTCCCACTTGCACCCAACCACTGGGGGAGGCAAGAGAGGAGCACGGGTTGGTCTGTGAGTTCGTTTAACACCAGTGTTGCAGTGGGTGACGTTGCAGGGTTTACACAATTGCACAAGGACACAGTGAGGCTTGTGATATCTGGGTGGCTTCTACGTGACACCTCTTGGCTGAGGTCGATCTCTCTGAAGACCGCACTCCTCCTGTAAAGAACAAAGCATGAACATCTAGTATTATCCAACATTCTGTGCAATCTCTTCTCAGTTCCTCAGTGACTTCTCACCAGCATAAAAGCCATCAGAGATGCCACTGTCTCAACCCCCACAAACAATAGTGTTTGTATATGTGATCTGCGCGCCTAATTTCTCAGATTCAGAATTTTATCTGAAGCTACCACTTCAATTTTCAGTAAAAGATTACTTTTCTCTAATCTATGGAGCCTAAGTATTTCTTTCTTGGATTTTGAATGGAGCACAGACTGACAAATAGCTTGTATGTTATGATTTATAATATATTGTTTAGTATGATTTATGTTGATTGATTATTTAGAACCCTGTGACTATCACTAAGAGTTGTATCTTATGACGAATGTATTTTTATGATGACTATGTTGGGAAAAGCAAAGCAGGAAAGTATTTAGGCAGGAAAAAAAATCAAAGGTGTAAGTACAGATTAGGGGAGCCCTGGCTCAAAAACAGTCACTATGAGAGGAATCCTAGTTGACGATCACTTGACTATGAGCCAGCAGTGTGCAACCGCCACCAAAAAAGCTAATACAATCCTGGGTTGTGTAAACAGAGGCATAGAATGAAGATCAATTTTGGTCACCGTACTACAAAAAAAAAAGTGGAGACTTTGGAAAAAGTTCAGAGAAGAGCAACTAAGACGATCAAAGGTCTGGAGACTAAACCATATGAAGAACAGTTGCAGGATTTGGGTCGTCTGGCTAGGCTAAAGAAAAGAATTAGGAGTGACATGATAGCAATATTCCATATTTGAGGGGCTGCCACAAAGAAGAGGAGATCAAATTATTCTCCAAAACACTGGAGGGCAGGATGAGAAACTAAACAAAATAAAGCAACCTGGAATTAAGGAGAAACTTCCTAACAGGGAGGACAATTAACCACTGGAACAGCTTGTCTTCAGAAATCATGGGCGCTTCATCACTGGAGGTTTGTAAGAAGAGATTGGAAAGTCAATTGTCTGAGATGGTATAGGTCAGAGGTGGCTAACCTTTCTCGGTTCCCAATACAAAAAGTGCGCTCGCACTCGTGTTCCAGCACCCAGAAGGCAATGCGTGCATGGCCTCCCCCACGTGCGCCGTGGTCTCTGTGCATGCGTGTGCATCTCCTGTGCACCCCTACCCACTGTGCATGTGCGCCAGATACCCGACAATCATCTGTTGGGTGGCGGTGTGCGTGCGCATGCGCAGTGGAGCTCTTCCGGGTGACGTCTCGCATGCCAGCAGAAGTGGCTCTGCATGCCAGTTCCGGCATGCGTGCCATAGGTTCATCATCATGGGTATAGGTTCTCCAGCAGGGGGCTAGATTAGAAGATCTCCAAAGTCCCTTCCAGCTCTGTTCTAATTCTATGATCTTAATTTATCACTTATTGCTTGTATGTACACTGAGAGCTTATGTCCCGGAGACAAATTCCTTGTGTGTCCAAGCACACTTGCCCAATAAAGAATTCTGTTCTGTTCTATTGAGCATGGGTTGGCCTGGATGGCCTTTAAGGTGCCCCTCACGATCTCACAGTTAGAAGCCCGGGTGCTTCCTGCAAATGTTGTATCTTATGATTCTTGATGAATGTATTTTATTTTATTTTATTCTTATGTACACTGAGAGCTTATGCACCAAAGACAAATTCCTTGTGTGTCCAAGCTCACTTGGCCAATAAAGAATTCTATTTTATTATTTTTTAAAAAAGGGGGGGGGAGAAGGCGGAGCCACTTTGCTGCGATACAGGAATGTGCTGAAATGAGTAGATTGACATTTGAAATTAGAGAACAAGAAGATAAACAATTCTATGAAGTTTGGGGCCTTTTTTTATCAATGGCTAGATAATAAAATACAATAATAGAATATTTAGAAGTTTAGGAAACAATGAATACATATTTCTTTTTTTTTCTTTGATACTATCTTTATAAAATTTTATTAAGATAGACTTGGTATGACTTTATGATGTGCTATAAAATAAATTCAGTAAACTATAGTTATCTCGTTAAAGTATGAATCAATAAAATTATAGTCAAAGGATTTTTTAATAATGATATCAGGCTATATAATATGAGCTATATATAATAGCTCATATGGACAATATGAGCTATTATGTAATATAACTACAATGGAGACTATGAAATGGATGCACAAAAAAAAAGTGGTAAACCAACCGATACACTGTCTGTAAACTCATGAAGGAAAGGATGATGGTTTTATGTTTTATGTGTTTTTGTTTGTTGTTAAAATTAATAAAACTGGTTTTTTTAAAAAAATAAGTGCCACCAGGGGCGCTCCTCTCTCTCTCTCTCTCTCTCTCTCTCTCTCTCTCTCTGTCTCCCTCTGTCTCTCTCCCCACTGCGCATGCTCCGCTACGATTGCCTACCTTAGGTGGACCGGTTGTGCTGCGCTTTGGGGGCGGGATTCGTGGGGACCCAGAGCCTCCTCGGGGGAGGAGCAGTCCCCTTCCCCCCCGAGACAGAGCCTGTCCGGCCGGTTCTCGCAGAGGGCGGGAAAAGTCCGTCTCGCCCTTCAAAGAAGCCGGAGGAGAGATGGAGGGACGCCGGAGGGGTTGCTGGACTGGGCAGGGGAGGGGGGACCCCCAGTCCTGCTCCTGCCTTTGCATGCAAGGGATCCGACATTAGGGGGGTGGGTGAGTGGGAGAGAAAGAAAGGAGGAGGGGGAGCCCAACCAAGTGCTCACATTGGGCGTAAACCAGATTTGCTTCGCAGCTTTCCGAGCGGGGAGGGGGCGGGGGACCCTGAAATTCCTGCCTGGCACTGCAAAGGGTCCCCATTTCTAGCTATTTTGGGGTTGGGAGGCATTGGAAAGGTCCGATTCTGTGCCTCAGGAATTCGTCGCTGGCCGGGTCTGTAAGACCCTCCATATTTTTCTTGCTGTCAGTGGAGCTCAGCTGCACTTCTGCAGAAGACCCCACTCCAAAATGAGGGCTGGTCTCCAAGGGGAGCTGGGGTTGAGGCGGAGAGAGGAACAGACCTCAAAACACCTGGTTTTTGGCCCTCCCCCCTCTTCCAAAATGTCACTTTTTGGCCCTCGTTTTTTGATTAGTCACTGTTTCTGAAGGAGAACGGTCGGTAATTCCGGAAGATTCCATGAAAGAAGAATGCTTGTAGCTCAGAGGGTTGACGTTTCCTTTCTTTTCCCCCTCAGGTGTAAAAGCTGGAGGCCTCTTGAGAGAATTGAATGGCTTGAAAATCTCCTCAGGGGCCTCTCTTGTGTAACTCCTTCAGGCTGCAGGACTGAAAAGACCTCCGCAGACCAGGAGATCCGCAGAGACCTTCTGGATCCCTGTCAGAGAAGAGGCCAAAATGGATGCAATCCACCCAGAATGGAAAGGCGTGGGGAAAGACCCCATTGCCGCTCAGCCTGGGAACTGTGGGGAGGTCTGGGCAGGACCCAGGCGGAAGATCCCGGAGAAGGAAGCCCTCAGTTCTGAGATCCAACATTGGCGCTTCAGGACCAGCCCCTTTCAGGAGGCCGAAGGACCGCGAGAGCTTTGCAGCCGCCTTCACCGTCTTTGCTGGGGGTGGTTGCAGCCCGAGAAGCACACCAAGGCTCAGATGTTGGACCGGGTGATCTTGGAGCAGTTTCTGGCCATCCTGCCCAGCGAGATGCAGCGCTGGGTGCGGGAGTGCCGAGCGGAGACCACTTGTCAGGCAGTGGCTCTGGCCGAAGGCTTCCTGCTAAATCAGGCGAAGGAGGAGGAGCAGGAAGGGTATCAGGTGGGAGACACCCTTCTTGGGGAAAAGAGATGGGTTTTAATTTGCTTGAACTCTAAATTGTCTGTTTAAGAGAGTTTGGGGTATTAATAACTTGCTCTGTACCCATGCTTCGCTATGAAACTATGTGATCGGGCTTAGTTTTGGGGGAGGAAAATAAAGGGAAAATTCTGCCTCTGCCTTCCAGCATCCATCAGTATTCATCTGGCTAGCGTCCTGTCAGTGTGTGAGAGAGTCAAGGGCTGTTTGGAAACCGAAGCAGTATTTGCTGTGTGAGCAAGGAAACAGCAAGGAGCCTGGGCGTGGCTTAGCTCAACTGTTCTGTACTAAAGCTGCTTGCTGCTGTGAAACTAAAACTGGAACTCCTCTCCTTGTGTTTTGCATTTGGAACAGATTTTTTTTCAGGTGGGGAGGGGGAATAGAACTCCTTAGCACCAGAGCGTGATGATAATAATAATAATAATAATAATAATAATAATAATAATAATAATAATAATAATAAACGAAATACTAATGCTCTGATGGTCATTTTGAAAAATCCTTTCTCAATGAGCACCTAGAAGCCAAGAGGAACGTATGTGCCAGATTTCAAGTTTATAGGCTTTACGGTTCTGGATATTTTGTGATGATGCGTGAGTGGTATTTCGTTTTTATATATATAGATAGACACAACCAGATATTTAGAGATCATCATTAAGGAAAGTGTTCCAGAGGACACATTTGGAGCAATTCTTCCGCTATCCTTTTTTATCCTTAATGATGGACACTGAGGACACGTAACATTGTGGGCACAAAATGAAAATCCAGATCCTCTTTATCTCCTGCCCTCTTAATTCTTCTTCACAAATATTTCAGGTTCTAAGATCCTTCCTGGAGGTGGGGATTAATTATCCTGAAGAAAGGGTGGATCCCACAAACCCTACTCAGAAGTCATATTTGAGAGGGATCTCCAAGGGAAAACATCGATGTCAAGATGTCTCACCAGGTAAGGCAATGCTCTACATGTTTAGAGGTTTTCCAGAGAGCTTCTAGCTGTTCTTAATTCTCTGTGTCTTCTCATGTCTAGTTGTTGGACTTATTAGAAGATGACCCGCCCAAAAAGCTTTAACTCTCCCTCTTCAAGCTAGAAGGCTTCAGTTTCATGAACAAAGTCCCTCCCTTCAGTTCATAGACTCCTTTTCCATAATTCCCCTTTTCCGAAAGACTGACTCATCTGGGGATCGCCCTGTGTTGGATTCTGGATCCTCCATCCTGAGATATTTTTCTTGGTTCTCACTGGTGGGGATTGGGGCAATCAGTCTTGATAGATAATTTTGAGTGAATTCTGTTGCAGATCCTTGCTGGATCATCTACAAGACCATCTGTCCTTGCATGTTCCTGGGGTGCCAGAATTTCAGTTGAATGGTTGTTGCCAGAATGGTTTGTCTTTCTGGGATACCAGAACAACATGGTTTCAGGTTGTAGGTGATGGGGAGAGAATAAACGTTGCTTGAGTGAATGCTTTGTTTGCCAAGAGTATACTTCCTTGTCTCCTTCCTTCCCAATAGGTTAGGAAAGCAATCCACTTGTGGTTTGTTCTCCAGTGTGTATTGGGGCTGTGGGCTTCTTTTATTGACTCTCAATATGGAGGCAAAACATAGGAGTGAGAGGTAGAGGCTGCCTCCCTGGGACAAGAGGAAATAGTAAGTCATGCTTTCAAGCTCAAAAAATGTAGTTAATCCCGTTCTTGTTTTTATCCCAGGGAACAAAATGGAGTCACCGTTCTTCATTGGTTCCTCTCTGTGTGCTGGTGGAGCTAAAAGAGCAGGTGAACTTTCAGCTCAGGTAGGAAGGAAAAGATCTGGGGCTAATATGGGGGAGCAGTTGAAGACTGCTTTGGCGTCTAAGCATATGATACTGCTGTTCCTGAGCAGCGTGGGATGGGGAAATTAGGATTCAGATTAGGAGATCGGTCACACTTGGTCTGTCTCTCTAGATTGTTTTGGAAATGTGTTGGATTCTTTAGTGATAATACGTGGTTGGACTTAAAAATGATAGTTCACATTTTAAAACAAGCAAAGGATAGTGCCATCCTTGATCATTTTGGGAAGGCCATAAGGAGGTTGCGAACCTAATTTACAAAAAGACAGTGGAATAAAAGATCTACACTGTTATTCCTCCTTTTCAAAATTTAATGGCTTTTTCTTCTGGGCTTTAAGGAGATCATCCAAAATGGATAAAGAACAAAGACACCCTTGACTCCAACTTGGCTTTTAAAAGCTTTAATCAGTGTTGGTTTGGGATGCATTACAGAAGTCATTTCAAAGTAGCCTCTTCCCAGCTTTTTGTCCAGGAAAGAGTTAAAGGGGCTGGCGGACCCCTTTATGGATTGTTTATGTTGTGGATTTTTAATGAAAGTTACAACTTACACCTTTTAGTGTAAATTACTTACACACAGATAAAAAGAGAGATGCGGGATTGGTGATATCGCATAACATCTTGAGCTCAGCCGGGGAAATGTCCACATAAGCATAACACTGTGTTTTTAGGATTTGCAGGTTAAAGGAAATCTTGCAAATTTTTCCTGAGTCTGCTCACAGGAATTCTTCCTTGTTCAGGGTCCTGTGTCCTTTGAGGAAGTGGATGTTCATTTCACCAGCGAAGAGTGGTTGCTGCTCAATTCCAGACAGAAAACCTTGCACCGAGAAGTCATGGTGGAGACATGTAGAGTTATAGCCTCTTTAGGTAAGGGTTCCTCTGGAAGAACATTTTAAGTCAGAGTAAGGAGTCATTAGCTTGTTTACACCTTGAGAAAACTGTATTGATGTTTACGCTTATTTCAATTGTCCTTATCACCACATTTTCTCCTACAAATTATTTTAAGATTTAAGATAACTTTTATTGTCATATTTTACTGAGAGTATACTGGCTTACATTAAAAATGAAATTCTGTTGCCTGATCTCAAGAGCAAGTATATATCTATCCATACACACATACATAATTCACATATACACATGCTATATACATACATATATACCTGCACCCATAATAAATAAATAAATATATCACTGTCCATTTTGAATGCATAGTGAAAAGAGGAAACTTAAGAGTTCACAAGATATTTTGCAATGATAGGTATATTCTGTCATCGGACATCTGATATTTCTGATTTTCTTTCTCCCCTACTCCCCCAAGCTGTTGATGAGCAGAAGAATGAGAATTACGAAGAGACAAATCTGGTGCCATTGCAAATAATAAAAATTGAAATGCCAGAAGAAACATCTGCAGACAAGTGGGGAATGAGGAAATATGAAAAAAACCAAACTTACAATGGCAATGAAATATTCACTCTTCAGCATGCAGAAACGGATCACTTCCTGACCCAGTGCATTGTCAAGAAAAGGAACATGCACAACGCTCAAAGGAGTGGGGAAATATTAAAAGGAAAATCTGCGATTAGTAATGACTTTGAAATTAAAAAGAGCTATAGCAACAATAGCAACGTTATTCCCCATAAAAAGACCCGTATGGGAGAAAAACCCTATAAATGCCTGGAGTGTGAAAAGAGCTTCAGCAGCAGCAGTTACCTGACCATCCATAAAAGGATCCACACAGGAGAAAAACCGTATAAATGCACAGACTGCGGAAAAAGCTTCAGTATGAAAAGTTCCCTTACGTCGCATAAAAGGATTCATACGGGAGAGAAACCTTATAAATGTCTGGAATGTGGGAAAAGCTTCGGGAACAGAGACCATCTGACTTCTCATCAAAGGACCCATACCGGGGAAAAGCCTTATAAATGCACGGACTGTGGAAAGACATTTAATTGGCATGGCCACCTGACTTCTCACAAAAGGATTCACACGGGAGAGAAACCCTATAAATGCCTGCAGTGTGGGAAAAGCTTCAGTATGAACAGTTCTCTTACTTCTCATAAAAGGATCCACACCGGAGAGAAACCCTACCAATGCTTAGTGTGTGGGAAAAGCTTCAGTATGAACAGTTCTCTTACTTCTCATACAAGGGTCCATACTGGAGAGAAACCCTTTCAATGCTTGGAGTGTGGAAGAAGCTTTAGTATGAAAAGTTCCCTTACCTCTCATCAAAGAATTCACACGGGAGAAAAACCCTATAAATGCGAAGACTGTGGGAAAAGCTTTAGTATGAAAAGTTCCCTTACTTCTCATCAAAGGGTTCATACAGGAGAGAAACCGTATCAGTGCGTAGAGTGTGGGAAGAGGTTCAGCCACAGTAGTCAGCTTACTTCCCATAAAAGGATCCACACAGGAGAAAAACCCTTTACATGCACAGTGTGTGGAAAGAGCTTCAGCAACAGCAATCACCTGACCTCTCATAAAAGAATGCACACCGGGGAAAAACCCTATAGATGCACGGATTGTGGAAAAAGCTTCAGTATGAACAGTTCCCTTACCTCTCATAAAAGGATCCACTCAGGAGAGAAACCCTATAAGTGTGCTGAGTGCGGAAAAAGCTTCAGTATGAACAGTTCTCTTAGATATCATAAAAGGATCCATATGGGAGAAAAACCCTATAAATGCACAGAATGTGGGAAGAGCTTCATCCGAAGCAGTGATCTTGCTTCCCACAAAAGGATCCATACAGGAGAGAAACCCTTTAAGTGTACTGAATGTGGAAAGAGCTTCAGTGTAAACAGTTCTTTTAATTATCATAAAAGGCTCCATTCGGGAGAAAAACCCTATCAGTGCCTGGAGTGTGGGAAGAGCTTCAGTAAGAGCAGTGTCCTTGCTTATCATAAAAGGATCCATTCAGGGGAAAAACCTTATAAATGCATGGACTGTGGTAAGACCTTCAATTGGTATGGCCACCTGACTTCTCATAGAAGGATTCACACGGGAGAGAAACCCTATAGATGCCTGGAATGTGGAAAGAGTTTTAGTCATCGTGATTCCCTTACTTCCCATAAGAGGATCCACACAGGAGAGAAACCGTATAAATGTATGGAATGTGGGAAGAGTTTCAGTCACAACAGCCACCTGACTTGTCATAAAAGGATCCATTCAGGGTTGAAGCCCTATATATGCAATGAATGTGGAAAGAGTTTTGTTACGAGAGGTTCTCTTACTAAACATGTTAGTATCCACACAGGGGAGAAGCTGTATCATTGCACAGTGTGTGGTAAGTACTTCCGGTTGAAAAGTCATCTAAATTCTCATAAAAGAGTACATACAAGAGAAAAACGGTAGAAATGTATTGGAAGCGGATAAGGGTTTTGTGAAAACCTTATGAAAAAAGCCAGAGGGGGAAAGTCACGCATAGTGTATGGAAAAACCTTAATATGAAGAAATCAAGTTAATTCCCATAAGGATCTTGTGGAAGACACCTGAGGTAAACAATCCTCTTTTTTTGAGAATCGCCTACCATAGGAGAAACTGCATAAAAAGATGGATTTTGGAAAGAACTTCCAAGATAGATTTCTTAATACCATCTTAATACCATTTTACCACAGTCGGATTCGGCTCATGAGAATATATTATTAAATTAACAATAACAGAGTTGGAAGGGATCTTCTATCCCTGCTCAAGCAGGAAACCCAATACTGTTTTGGACAAATGGATGTTCAATGTTTCCTTAAAAACTTCCAATGTCGGATGGAGCACCTACAACTTCTGGACACAAGTTGTCAGGAAAGTTCTATCTTGGTTTTCTTGTTGATTAGTTTCCATCCATTGCTGCTTGTCCTGGTTTCAGGTGCTCTGGAGAATGGGTTGACCCTGGACTAGACTTCCAAGGTCTCTTCCCATCCTATTATTTTATGCTCTGTTCTTTGTGGCACATATTTGAACACTGCTGTAATGTCACCTTAGTCCTTCATTTCATTAAACTAAACATATCCAATTCCTGCAACTGTTCTTCATATGTTTTAGCTCTGGTCATCTTTGTTGCTCTTCTCTTTACTCTTTCCAGAGTCTCCACATCTTTTTTATATCAAAACTGGATGCAATAATCCAAGTGTGATCTTTATAATGTAAATTGTCGCATTTGTTGTGTCAAAAATCTGTCAAAACCTGTCTGGTCAAGCTGCTTTATTTAGGCAAGAAGCAACATCTGAAGTAAGTCTGTTCAGGCTCCAGGCTTTGTGGAGTTAATGTAATTGTGTTTAAACTATTGACCTTCTTTAAACATGTAACAAGGTACATAAGCTGTTGATTCTTTTTTCATATATGTACATAAGTTTCATTTAGAAGTAAAAAAATTTCTGAATATTTGTATGTACATGCCTGCTTAGACTTGTATTTGTCTGGTGCAAACTTGCATTAACCCAGCTGAAAGGAGAAATATAACCGTCAGTTTATGATCACACCTGATGCCTCTTTACTTTAAAAATGGTTTTATAGATCTAACATTGTACCATAGGAGCAATGTCTTTTTTTTTTAAAGGCGGGACTTAAATTGCTTGATTTAAATTATTCATTTATTCATTTCTCCATGTAAATAAGCAGAACCATATTTTCTATTGGGTCAAGGTTTTAAAATGTCACTAGTGCCATTTTGATTTTGTGATATCAAGGTGATTAGTCAAAGTCTAATTTGAAATTTTAAGGGGCCATGGCATTGCAAGTTAGGAACAACTTCTTTGCCAGTATGATTGTGACTTTGTGCCTTTTATCTTAGCATAGCTTTTTAAATGTCTTAGTATGTCCTTATTAACTATATTGGCTTGCAAGGTTAATATAATAAATTATTGTGAACTATAATTGTTGTGCAATGTAAATGCTTCCTACTTAATATGCATTGAAGAAAAAAAATGAAGAAATCAGATGAATATGGAGATTTTCATGGGGGGGAAGAGTGTAATAAAATGTTAGAAAGTGGTAGAAAGTGGAATGAGTTCAGATCTGATTCATTTTCACACAGCATAGAGAATGATGCACATATATCCATGGAAAATGAGGAAAGCATGCTTAAAGCAGGATCCACCTATAACAGCAGCAACAAAGCGGTGAAACTAGAGCCTATTTTAATGTGGGAAGACCATTACACTCCTTGTAAATATATGGAATTTGAGCAGAACATCCTAATTATGTAATTATACATCTGTGGAGATAATCCATGCATCCATGTTTTGGCCAACTTTCTCTTCTTTTACACCAGAGGACTCAAAAGGGGAACCAGAAAATTTCAGTCTTTTGCCTCTTTCTACAACTTGGATGATATTTTTTGGCTTTTAAGGAGTTGCATTTGAGTCAGAGCAGAGAGGTCCAGGCAGCATCTATATTTACTTTCCCATTTAATATCATTAAAAATAATATATTAATAGAATAAGTCCAATATATTCCTTATTGTCGATCCACCGATTCCACTCTTTCCCCTTTAAAAATGAAGCCCCGAAAGAAACAGTCATTATTCTAAAGGGTCTTTGGAGAAAGCGGAGGCCGAGTCCTTGAAAGGGGATCCAATATGGGGATCTGGGGATCGTCCGATTCATTTGCCTCAGTGACGGGGTGATTCCAAAGAGTCCCCTAGGGAACTCGCACCAGAGAGCCAGAAAAGAGATCCTGAGGGGGACACTGGGGAGTGGAGGGGGCCACCTGAGGGAGAAAAGGGGACCAAGAAGGAGGCCCAATTCGGTCTGACCGAAAGAAAGGAGGAATCGAATCCCTCCCTGAGGACCCCAAAGATGGCGGCGCTTCCTTCAGAACCGCTTGTCTCTCCGCTCTTCCCGCCGGAATAGGCTCCTCCCACCCCGCTCGGAGCCACTTTTTCCCTCTTCTCCGTCTGAGAGGAATCGCACAGGGAGGGGCGTGGCCAAGATGAAAAGGGAGGAGTCTCGCAAGCTCCCGCCCCTCTAGCCCTCAGCCTTTTCTCTAACTTCTCCCGGCGGGGCGGGTTACCAGTCACCTTCTCCCCGCCCCGCCTGCTCGAGCATCAATGCTTCCTCCCATTCCCTCACCCTTGACAAGGGAATGTCACTTTTACTTCCAAGGAAACCTTCCACTTTTCCCGTATCTGTTTTCCTTCAAGCTGTGACGGTTTGAGTCTTTCCCCCCCCGCCCCCGCCTCTCTCCATTCCTCCAAAGTTGCCCCCACAGCCACGATTTCATCCCAGGGGTCCAGCTGGTTAGTCTACTGCGCATGCTCTACTCCGTCTGCCTGGTTCGGGTAGTTCCGGCTGCGAGTTGCTCTCTGGGAATCTGGTGGGGGCGGGAAAGTGGTGGGTTTCACCACTCAGATCCTCCCCAGGGGAGGGAGCGGGAAGAGAAGAAGCAGGAAGGAGCCCAGGTCAGAGAAGCTTTTTTGGGGGGGAAACTCTTCCATTTCTTGCTGATGGAGTTTTGGAGATTAATAATGCCAATAAATATTTAGAGAACCTCATTAACGAAATTATTCTATCTTCCCTCCAAAGAGTATCTCATTTGGAGCTATTCTCCTACTGGGTGTCATCCATCACCACTGATGGACACAAGGGTTTTTTTGGTCAGAAAATAACATTCAGATCCTCTTTTGTCCTGTCCTCTTAACTGCTCTTCTTTGCTTATATTTCAGGTTCCGAGGTCCTTCCATGAATGGGGAGTAATTGGGTGGATCACACAAAACTTTCTCCTGATCTGTCTTTCAGAGGGATCTCCAAGGATAGAAGTCAAGGTCTGGATTCCTCACAAGGTAAGGGGAGACTGGAGTGGAGATTTTCTAGAGAGATTCTAGTTATCCTTAATTCTCTGTATCTTGCGTCTTAGTCGTTGGATTTGGTAGAAGGTGAGCCAAAAGGAAAGATATCTTCAAGCTAGAAGACTTAAGTCGCACAAAGGATTTCCCTCCCTTCAGATCAAGCCTATGGTTTGCCTTTCGTAGAAAGTGGACTCTTATAGGGAATACTTGGACTTGCATTCTGGCTCCTTCTCCATCCTGAAAGATTTTTCTTTGTTTCGGGCCATCCTTAAGTAATAGTTTTGACTAAATTCATACACAGATCCCTGATGGGCCATTTCCAGTACTACCTGTCCTTGCAGGCATGTTTCCTGGGTTGCTAGAATATGAATAATTTCCCTGGTTTCAAACTGCAGAGTTGGGTGGGGAAGAATTTACAGTGATTGAGGAAACACTTTGGTTGCCAAGAGTATATACGTCCATGTGTTGTTCCAAAAGGTTAGGAGAACAATCTAACTGAGGTTTGTTCTTCAGCGTGTGGTGGGTTTGGTCTTTTCCTTTTATTCTTGGCTCCCATGATCGAGCCTATGAAAGGCAATGTGTAGAAGAGGCAAAAATTGAGGTTTCTTGGGCAAGACAAGAAGAAATCTTAATTTGTGCCTTCAAGCTAGAAAAGATGAAGTTGAACCCTTTCCTGTTTCCATTCTGTCTCTCTCCTTCCCAGTGGACAAAACGGAGTCACCATTGTTCACTGAATCGTCTCCTTCTATTGGTGAAGCTGAAAGAGCTGCTGGGTTTCCAACCCAGGTGGGAAGGAAGAGATTAGCAGTTTATATGGTGGAGCAGTAATAGACCTCTAGTTTCCTTTGGGGACTCAGCATATGGTATTGCTGAGCAAAGCACAAAACAAGGAGATTAGAATTAGAAATTTAAATTTGTGATCAGTCAAACTAGGCCCATCTCTCAGCGAAGATTTGGAGATCTATGGAATTCCTTAGTGGTTGTATAATTCTGATTTCAAAAAATGCCACACGGCAGTTCATGTGGCCTTTGTCAAATATAGCAGAAAGGAGATGAATAGTTAGGCTAAATCTACTTTATGGTAAGCGTAATCTTGGTTTCCTATTGTTGGGGACAGGAGAAGTAGAAATTACTTTGTGTATCATCTACATCTTGATGCCTGGAAGTGCTTCCCTAGTATTTTCATGAATGTTCATGAGTGGTTTTTTTCAATTTAACTTTTTTATTAATTTATTGAAGTATAAAACATCAAGAAAAAACCTTGGAAAAGAAGAGAGGAAGGGGAAAAGAGGGGGTATAGTGTAATGGGAGGGGGAAAAAAGAAAAAGACATCAACTTCGGACACTCTTTGGCTTAGTCAAAGGTAACAGCATTCCAACCGCAATGTTTTGCTTTTACAGTATGTACAAATTATTTCTATAATAATAAGCTTGTTTAGTTTACAAAAACAGAATCAAAGTTTCATTTTTTTTCTCATTGCAAACAGAAAATCAGGAAGCAATTTCAAGCTAGAGACAGAATTAAATATGATCTCTTATTTGGTGTTGTGGTTAGCCGGCAGCAGGTGCAAATGGTGGAGGAGAGCAAGGACTCGGAGGAGGGGCCGGGACCATCAGGGAGTGGACTGCTGCCTTCAGGGATGGTGGGGGCTGGCAGCAGTGATGAGGTTCCAGAAGAGCCTGTGCTATGTGCGTGTGAGCGCAGGATGATTTGTAGAAGAGAACAGCTGAAGCTGTACAGACGACTCAGGAGTAAGGATGCAACATAATGGCCCTTCCTTCCAGGGAATATAAGCCTGGTTTCAAACGGTTTTTGCCTTTGCAAAAGGCAAAAACGTTGGAAGGACTCAGTGTTGTGATTCAAGACTCTGGTTTATTTGAGGACTTCTGCCAAGATTTTTCTTGTTGGACTAATTGGCTGCAAGCCATCTGTTATCTACAAAGAGGTTTATTTGTAGATTAAAGCCATGAAAGTTTGAGTTACTGAGTTTATCTGTGTTTGTTCTCGGGGAATTCGGCTGGGTCAGAACATTTGTAGAAAAAAATCATTTTTACCATCTCAGCTCTTCCTTGCTGCGGGAAATAATAGATCATTCATTCTCATATTTTCAAATCTAATCCATAATATTTTACCAACTTTAAAATATTGTTCAGCATTACTTAAAGAACCGGCAGACCTGTGTATACTTACATATTCATTTTAAAAATACAAAACTAACTTAAAGCTTTCTAACAGTACATATATCATTTTTTTTAAAAAAAAAATCCATCCTAATTAATTAAACCATATTTAAGTCACTCCCTTCGGCTTATCTTCATAGAATAGAATCTTTTTCTTCTTGGGAGAATCTATCAAGTCTCATTTCCTAAAGAAATTCTCTGTTTTTTTTAATACCCATAAAAGAAGTCTAAAAGTTGTTCTATTAGATGTTGTAAATTGGTTTGAAATAAATCTTCCCCAATTAAATGTTTCCTCATTGAAATTTTTATTTTTAGTGTCAGTCTATCCATTTCTGCACAATCTAAATTTTGTTTTAATTACATCATCCTCTGTAGGAGTTTCCTTATGTTTCCAGTACTGCGCAAATACAATTCTTGCTGCCGTCAAGACATTTAATATTAAATATAGGTTCCCTTTGCCATATTTTTCCGGTATTATGCCTAGCAAAATATTTTTGGCTTAAAATCGTATGTGTTGTTTTAAGTCCAAACTTATGAAGTTTTGTTCAATATTTCTTTGCTTTTACACCTGTCTACCACATATGATAATACGTCCCCAAAGTCTGGTTACATTTCCAATGTTGGGAGGATATGCTTCTAACCATCTTTTCTCATCTTGCCGGTGGTAGATGCCACCTATAAAACATTTTATATAAATTTTCCTTATATGTAGTTGCCATTGTCAACTTACAGTCTTTACCAAAGCTTTTGCCATTTGTCTAAATCTATAGTATAGCCAAAGTTTTTTGCCCATACTATCATTGTCATCTTCCATTTTTAAGCTTAACAAAAATTGTATATTTTCTTTATCAACTTTTCATCTACTAACATTATTTGTTCAAATATTGTAGGCACTTTATAGAAGCCATAATCCTTAATATCTTTCTCATATCTCGATTTTATTTGCATATGCGGCCACCATGATAAGTCCACATCTTAATTTTGTAACTCTTGTTCGGTTTAAATTCCACATTTAAAATATCTTTATAAGTTTTTTTTTTTAAACTACAGATTTACTACATTTGGAAGTAGCAATGCTTCCATTGTTGAGACTCAAACTGGAATTTCAATGCAAATTTTTTCTTTCGCCTTTTCCCACACTGAAAGTTGAGCATTTCTTATATAGTGTCCTTGAAAGCATGCCATCCTAATTGGTGATCACGGCCTTCTGAAAGCAGTAATCTGTTATGTCTTAAAAGTTATCCATTCCCTCACCCATGAGCTGCATGGTAATAGAGCTCCCAATCTGGTCCAAAGCCCCCATTGTTTTTGGACTGTTGCAACATTTTCAGTTCTATTCTTGGTTTATTCCCTCACCAGACATATTTCAAAATTATAATATTTAATTCATCAAAGTATTTTTTTTTTCTAGTTTTATTGGGACTGTTTGGAACAGGAATTGTAAGATGCAAGATGTTCATTTTTATAGTTGCTATTCTCCCTACCATTGATAGCTGCAAAATTTTCCATTTATCTAAATCTTTTTTAAATTTGTTGTAACAGTCTTACATCTTGATTGTAACACATCTTGCTGTTAAGTATATTCCCAAGTGTTTATCTTAATTATCTGTAAATCTAATCTCTCTCTCAATTCTCTCTTCTGTTTTCTATGAGATTTTTAACTAAGATTTTAGTTTTATCTTTGTTTATTTTCAATCCTGCAACTTTCCCATATTCTTCTATTATTCCCATTCTTAGGTCCCGTTTCCAATGGTTCTTCTAAAATAAATACTGTCATCTGCGAATACTTGTAATTTGTATTTTCCCTTTTTATTTCCATACCTTTAATTTCTAAGTCTTATCTAATATTTCTATTTAACACTTCCAATGTTAGTATAAATACCAATGTGGACAATGGACATCCTTGTCTTGTACCCTTTCTTATATTAAAATTCTCCGTTAAGTCCCCATTGACCATTACTTTTACTATTTGCTTACAATATATTGTCTTAATCATTTTTATAAAGTTCTTGCCAAATTCCATGTATTCTAACTGTTGTATCATAAATTGCCAATTTAAATTGTGAAAGGCTTTCTATACATCTAAAAAGATCAGCGCCATTTCTTACATTGTTTTTAATTTTTCTTTTTGGAAGGAACCCATTTTGATCTGGGTGGATAATTTCATTCGGAAATCTTTTTAATTTCTCTGCCATTATTGATGCAAAAATTTTATAATCAGCATTTAATAATGATATAGGCCCATAGTTCTTTATCTGTGTCAAGTCTGAGTCTTCTTTTGGAATTAAAGTAATATTACTATCTAGCCAGGTGTTAGATGAAGTCAGTTTTATATTCTGAGGTTACAGTTAAGTTGTTTGCATTATCCGGTATTTGTAAAGTTGACACAGTAAGTTGATAATTTTCTACATTTTCTACACCTAGCTATGTTTCTTGTTTTATTTTAATGTCACCTATAGGATTAATATATTTTGGTTGATTCTCAAAATGATGAATCTTCTCCAAGGACTGATCAAGAATCTATTTTATAACTGACACCAGTTTAGTGGTTCCCTCTAGTGTTCAGAGACTATTTATTTCTTTATTCATTTAATTATTTCTTCATTTCTCATCCAATCTGAACCCTTAAATATCAGCAGATTTCAACCACCCACAATAAAACAGTATAGAGCAACTAATTATTTTAAAAGTAAAATAAAAGTAAAAAGGTAAAAAATATGATTGCTCTGGGATGGGGTGGAGGGTCAGGATTTTGCATTATGATTGCTCTGGGGTGGGGTGGGAGTTAGGATTTTGCACCCACCATTCCAACCCCAGAGCAACCACAATTCCTTCACTAACCTGGTTTCCAGCTCTGTTCTCGGCCGCCACGTGCAGAGCAACAAAGGAAGTTTGTGGGACTTAAAAAAAAATCAAACCTTCCAACTTCTCAGGGAAAAAAAAATCTTGTGAAATTGGAAGGTCTCATTGAACTTTTTTACCACTAGTCTCACAGCCTTCTTCTGTTGCCCTGTATGCGGCGGTGGAGAATGGAGCTAGAAAGCCGGTTAGTGAAAGGATGCTTCGGGGAAGCGAGGAGAGCTGGGCAGAAGCTGGAAAGCAGGTGGCAAGTGAACCCCACCCCCCAAGAGCTCCAGGGAAATGGTGGCGGAACATGAGTAGTGGCAGGTGGTGCACTGCTGGCCAGTGCCACTGGGTTACATGAGGAAGGGGCTGCTCTGACTGCCGTTGCCTCACTGCCAGCATCATGGCTCTGCAGGCCAGGCTGCCAAGGATACTGTTGGGACTTCATCCTCCATCCTCCCATCGCCTCAGTTAGTGGCCACAGCATCGGCACATCAGTTAGCATCCTGCTTTGTTGTGGCGGTGAGAAGGGAGAAGAAGCTTTGTACGTCGTCCCCCCCACCTCACTTTGTCCGTTGCGACCGTGGAAAAAATAAGACCTCCCCGAAAATAAGCCCTTGTGCTTATTATGGTGACCTAAAAATTATAAGATTGGGTCTTATTTTCAAGGAAACATGGTAGTAATTTAAAATGACAGGTTTTATCCTTATATTTCAAAATAAGAATATTCCATATTTCCTTATTTTGGTTGCCTCTAGCCATCCACTCCCTGTTTTATAATAAAGAAGAAATGTCAAAAATAGCGTTCAAAATTTCAAAAATGGGTGGTAAGCTGTAACTAAAGAGAGCATCTATAGCTTGTAAACGTAATAGTGTTATAAATTGTTTAAGAAATGAAGGACACAGCTTATTATCCGTTTGAAAAATAAATGCCAAAATGGCTCTTTTGTCCAATAACGATGTGGTTTCGACCCTGCCTCTCAGCTTCAGCTCACCAGTTATCTTGGAAGCTCGGCTTCTAAAACTACTTGCAGGTTGTTTCTGTTATTGGAGTATCTTGAAGGATGATTCCGGCACTTTCCTTAACCTCAGAAAGTCAAACAGACAAAAGGAAGCCTGCTTTTCCTGTTGTTAAGTTGGAAAAACGACAGTCCAGGGAGAGGAGATTCTCCGGGGGTGCCAGCTGCTGACCATATCCTTACCTCTTTTTCCCTTCTTGCTTTTCCATGGTTTTGTTTTCTTTGTATACTTTGATAAACTAACAAAAAGGTTAAATTGAAATGAGTGTGAGCAAGGCTGACCCTTTAAAGAATCGCAAGGACTATTTGATTAGTACTGTGTTCCCAGGCAGATTTAAAGCTTCCCCAGAGGACTCTACAATCATCACTCTGCTTGCTTGAGGAGGGTATCCTGACTCGTGTGTGCCGTCCTGGCAATGAAAAACCAGCCAGGGGGTTGTGTGAGGTCATCTTTAGGGAAGCCACAGCATATGCTCCTTCAGCCCCGGCTTGCAGAGTTGCGGGGAACAACCCTAATGCCTCAACTCCGCCCTCCATACTGACCCAGCACTGCCAAGCTTCCTCAAAGGCTCAGCAACTTTCAAAGGCGTTTTCAGGGAGAAAGGAAGAAAGAAAAGAAAGAGAGGGAGAGGAAAAAGAAAAACAGAAATGGGAGGGAAGGACAGAAATGAGAGAGAGAAAAGGAGGGAGGGAAAGAGACCCATTTCCCACAGAAAACACTGGGAGCAACAAAACCTGGGTAGGTGTGGCTGCGGGCATCATGTGAAAGATAAGAAAGAAAGAGAAATGAGGAAAGGATGGAGGGAGATGATGAGAGAAGAAAAAGAGAAATGAGAGAATGGGAGAGAAAGAAAAGAGGGAGGCGAAAAATAAAAATAAATGGGAGGGAGGGAAATGAGAGAGAAAAGTGGAGGAAGGGAAATGAGAAAATGATGGAGGAAGAAGGTGAGAAAAGAAAAAAAGAAACAAGAGAATGGGGAGAGAGAAAAGAGGAAAGAGAAAACAGAAATGGGAAGGAGGAAGAGAGAAATGAGAGAAAAAGGGAGGGACAATTGCAAACATGATGAAATGTTGGGGCAACTGGTAGATGATGTGTCTAAGGCACGCTATGCTACTTGATCAAACCGGGTTGATGATAATGTCAGCAGTGTCTGTCAAGGTGATAAAATATGCCCTAATTGGCTGTCAGCCGTAAACTATGAATTATGTCTTTTTTATCATATAATGTTTTGTTTCCACCTAGGGAAATGCCAATCAAGGGAAATGCTCTCCTTCAATCTGCAAATCCTAAAAGCACAAATGTCTATGGAGATTCTCAATCATCCATGGTCACGTTTGTCCCAAAGGTGCTTTTTCAAGAGGCAACTGAACTTTCTGGTTGTTGAAGAAACCTCTTGGATAAGAAGCGAAACGTCTTCAAAGAAAAAGCAGAAAGTCCAGTTAATACTTGAAAAAAGCACCTTCGGGACAAATGTGACCATGGATGATTGAGAATCTCCATAGACATTTGTGCTTTTAGGATTTGCAGATTGAAGGAGAGCTTGCAAATTCTATCGAGTCTATTCACAGGGATTCTTCCTTCTGCATTACTATTACTGTTAATCTTCTCACCAGTCCTTATTACCCATCCACTTCCACTTGTGACTGTATGACTGTAACTTTGTCGCTTGTATCCTTACGATTGACTGTTTCCTAGTATGATTTGATTGCTTATTATTGTACCCTATGATTATTATTATGTGTTGTACCTTACGATTCTTGATGAATGTCTCTTTTCTTTTATGTACACTGAGAGCATTTGCACCAAGACAAATTCCTTGTGTGTCCAATCACACTTGGCCAATAAAGAATTCTATTCTATTGTTTAGGGACCTGTGTCCTTTGGGGAGGTGGCCATCCATTTCAACAGTGAAGAGTGGTTGCTGCTTGATCCCAGCCAGAAAACCCTGTATCAAGAAGTCATGTTGGAAACGTCTAGGATCGTGGCCTCTTTAGGTAAGCGTTCCTTTATATGTAACTTGTTAAAAATGATTTCATCTCTTCTTTTTTCCTCTTACATTAATTCCACTCCTCCTTCATGGTTTTCTAAGTAGCACAGTTTCATTTAACAGAAAGAGATCAGTGGTGACTAAGAAGGGTTGACATTCAGTCTTGTGATCATCCTGGGGCCCTGGGTCATTACTGAAGAGTTATTGGGAAGATGTTCAGGGAGAGGATGTTTTTGCCTATTGCAGTTTTTCTACTTGGCAACAAATTTTGTCTTGCTTTGGGTTGCAATGACATATATTGTCTTATTGAGTGCAAGTAGGGTGGGACATAGTTGAGACAATTTGTATGCCTCGTCCTGATGTCAAGACGTGTTTTTGCTTTAAATTTTTAACTGCCAAGAATAAGGGTTAGATCAGCAGCTATGCTAGTTTTTTAAGTTAATAACTAATATTCATGCTGTCGTTTCCTTCGTTTCTTTCTCCGAAGATGTCCAGTAGCACATAAATCTATGCATAGGGACACCAAAGTGGATAGTTATTCTAATATTTAAAATTACTCTAATTTATTTTTCTTCTCCCCACAAGCATTTGATGTGCAGAAGAAGGAAAATGCCCAAGAGCCAGATTTATTGCCATTGCAAATAATCAAAGCTGAAATTCCTGGGGAGACATCTACAAATAAGTGAGGAAGAAGGAAACCTGAAAAGAAGCACAATTAGAAAGAAAAATCTATTCTTGAATGTGTGGAAATGGATCGTTTCCTGACCCAACGTGATTCCAAAGCAAATACGGGGAAATGTCAAAGTAGAAAAAGATTCAAAGCAAACCCCAAAGTTAGTAACCACTGCAAAACTGGAAAAAGCTCCAGCAGTAGTAATCTTACGTCCCATAAAATGAAACAGGCAAGGGAGAAGCCCTATAACAATGTGGAGTGTGGAAAAAGCATTGGCAGAAGAGGTAATTTAACTCCTAATAAAAAGATCCATAAATGTGTGGATTGTGGACAAAGGTTCAGCCGGAAGAATTCCCTTACTTCTCATAAAAGGATACATACTGGAGAAAAACTGTATAAATGTATAGAATGTGGGACGAGCTTCAGAATTAGTAGTGACCTAATGTGCCATAAAAGGATCCATTCAGGGGAAAAACCTTATAAATGTGGGGATTGTGGGAAAAGGTTCAGCAGGAAGTATTCCCTTACTTCCCATCAAAGGATACATAGTGATGAAAAACCCTTTAAATGCGTAGAATGTGGGAAGAGCTTCAAAAGTAGTAATTATCTGATGTGCCATAGAAGGATCCATTCAAGGGAAAAACCTTACAAATGTGTGGATTGTGGGAAAAGGTTCAGTATGAAGTGTACCCTGACATCCCATCAAAGGATACATACCGGAGAAAAACCCTATAAATGCATGGAGTGTGGAAAGAGCTTCAGGGGAAGCAGTGCACTTAATTGTCATAAACGGATCCACACAGGAGAAAAACCTTATAAATGCCTAGACTGTGGGAAGGGCTTCGGCCAGAGCAGTAGCCTGGCTTCCCATAAACGGATCCACACAGGAGAGAAACCCTTTAAATGCATGGAGTGTGGAAAAAGCTTCAGTGTAAAGAGTTCTCTCACTTCTCATAAACGGGTCCACACAGGAGAAAAACCCTATAAATGCACACAGTGTTGGAAGAGTTTCAGCAGCAGTAGTTATCTGATATTGCACAAAAGGATCCATACAGGGAGAAAACCTTACAAATGTGCGGATTGCGGACAAAGGTTCAGTGTGAAGTATTCTCTTACTTCCCATAAAAGGACCCACACAGGAGAAAAACCCCATAAATGCCTAGAATGTGGGAAGGGCTTCTCAACTAGTAATTATCTGATGTGCCATAGAAGGATCCATTCGGGAGAAAAACCTTATAAATGTGTGGATTGTGGGGAAAGGTTCAGAACGACGTGTTCCCTTACGTCCCATCAAAGGATACATACAGGAGAAAAACCCTTTAAGTGCATGGAGTGTGGAAAGAGCTTCAGGGGAAGCGGTGCTCTTAATTGTCATACACGGATCCACACTGGAGAAAAACCCTATAAGTGCCTAGACTGTGGGAGGGGCTTTACCCAAAGCGGTGAGCTTGTTTCCCATAAACGGATCCACACGGGAGAAAAACCCTATGAATGCATGGAGTGTGGAAAGAGCTTCAGTGTAAAGAGTTCTCTCACTTCTCATAAACGGATCCACACAGGAGAAAAACCCTATAAATGCCTAGAGTGTGGGAAGGGCTTCAGACAAAGCTGCGACCTTGGTTCCCATAAACGGGTCCACACAGGTGAAAAACCCTATAAATGCATGGAGTGTGGGAACAGCTATAAAAGCAGCAGTTACCTGATCCTCCATAAACGGGTCCACACGGGGGAGAGACCCTATACATGCCTGGAGTGTGGAAAGCGCTTCACTATCAAGGGTTCTCTTACTTCTCATGAAAGGATCCATACAGGAGAGAAACCCTATAAATGTCTACAGTGTGGGAAAAGCTTCAGCCGAAGCAGTCAACTTAGTTTCCATAACAGGATCCATACAGGGGAAAAACCTTATAAGTGCACAGAGTGTGGAAAGACCTTCGCTGCCAGTAGGTCTTTAACGTCCCATAAAAGGACCCACACAGGAGAGAGACCCTATAAATGCCTGCAGTGTGGGGACAGCTTCAGATTTAAAAGTAACCTTGCTTCCCATAAGAGGATCCACGTCGGTGGGAAATAGATATGTACGGAATGCGGACGTTTTTGTGGTTTGGTGTTTTCTTTCTGCAGAATCAACATCCGAAGTGAATCTGGGATCAGCCTCCAGGCTTTGTGAAGAGCTGGTGTATGCAAGCAAAGCAAGGGAAAATGTATGTATATTCATTTTGTGAATAAAATGTATATATTCATTTTAGCCCTAATTGTGTTGAGAATACTGGCCTTTAAACATATAGCACAGTTTAAGCTGTGTTTTCCTCTCATATACTGTATGTGCACAAGTTTGGTTGCAAGTGAAAATCTCTCCCAAATATTTATATCTACAGGCAAAGGCATCGAATCAAAATCTCGTGAAGTATTAATATCACTTTATAAAGCTTTAGTAAGTCCACACCTGGAATACCACAACTAATTTTGGTCACCACACTACAGAAAAGGTGTTGAAACTTTGGAAAAAATTATAAGAACAACTAACGTGATCAAAGGCCTGGGGACTAAAACATGAAGAACAGTTGCAGTATTTGGGTATGACTAGTCAACCTAGATTTCAACCTAGAAATGAGAAATTTTCTGACAGTGAGAACAATTAACCAATGGAACAGCTTGCCTTTAGAAGTTGTGGGAGCTTCATCACTGGCAGCTTTCAAGAAGAGACTGGACTGCCACCTCTCAGAAATGGTGTAGGATCTGCTGCTTGTATAGTGGGTTGGATTAGATGACATACATGGTCCCTTCCAATTTTGTTTGTCTAGTCTAGTGAAATGAAAGACTGGGGTGACATGATATGGCAGTATTCCAATATTTGGGGAGCAAAGGGGAAGGGGTTACGATCCAAAGCAAGACAAGAAAAAAAATGGATGGAAACTGATCAAGGAATTACAGAGAAACTTCCTAACAGTGAGGACAATTAACCAGTTTAACAACTTGTCTTCAAAAATTGTGCTTCATTAGTGGAGGTTTTTAAGAAGAGACTGAAGAATCACTTGTCTGAAATGGTATAGTGTTGGTGAACCTTTTCGGCACCAAGTACCGAAACCAGAATGCATGCGCATCTGCCAGAAACCAGAAGAGCAGGTCTTCTGGGTTCCAGTGCGTGCAAGCGCACGAAGATCAGCTGGCCAGCATGCATGCATGCGCCAGAAACCAGAATAGCAGCTGGCGACGGCATGCATGCCCAGAGAGGGCTCTGCATGCCACCTCTGACACATGTACCATATTTTGCCATAACTGGAAAAGAATGTCCTGTTTAAGCAGGGGCCTACTCTAGTCCAGAAGTCCTCAAAGGTCCCTTCCAGCTCCATTCCATTCAGTTCTATTCTCCCGACTGAAAGGGACTTTAAAAATTGTTTTATTGATCCAAGAGTGTATCATATGAGAAATATTTTTTTTTTAAAAAAGCATTTAAATTTCTTGATTCGTTCATTATTCAGTTTCTCGGATTAAAGTATTTCCTATTTCTCAAGTTTTTCATAATGTCACTAGTGCCTCTATTTCATTTTGTGATCTCAAGTTGATTAGAAAGATCAATCGGACTCCACATACGTTAGAGTCTGTTGAGTTGGTTTGATTTTGGAGAAAGCTTAATAACATGATTGTGACTGTGCTTTTTATCTTAATACTAGTTTTTTTTTTAAAAAAAGTTATTTCCTGATTATTAACCACCTTTCTCAATTTAAATGGTTAATAAATTATTGGAAACAGTTCTTGCGAAATGTAAATGATGCCTTTCATTATATATACATTGAACAAAAAAGCTACATGAAGAAATGAATACGTTGGAGATACAGTGAGGGGATCTGGGGATCTTCCAAGTCATTTGACTCAGTGACGGGGTGACTTGAAAGGGTCCCCTGGGGGATTCGCACCAGATAGTTGTAGAGGGGTTCCTGAGGGAGAAGAGTGGACCAGATGGAGGCCCAATAAAGTGACTGACCCAGAGAAAGGAGGAGTCCTGTCCTTGACGACACCTAAGACTCCCCCCCCCCCCTCAGATGGTGGCGCTTCCCTCAGAGTGGCGTCTGTCTCTCCGCTCTTCCCGCCATAATAGGCTCCTCCCACTCCTCTCGGAACCCCTTTTCCCGCTTTCTCCGTCTGAGGGAATCGAACTGGGAGGGGCGCGGCCAAGAGGAAAGGGGAGGATTCTCGCAAGCTCCCGCCTCGCTCCCGTCTCACCTCTAGGGGTCCCGGTCACCTCCCACCCCAGCAACATCAATGGTCCCTCCCACACCCCAATCCTTACCCTGGGTCTTCCTCCCTTCGTTTCCATGGCTCCCGGTCATCGTCTCCATTAGCAACGGCAACAGGCGGAGACCATGGAGGCTTCCCCCAAGCCCCCTCCCCAAGGGAGGGGAGAAGTGGAATTGGGAGGCGGGGCTTGACAGGGATACTTCACAGTTGGCTCCCAAGAAACAGGTTGTCCCAATGGGAAGCCTCCATTCGTTTGAGTCATCTGTCTCCGGGCAGAATCTCTCGTGAGTTCTCCCTCGGAGAAAGCGATTGCGTACAGCGCAACTGGGGAGACCTTTCCGTGTTCAACCTGGGGGTCCCAAAGAGGACACAAATGAGCCCCCACTGAAGCAATGTATGGGGGAGGCAACGATTACTGATATGTGGAAAGCCCAGGCTACTACCGATGAGGCCCCAAATCTAGAGGTCTCCTCCAGCCCTTGGTTTTCCCACGACCCCCGTGACACGTGTCTCTAGCCTTCCAGTGCAGCATCCATTCTTGCTTTCCATCTGTATGACCTTGTGCTTCACGGGGAGCCCGTTTCCCTGACCTCCTGGGAAGTTGGACGCCTGAGAAACCTCAGGTGATGAGGATGTTTTAAAGGCTTATTTCCGTCTTCTAGGGGAGTGGCTGTCATTTTCCCCTCCCCACTTTTCTCACGATCCTTAATTGCACAGTTGTTAAGAATTCCATACATAGTTTGCTTCTTTCCTGTGAAAATCTACCCCAAGCCACGTAGGACTCTGTGGGGGTGTGGGTGGTGGGGGGCTCTTTTGGCTTTGTTCCCTTTGCTGGGGGGCAGCCAGAAAGGAGATTCGCTCAGAGTTTCTTGGGTCCCGTGGACCTTCGTTGGGTCTCCGGGGAAGAGAAAGGACCCCCTGTGGCTTCAGCTCTCAGAAGGGAAAGTCACTTTTCTTTCCTGGGAACGCTTTCACTTTCCCCGGGTCTGTTTTAAGCTTTGATGGTGTGAGTCTTTCTCTCCCCTCCCTCCTTCTCTCGCTTTGAGTGTGTGTGAGAAAGAGAGAGAGAGAGAGATGCACAGACAGAGAGAAACAGAGACAGACAGACAACAAATAATCAGAGTTGGAAGGGACCTTATAGGTCATCTAGTCCAACCCCCTCCCCTCACCTAGGCTGGAGACCCTACACCATTTCTGACAAATGGCAGTCCAATCTCTTCTTGAAAGTCTCAAGTGATGGCGCTCCCATAACTTCCCGAGGGCAACTTCTGTTCCATGGGTTGGTTGATCTCACTGTCAGAAAATTTCTCCTTATTTCCAATCTCTCCTTGTTCAGCTTCCATCCATTTAGAGAGAGAGAGAGAGAGAGAGAGAGAGAGATAGACAGACACACACCACACGAACTGGGAGGCCCATAATCCCCGCCTGGATTCTCCTGGTGATCGCTTGCAGAGCTCCCTCTCCAGAGCAGATGCAGCTCCGGGCAGACGCTGCCCATCATTGCCTCCAAAGTCGCTCCCACGGCCGCGATTTCACCCCAGGGGCCACCAGGGGGCGCACTCTCCGCTACCTGCCTTAGCCCACTGCGCATGCTCCACTCCGACTGCGTTTTCGGGTGAGTCCGGCTGCGAGTTGCTCCCTGGGAATCTAGTGGTGGGTGGGGCAAGAGGAGGGGAGGGGTCCCGCCACTCAAATCCTTCCCAGGACAGGGAACGAGATTCGGAGCCTTGGAGGGTCCGAGAAATCCGCCCCATAGTTACTCTTGACTGTGCATGGGGGAAGATCCAAGAATGGGGCAGGGGAGAGGAGAGAAGTAAGTTTAAAGGAGCCACCTGCTCACATCTCTTTCAGATTCCGGTTCCGGGGCTGCGAGGATATTTGGGGAGGCAGCAGAGCCATCGCGGACGCCAGTGGCTGGAAGATCCCTTCTGAGCCTGGCAGGAGAAGAAGAAGCAGGAAGGGCCCCAGGTCAGAGAAGCGTCTTTACGATACGGAGGGATCTTGACAGGCTTGAATTCTTCTATTTCTCCCTGCTGGAATTTTGCAGATGAATAATGCGAGTAGATATTTTAGGGAACCTCATTAGCAAAATTGTTCTTGCTTCCCTCCAAAGAGTTTCTCACTTGGAGCTATTCTCCCATTGGTCTCGGCCATTGTCACTGATGGAGACAAGGGTTTTGTGTGCAGAAAATAACATCCAGGTCCTCTTTTGTCCTGTCTGTTAGGAATATGAGTCACCTAACAGCTATTTGGGTTAGAAATATATAAACCAGGATAAGCATTTTAAAACTGTATCTTTAAGAAAATGCAAAACTAATTAGGTGTGGTTTTGTCAAACGGCCATAAGATGGAACCAGAAACCTGGTTTGTCTTAGTCTTAGTCTCAGAAGAGAGTGTGTCTGAGTGAGTATCTTTGTTTACTTCTGTTGGAAAGTATTGCTGTTCCTCCATTTTTCCTAATTAACTGATATTACTGGATTTGATATAAGTCTGATACTGAACTGTTTTTGACACTGGAATTTGATATTTCAATTATCCCTGGATTGAAAAACTTACTGATTTACCTGTGAATGACTTTTGGACTGCTTATTTTGGACTTTGCTTAACGTTTCTGGAAGTAAAAACCTACATTTACTGTACAGTGTATCTGTGTGCTGTATGTGTATTATTCAAACACTACTCTCAAATACGTCTCCCTGTATGCGCTCATTCTCCTAACGGGGAATTACTCAACACTGTCCTCTTAACTACTCTTCTTTGCTTATATTTCAGATTCTGGGGTCCCTTCATGGATGGAGAGTAATTGGGTGGATCGCACAAATCTTTCTCCTGATCTGTCTTTCAGAGGGATCCCCAAGAATAAAAATCAAGATCAGGATACTTCACTAGGTAAGGGGAGACTGTTCCACTGGGTTGGAGGTTTTTTGGAAAGATTCTAGCTATCCTTAATTCTCTGTGTCTTCTCTTGTCTTAGTCGTTGGATTTAGTAGAAGGTGACCCAAAAAGAAAGATAGAACTCCCTCTTCAAATTAGAAGACTTAAGGCACAGAAAGGAATTCCCTCCCTTCAGAGCAAGCTTGTTTGCCTTTAGCAGAAAACCGACTCTAGTAGGGAATACCTTGATGCATTCTGCCTCTTCCTCCATCCTGAAAGATTTCTCTTTATTTCTGGCTTGCCTTAAGAGATAGTTTTGACTAAATTCCCACACAGATCCCTGCTGGGCCATTTCCAACACCACCTGTCCTTGTAGGCATGTTTCCTGGGTTGCTAGAATATCACTAATTTCTCTGGTTTCAAACTGC
The DNA here is from genome assembly GCF_049901715.1 of Pseudonaja textilis. NCBI lineage: Eukaryota > Metazoa > Chordata > Lepidosauria > Squamata > Elapidae > Pseudonaja > Pseudonaja textilis. The sequence continues at coordinate 4,248,015 of NC_141991.1, forward strand.
AGAGAGTGGGGGTGGGAGAATTTACAACGATTGAGGAAATGCTGTGGTTGCCAAGAGTATATACTTCCGTGTGTTGTTAGGTTAGGAGAATAATCTAACTGAGGTTTGTTCTTCAGAATGTGGCGGGTTTGGCCTTCCCCTTTTATTCTTGGCTCCCATGGTGGAGCCTATGAAAGGCAATGTGTAGAAGAGGCAAAAATGGAGGTTTCCTGGGCAGGACAAGAAGAATCTTAATTTGTGCCTTCAAGCTAGAAAAGATGAAGTTAAACCTTTTCCTGTTTCCATCCTGTCTCTCTCCTTCCAAGCGGACAAAATGGAGTCACCATTGTTCACTGAATCATCTCCTCCTATTGGTGAAGCTGAAAGAGCTGCTGGATTCCTGACTCAGGTAGGAAGGAAGATATTTGCACCTTATATGGGGGGAGCAGTAGGAAGCCATTTCAAGCTAGAGACAAAATTAAATATAATCTCTTATTTGGATAAAAGAATCATTTTCATCTCAGCTTCTTGCTGTGAGGAATAATATATCGTTCATTCATAGGAGTTTCCTCATATTCCAATACTGTGCAAATACAATTCTTGCTAATTCAAGGCATTTAATATTAAATATATGTTCCCTTTGTTATACTTTTCAGGTATTATTCCTAGCAAAAGTATTTCTGGCTTAAAATCATGTGTTGGTTTAAGTCCAAACATGTATGTAGTTTTGTCCAATATTTCTTTACTTTTACACATGTCCACTACATATGATTATACATCCCCCATGTCTGGTAACATTTCCAACATCGGGCGGACATGCTTTTAAACTTCTTTGCTAATCTTACTGGTGGTAGATACCACCTATAAAACATTTTGTATAAATTTTCCTTATATGTAGTTGCCATTGTCAACTTAGAATTTCTTTCCCAAAGTTTTTGCCATTTGTCTAAATCTATAGTATTGCCAAAGTTTTTTGCCCATTGTTTTCTGCAGGGTTGACCCTTTAAAAAACAACTAATCCCATTTGGTTACTATGTCAGACAGAAATCCCACAGAATCTCTTGCAAATATCATGAAATGTCGGGGCCACTGGTAGATGGTGTGTTTAAGGGACGCTAGGCCACTTCATCAAGACAGGTTGACGATATTGAAGGTCAGCAGAGTCAGTCAAGATGATAAAACATGCCCTAATTGGCTGTCAGCAGTAAGCTGTGAATTCTGCCCTTTTGATCATATAAGGTGTTGAGTCCCTCTAAGGAAATGTCCAATCAAGGATTTTTACTTTGGCTTTTAGTCTCAAAGGTGCTTTTTTTTCAAGAGGCAATTAGACTTTCTAGTTGTTGAAGAAACTTTTTGGATGAGAAGCGAAACGTCTTCAAAGAAAAAGCAGAAAGTCCAGTTAAAAGCACCTTTAGGACAACAGTGACAATGGATGACTGTGAATCTCCATAGACATTTCTGATTTTGGGATTTTCATATTGAAGGAGATCTTGCAAATTCTATCGAGTCTTCTCATGGGGATTCTTCCTTCTTTAGGGTCCTATATCTTTTGGGGAGGTAGCCATCCATTTCAACAGTGAAGAGTGGTTGCTGCTTGATCCCAGCCAGAAAGCCCTGTATCAAGAAGTCATGTTGGAAATGTCTAGGATGGTGGCCTCTTTAGGTAAGGGTTCCTCTATACGTACTTTGTTAAAAATGATTTCATCTCTTCTTTTTTCCTCTTACATTAATTCCAGTTCCCCTTCATGGTCTTCTAAATAGCACAGTTTCATTTATAAGAAAGAGATCAGTGTGGTGACTAAGAAGGGTTGGCATTCAGTCTTGTGGTCATCCTGGGGGCCTGGGTCATTACTGCAGAGTTTTTGTGAAGATGATCAGAGAGGGGATGTTTTTGCCTGCTGCAATTTTCCTACTCAGCAACAAATTTTGTCTTGCTTTGGGTTGCAATGACATATATTGTCTTATTGAGTGGAAGTAGGGTGGGACATAGTTGAGACAACTTGTATGCCACATCCTGATGTCAAAACTTGTTTTTGGTTTAAATTTTTAACTGCCAAGAATAAGGGTTAGATGAGCAGCCATGACAGTTTTTTAAGTTAAAAACTAATATCCATGCTGTCATTTCCCTTGTTGCTTTCTCCGTATATGTCCAGTAGTAGATAAATCTAAGCATAGGGACACCAAAGTGGAGGATGTAGATTATTCTAATTTATTTTTCTTCCCCCAACAAGCATTTGATGTGCAGAAGAAGGAAAATACCCGAGAGCCAGATTTATTGCCATTGCAAATAATCAAAACTGAAATTCCTGGGGAGACATCTACGAATAAGCGGGGAAGGAGGAAACCTGAAAAGAAGCACAGTCAGAGAGAAAGATCTATTCTTGAAAGTTTAGAAATGGATCGTTTCCTGACCCAACGTGATTCCAAAGCAAATACGGGGAAATGTCAAAGTAGAAAAAGATCCAAAGCAAACGCCAAAGTTAGTAACCACTGCAAAACTGGAAAAAGCTCCAGCAGTAATAATCTTACATCACATAAAATGAAACAGGCAAGGGAGAAGCCCTACAACAGTGTGGAGTGTGGAAAAAGCGTTGGAAGAAGAGGTAATTTAACTCCTAATAAAAAGATCCATAAATGTGTGGATTGTGGACAAAGGTTCAGCAGGAAGAATTCCCTTACTTCCCATAAAAGGAGACATACTGGAGAAAAACCCTACAAATGCATAAAATGTGGGAAGAGCTTCAAAAGTAGTCGTGTCTTGATGTGCCATAGAAGGATCCATTCAAGGGAAAAACCTTATAAATGTGTGGATTGTGGAAAGAGCTTCAGTGTAAAGAGTGCTCTTACTTCTCATAAACGGATCCACACAGGAGAAAAACCGTATAAATGTACGGAGTGTGGAAAGAGCTTCAGGGGAAGCAGTGCGCTTATTTGTCATAAACGGATCCACACAGGAGAAAAACCCTATAAATGCACGGAGTGTGGAAAGAGCTTCACTGTAAATTGTGCTCTTACTTGTCATAAACGGATCCACACAGGAGAAAAACCCTATAAATGCCTGGAGTGTGGGAAGAGCTACAAAAACAGCAGTTACCTGATCCTCCATAAAAGGTTCCACACGGGAGAGAAACCCTATAGATGCCTGGAGTGTGGAAAGAGCTTCACTAACAAGACTTCTCTTAATTCTCATGAAAGGATCCATACAGGAGAGAAACCCTATAAATGCATAGAATGTGGGAAGACCTTCAGGCAGAGTGGTGACCTTATTATTCATAATCGGGTCCACACAGGAGAAAAACCCTTTAAATGCATAGAATGTGGGAAGAACTTTAGGCAACGCGTTCAACTTATTTTCCATAGACGGGTCCACACAGGAGAAAAACCCTTTAAATGCCTAGAGTGTGGAAAGAGCTTCAGCCAAAGTGGTGCCCTTGTTTGCCATAAACGGGTCCACACAGGAGAAAAACCCTATAAATGCATGGAGTGTGGAAAGAGCTACAAAAACAGCAATTACCTGATCCTCCATAAACGGCTCCACACGGGAGAGAAACCCTATACATGCCTGGAGTGTGGAAAGAACTTCACTAACAAGACTTCTCTTACTTGTCATGAAAGGATCCACACAGGAGAGAAACCTCATAAATGTATAGAGTGTGGGAAGAGCTTCAGCGAAAGGAGACAACTTATTTCTCATAACAGTATCCATACAGGAGAAAAACCTTATAAGTGCACAGAGTGTGGAAAGACCTTTGCTGCCAGTAGGTCTCTGACTAAGCATAAAAGGACCCATGCAGGGAGGCCAGGTCAACCCAATTAACAGGTCTAATTCTGGACTGTGGAAACATAAAAGGTTACTTCCCATGGATCAGGGAGAGAAAGTGTTCTCAGGGTTTTATGAAAACAGAATGCCCTAATTAACAGAAGTTCCATAATTGCTGGAATGTGGGAAGAGCTTCAGATTTCCTCCCCAAGCACTCCCCCCAAAGCAATTAATGCAGGCTGTGTGGGAACACAAGGCCAAGAGCAAACCTTACCTTGAGTAGAGCCATGTGAGCTAGAACTGGAACGTAAGACCAACAGCAGGGGATGGAAATCTGCCCCGGGGTGGCTTGCTGATGTTTTTTTTTTTTTCAAAAAACAAAATTTTATTTTTGGACAAACAAACAAACACAACATTAAAATTACGTACATACAGTGTGTCGGTTGGTTACAAATTGTTTTGCACATCCTCTCCATAGTCCTCACAATTACTTGTATATATTCTCATATCAGTCAAATATTTCTAAATACATTATCATTGTTAATGATTTGACTATACTATTATTCATGTTATGTGAGATGTTCCATATTTTTAAATGGATTTATCTTGTAACAATTCATATCCTAAATCCATCCCATAATTATAATAATACATCTTTATATATTCTATATAGTTCTATTCTCCTTATATTGTAAAATTCTACATATTTCATTACCATATTTTATTTTCTAACCATTGATAAAATAAATCCCAAATCTTATAGAATTGTTTATTTCTTGTTCTCTAATTTCAAATGTCAATTTACTCATTTCAGCACATTCCATTATTTTCTTAATAATTTCCTCCTGCGTTGGTATTTTCTAATTTTTCCAATTTTTAGCAAATACAATCCTAGCCACTGTTAATACATTTACAATCAAAAACTTCAATTCCCTACTGTATATTTCAGGTAAAATTCCCAATAAAAATCTCTCTGGTTTCAAGTCTATGTGTTTTTTGTCATTTTTTCCAACTGTGGATTTTAGTCCAATATCTTTTAGCATCTGCACACATCCACCACATATGGTAATAATGAGCCAGGTATCTGATGACATTTCCAACATTTTTCAGATTTGTTCTTGAACATTCTTGCTATTCTTGTTGGGGTAAGTGCCACCTGTAAAACATCTTATACAAGTTTTCTTTATATGCTATTGACATTGCCATTTTATAATTTTGAGACCACAATTTTTGCCATTTCTCTAAGTCAATCCCATATCCAAAATGTTTCCCCCCAGCAATCATTGTTTCTTTAACTTGCTCTTCATCTAGGTTAACCACTAATAAGTATCCATATAGTTTTTTAATCACCTTTTCATCAGTACCTGTCAAAATCTTATCTAAGTCAATCAATTTATGATAAAAACCTGTTTTGGAATCTTTATCATATCTAGAGCATATTTGCACATATGAAAACCAATTCATCTTTATACCTTGTTCCTCTAGTTCAGGCTTGTCCAGCCCACGGGCCGCATGCGGCCCAGGTCGCCTCATAATGTGGCCCAGTGGCCACCCCGACCATCGTGCCACAGCCAGGGAGAGGGAGGAAGAGAGGCAGGCGCGAGGTGGGGCGAGGCAAGCGCCAGGCCAAGCAGCAAGAGAAAAGGCGGGCGCCGTCAGAGCGCCACCTCCTGCTGTTGCCACCGCTGCACCGCCACCGCTTCTGCCCCTGCCACCGCTGCTGCTTCTGCCCCCGCCACCGCTTCTGCCCCACTGCCACCCCCTGCTGCTTCTGCCCCGCCACCACCCCGCCGCTTCTGCCCTGCCACTGCTGCTGCTTCTGCCCCCACCACTGCTGCTGCCCCGCCTTCTTCTCCCGCTGCCACCCCACCGCTTCTGCCCCCGCTACCGTTTCTTCTCCGCTGCCACCCCCACCGCTTCTGCCCCCACACGCTTCTGCCCCCGCCACCACTGCTGCTTCTGCCCGCCGCCCGCTGCCCCATGGCGGGGGAAGAAGCGTGTGGTGGCGGGGAAAAGCGGCAGGGGTGGTGGCGAGGCAGAAGCAGCGGCGGCAGAAGCAGCAGTGGTGGCGGGGAAGAAGCGGCAGCGGCGGCAAAAAGCGGCGGCGGGGGCAGAAGCAGCAGCGGTGGCGGGGGAAGAAGCGGCGCGGCGGGGCAGAAGCAGCAGCAGTGGCAGGGGCAGAAGCGGTGGCGGGGCAGCGGGGAAGAAGCAGCAGCGGTGGCGGGGCAGAGCGGCGGGGGCAGAAGCAGCACAGCGGCAAAAGCGGCGGCGGGGGGCAGAAGCAGCAGCGGTGGCGGGGGAAGAAGCGGCGCGGCGGGGGCAGAAGCAGTGGCAGGGGCAGAAGCGGTGGCGGGGGGCAGCGGGGAAAGAAGCAGCAGCGGTGGCGGGGCAGAAGCGGCGGGGGCAGAAGCAGCAGCGGCGGCAAAGCGGCGGTGGGGGCAGAAGCAGCAGCGGTGGCGGGGAAGAAGCGGCGCGGTGGGGGCAGAAGCAGCAGCAGTGGCAGGGAGCAAAAGCGGGGGCAGCGGGGAAGAAGCAGCAGCGGTGGTGGGGCAGAAGGGGCAGGGGCAGCGGCGGCGGGGCAGAAGCAGCAGCAGTGGGAGGGAAGAAGCGGCGGTGGGGGCAGAAGCAGCGGCGGGGAAGGCTTCTGCCCCCGCCGCTGCTGCTGCTCTGCCTTCCAGTCCTGCCTCATCCAGCCAGGCTATTTGCAGGAGGAGAGGTAGGCGTGAGGCAGGCGAGCTTTCTCCCCCCACCCACAAAATGTGGTCGGAAAATAAACTGTGATAAAAAAACTGATAAAAAAACCGTGATAAAAAATAAATAATTTTTAATAAATAATTAATAATAAATAATAAAAACATATCACTAACTTTATTTCCAAATAAATTTAATATGTTAACTATGTTTTCTATGGTTTTTGGGATGATCGGGTATCGTTACTGTTATTTTATTTTATCACGCGGCCCAAACCAAATTTTCATCTTCTAATGTGGCCCAGGAAGGTGAAAGGTTGGACACCCCCTGCTCTAGTTTTTGCATAGATTTAAGTTCACCCTTTTCATTCAATATTTCACCATATCTGCTTGTTCCTTTTTGTATATTATAGGATAAGAAAATGCTTCAATAGTCGATAACCAGACTGGAATTTTCAAATAACATTGCTTTTTAGTCTTCTCCCAGTTTAATAACAAAGCCTCACATATATAATGTCTTCTAAAATACCCCTGTGTTTTAGTTCCCTTTTACCATAAGAAGGCATGCCACCCCAACAACAAGTCATGTCCTTCTAATGTCAGCAATCTAGTATTTCTTAGTGTTATCCATTCCTTAACCCACATCAGGTTTGTAGCTTGATAGTATAACTCCCAATTAGGCAGGCCAAATCCTCCTCTTATTCTAGCTTCTTGCAAACAGTTTGAATTTTATTCTCACTTTCTTTCCCTGCCATATAAACTTCAACACTATTTTATTTAGATCATCAAAATAGTCTTTCCCTAGCCTAATTGGAATTGTTTGAAACAGATATAAAATTCTAGGTAATATATTCATCTTAATTGCTGATATTCTCCCTATTAATGATAATTGTAAATTTTCCCATTTTGCCAGATCTGTTGCAATCTGTTGTTTGAGTTTAATATAGTTATTCTCTTTAAGTGTGCTACATCTTGCTGTCAAATGTATCCCCAAGTTCTTAACCTTATGACCTGGATTTTCAAAACATCCGCCAATTCTTCCTTTTGTCTTAATAACATATTCTTTGTCAAGATCTTCGTTTTATCTTTATTTATTTTCAGACCAGCTACTTTTCCGTATGCCTCTTATCTTTTCTGTCAATTTAAATGCTGTTTCTAATGGATCCTCTAAAATGAAAGCCAGGTCATCTGCAAATGCTTGCAGTTTAAATTCTTAGTTTTTAATTTTCATCCCTTTTATATCTTTTTTCTTCTCTAATATTTCTATTTAACACTTCCAAGGTTAACACAAACAACAGAGGTGACAGTGGGCAGCCTTGTCTTGTCCCTTTTCTTATATCAATAGAATCCGTCAATTCTCCCTCTAACATTACCTTTGCTGTTTGTTTATGATATATAGCTTCTATGGCTTGAATAAATTTCTTACCAAAGCCCATCTGCTCCAGCTGTAATAACATGAATCACAGTTCACATTATCAAAGGCTTTCTGTGCATCTAAAAATATCAAAGCCATTTGTTTTTCAGGATGTGCCTCATAGTATTCCAAAGTGCCAGAATTATTCTCATATTATCTTTAATTTGTCTCTTTGGCAGAAACCCATTTTGATCAGGATGAATCAATTTTTTCATTTCTGTAACTCTTTTTCAAGTCTTTTATACTCATCCTCTAATACCTTAGAGGCTTGTCTTTTCATAATATTTCTTTTCCTTGTATAGTCTATTATCAAGACTCTGGCATAAGCCTTCACTGTGTCCCATAGATTCTGCATTGATGTATCTTTCTTTTTTATTTTCTTTGGGAAAAAAAAACCAATTCTTTCTCCATTTTCTGTATAAAGTCTTTTTCTTTTAATATAGCATTATTTAAAGTCCATCTGGATCTTCTTCTTTGTCCTTTCCATTTAATTGTCATTGGATTATGATCTGCCCAAGTACTTGTTTGTATGTCAATTTCTTGTATATTAGAAATCAATTCTGTTGACCTCCATATCATATCAATTCTAGACCATGATAAGTGTCTGTTTGAATAAAAAGTGTATTGTTTTGTCTTAGTGTTTCTTTCTCTCCATGCATCTTTTAAGTTTATTTCATCTATCATTTTACAAAAGGATTTAGGGAGAATCTTTCTATTTTGCTTTGTTGTTTTCTGTGTTGTATTGTCCAGTTTATCATCTACTATTCCATTGAAATCTCCCATCATACAAATATTAACATAATCCAATTCAATTATTTTCACATGTAATTTTCTAAAGAATTCTTCTAGATTTTCATTTGGAGCGTAGATTGCTATCAGGAGTGTGTTCATATTATTATCCATTATTTCCATGATTAAGATTCTTCCATCATCATCTGTATAAATCAGTTCTGCTGGGATAGTATCTTTAATATATAAAGCCACTCCTCTTTTCTTACATTGTGTCAACGCAGTAAATATTTTCCCTAGCTTTGGCTGTGTCAATATTTGTTCATGTTGCTTTTTAATATGTACTTCTTGTACACAGATGATATCAAATTTTAATTTCTCTGGAAAAATTTCCTTTTAACAGCTGAATTAAGTCCATTTATATTAATTGTAATCAGTTTTTTCTCTTCCATGATTATACTTTATAAGTAGGTTTTGAAGCCCTAGTAGATCTTGGTTCTCATTGTACTCTAGCTTCTACCTTTCTGCCTACTGCGCCTTCTTTTTCAATCACTGCTTGACAGTCCTCTTGGAATTCAATTAATGACATTTCTTTTTCTGTCTCCTCCTCTTTCCCTCTGAAGTATTCTACATAAAATAATTCTGCTTTCTCAACTGAATCAATTCTGTGTCTTTGTTCCTGCCATGTAAACATTAAGCCTTCTGATATCAGACATCTGTAATTCATCTCTTTTTAGAGTAGTATTTTAGTCAAAAATCAATACTCTCTTCTCATCTCTCTCACTCTTCTGGGTACTTGTTTCAGAACTACAATCTCCTTATCTTTGTATTTCAATGTTTTCTCTCTTGCCACCTGTAATATTTGCATTTTAATAGTTTTCTTTGTAAATCTAATGTGAACTTCTCTTGGCAATTTATTTCTCATTGCATATCTTGTAAAAACTTGAAAGAACTCATCTATTCCATCCATCATCATCTCTTTGGTTATTTCCAATGCCTCAGCCAAGATTTCTATCATTATTTCTGCCAAGTTTTGTCCCTTTTCTTCCTCTATATTTTGGAATTTAAGATAAAATTCTGATCTGTTGATCACCCATCCCAGAATCCCACTCTTATCTTGTTCAAACACACTTAATCTGTCATCAATATCTCCAATCTTATTTCTTTGTTTATCTTTTTCAATTTTTGGGGAGTTTCTCCTCATACTTCATCATTTGTTGAATGTTCTCATCTGTTTTTCCTGTTCTTTGTTCAATATTCTCTGTTCTCTTTTCAAGATTCTGTTCTTGCTTGTATGTCTTGAATTCCTTACATAATCATCTGCAGCGTCACCTTTTCCTGTACATTTTCTTGTAACATCGTCTGTATTGAACGTTGTCCTCCAGATGGTGAAGAGGAAGGATTAGGAATTGAAAAACCAGCCACTGTTAGTTTCCTGTTCATTTCACAAAAAATTATAAGATTGCAAACAATTCAAAATCTTCAGGTTCTTCTAGACCTTAATCCACTCATATAATGAACAATTGTAATTCCAAATAGAAATAGCGAAAGAAAAAGGAAAACGAGATAAAAAAAATTTCTTCAGGTTCTTGTACACCATAATCCAATCAATTAATTGGTGAGGAAAAACTAAACAAAAAAAAGAAAAAAGAAAATTGTCAGGTCGATCAATACAAAAGTGGAAGAAAAAATAAAATTCTTCAGGTTCTTCAACACTTTAACCCAATTGATCAAAATAATATAGGCCCAAAAATTTCATTAAAAGTCTCAGAGATACAAAAAAAAGAGCCACAAAAAAATCCAATATAAAAAGGAGATAAAAGGATAGAAGAAAAAAAGGTGAAAAAAAGAGTGGTTCCCTTGAAAAGAAAAATAATAACAGTAAAAAGAAACAGGTAGAAGAAAAAATATTTTTTTTTAAAAAGATAAACTTTAAAAAAAAGGAAGACAAAAGTAAATTCCAAAAGGCCAAAACCCCAAGTATCCACCAAGAATAAGTAGCTAATAGGGAGAGGGTGAGTAGAGGATATGCTCTACGTCAAAGAGAAAGAAAAAACCAGCTTTCTATCAAAAAAGAAAAGGAAATAAAAAACACACTGCATCTGTATAATATCCAAGACTTTTTGTTAAGTTCCAAACAATTTATAACTCTCTTCTCTAGGGTCTTGTAATCTTCTTTCTGTAAATTCCAAACTTTCTTTCAACACCAGCCACCAGCCACTGATAGAAACCCAGAAGAGCACCTGTAATAACACTTTCCTATGCTCTTCCCTCTATCTTATCAAACCGGCTCAAAGTCCTTGAAGAAAAGCCTCAGTTTTTTCTCAGCTTTGTCTGGTCTTAGAAAGTGAAAGAAAAACAATGCTTCCAAGCCTCTGGGTGGCAGTGTTACAAATTTTCCTCTACTTACACTCCCCCCCGCCCACTTTTCCAAACCAAAAGTGTTAAAAGTATTTTAAATAGTAAAAGGTAAATTTAAAAAAAAACTTAGGAGGAAAAACTAAAAAGGAATCTCTAACATAAAGTATTATAAAGACAAAAGAGAAAAAGGAAAAAGAGAAAACAAATACAAACCCAGTACAGTTTCAAAGTAAAAAAGCGTACACAAACAATCCAGCAATAAAAAAAACACTGATTTTGACTTCCTGTTTAAAATTGCCACTTAACCACTTCTGTCTTCAATTTTACAATTTCTTTCTTAGGGTGTTTGGCTTTCCACAGTGGAAGCACTGATGTATCCAAATGTCGTAAAATTGGAAAAAACAAAGACATTGTGAATGAGAAAGGAGAACTAAAAACAAAACAGGAACTAAAAAAACAAGGTGTATGCCTGGCATGTTTGCCACACCTGCAAATACAATCGAGATTAAAGCTTTCTATTAATTGTTCATGGAAGATGAACAATTGAAAGAAACAATGATAGTATGGGCAAAAACTTTAGATATACCATAGAATTATATAGATGGCAAAAAGTTTGGGATAGAAATTATAAATTGACAATGGCAACTACCTATAAGGAAAACCTGTATAAAATGTTCTACAGGTGGCATTTGCCACTGGCAATGCGGGCAAAGATGTTTAAAACATGTCCGCTAAATGTTGGAAATGTAATCAGATACTCGGCTCTTTATTACCATATGTGGTGGACATGCCCAAAGCCCCCCCACCAAAAAAATTGGACAAAAATAAACACATGGTTGGAGAAAATGTTAAAGCAACATATAGATTCAAAACCAGAAATATTTTTGTTAGAAAATACCAGAAATATATGACAAAGGGAACATATATTTAATACTACATGTCTTTACAGGAGTGAGAATTGTATTTGCATACTGGAAGAATGAGAAAACTCCTACAGATGAAAATATAATTATAAAAATACTAGATTGTGCAGAAATGGATAGGTTAACATTAAAGATAAAGGATAAAGAAGACACAATAGTTTTTAACATGGGATTTGTTTTACCAATGGTTAGACAATAGAGGTAGAAATTAGAAGTTGGAAGTTTATTACTAGGTATAAATGAATAATATTTTTATTATTATTATATACAAGTAAATTGACCCAGACAATACACTGTTTACTAAGAACTTATGTATGTTAAAGAAAAATGTATATTTGAAAAAAAACACCTTATTTCCCTTAATATGACCCACATCAGGGCTGCATACAGCACAGGAGGGAGATCCAGGGCTGCATACAGCACGGGAGGGATTGAAGTGCCCTTAATTTCTGTAAAAGGTTCCACTGTGATATGAAACCATCTAAATCAGGGGTGTCAAACTCAAAGCCTGTTGGGGCTGTCCTGCAAATGGTAAGGCGCTGGGTTGCGTCACTTTGGCCCAGCCCATCACATCCCGGCAGGTGCACATGTATAGGATGCAGTGAGCTGACACGCACACAGGCTTGGCCCATGCCATCCCAGCAGGTATGCGTGTGCAGCAGTTGGATGGACATTAGGATGGGGTAGGCTGTGTGCATATATGCACCTGCTGCTTCCTGTGCACACGCGTGCCTGACGGGATGGCGTGGGCAGGGTATGTGCGTGTGTGCCCAGAGACGTCTTCCCTCAAAGACACTCGCCAGGATGGGATGGGGCAGGGGCAAAACACACGGCCTGGCCCCTTATTATTTCAATGGCGGCCACACTTAACTGTCTTTTCAGGTGTTTGCACAGGGGGGAAGGTGTTTCGCAGCAGGATTCTGAAGCTGGTCCTCCAAGAAAAAGGCATGGCAGTATCAGCACCAGCAGCAGGCAGAATTGTGGGGAGAGGCAAATGATGCGCACCACTGAGTTTGCCTGTTCCATTCCATATGGCTGGGACAGTGGCTACCCAGCATATCCAGAAGGCTGGACCATGTGCCTCTCCCCTGTGCCTCTTCCTCCAGCTATTGCCGTGTCCGCAGGGCAAGACAAGGTAAGGAAGGCATGGGGTAATAGGTTGCTTCTGGTCATCTACTCTGCCCCCTCAATGGTCTTGAGGGAAGCATGTTCCTGTCTCGTATCCTGGCACCAGAGGCTGCCAGCAGCTCACAGAGGTCACTTATTATTAGGCCACTGTTGTCGCTTCCTGAAGCACCAGGCCAGCACAGTTAAAAGGAGGCAAGGGGCCAGCTAGAAAGACCGAGTAGAGGTGGCATAGCACGCTCATTCCCAGCAGACAAAAGGCAGCCACCAGAAGCGGTGAAAGCTGGATCCCCATCAGCACCATGGCTGCCCAAGCATAGCCAGGATCACATGCCTGTGGCCCTATCTCTGCTAGGTCTGGTTGCCAATGAGGATCTGGCTTTCCCCACTCGCGGTAGCTGTTTTTTGCCTGCTGGGCCTTGGTGTGATTTACCACCTCTACTCAGCCTTTCTAGCTGGCTGCTTCGCCTCCTTTGGGCTGGGCAGATCTGCCGAGTGGCAGAGTTGCCACTGATGATGTGCCTCCTTCACCGGGGCTGCTTGGTGGGGAGAGATGAGTCCCACCCTGCCCTGTAAGGCAGCAGTTCCAGAGCACTTTCAGGGCGTTGGCCGACTGACACAGCTCCTTCAGATGGAGCCCCCCCAAGGCTGTGGTTCCTTCCCTGGACTGAAGTCAGCCTTCTGTCTTGCAGCCCCACTGCTGCACCTCTGTTCCAAGCTGAGAGTTGTAGACCAATTCCCCACTCGGCTGGCGTTCCCGGAAGGTGCAGCTCAGCTGTGGTGCCATGGAAACGGCATGACGCTTCAGGGGTAGTGGAGCTTCCCTCCATGTGAATGGCCGAGTCAACAGGGCGCTGCCAAAACCGGTGCCCGGTTCATCCAGCCTTGGGACAGGCACTGCTTTCTACCCCACCACCTGCTATGATTTGGGAAGCCCAGCCGGGCACCCCATATAGGATCTGGTTGTGGACGTGGAAACACCGCTTCCTCCCCAGCTTCCTACTGGACCTGGTACAAAGCATCCCTCTCGTGCAGCAGACACCATCTCGCCAATGCTGTGAGCCACTGTGGTCCGGTGCGTGTGTGGAACACACTCCACGCACAGGTGAAGATGAGAAGATGACCAGTGACAATCTGATCTCCAACCACAAGCCAAAACTGACAGTGGGACAGAGTTAGTAGATCCAGTGGTCCGCATTACATTCCTCCCCCCCTCCACCTCCGCTTGCCAGTTCGACACCCAGCCCAGTGATGACAGCGGGCCCAGAGCCGCAACATTTTCCAACTGAGGGCTGGTACGTGTCTACACAAAGGGGGGCAAGCATATGGTAGTCAATAGGTTTCCAGCTGTAGCTGCCCCATCCCCTGCCTCACTTCACCTCACCCTGTGGGACAAGCCTGATCTGGCCCTCAATCAAATTGAGTTTGACACCCCTGATCTAAAGATATGGAATATAAAAAGAATAACATCTGTGGAAAAATGTGGTGAACAGGCTTCCTTCTTTCATAGTATCGCCATAGGAGCAACTGAATACATGTATGGGTTTTGGGAAACACCCAGGATATATTTTTTAATTCCAGAGGTATTACTTATTCAGTTATTGCCCCTGTCACTGCTCCAAAACTTTCACAACCTAGGCTTGGTCACAAGCTGTTTTATTTAGGCAGAATCAACATGAGTCTGGGATCAGTCTCCAGGCTTTGTGAAGACCTGGTTTATGCAAGCAAAGCAAGAGAAAATGTGTGTATATTCATTTTATGTTGAAAATACTGACCTTCTTTAAACCTATAGCAAGGTATTTAAGCTTTTTTCTCTCTCATATATTGTATGTGCACAAGTTTGGTTGCAAGTGAAAATCTCTCCCAAATATTTGTATGTACAGGCAGAGGCATAGAATCAAAATCTCGTGAAGTATTAGTCCCACTTTATAAAGCTTTAGTAAGTCCACACCTGGAATACTGCAACTAATTTTTAGTTAGTTAATTTTTTTTGTAATGCATCACATTACAAAAATGGTGTTGAGACTTTGGAAAAAATTTGGAGAACAACAACTAAGGTGATCAAAGACCTGGGGACTAAAACATATGGAGGATTTGGGTATGACTAGTCAACCTAGATTTCAATCTAGAAATAAGAAAGTTTCTGACAATGAGAGCAATTAACCAATGGAACAGCTTGCCTTCAGAAGTTGTGGGAGCTTCATCACTGGAAGCTTTCAAGAACAGACTGGACTACCACCTGTCAGAAATGATGTAGGGTCTCCTACTTGGTGGGGGGGAGCTGTTGACTAGATGACATACACAGTCCCTTCCAACTTTGTTTATCTGAGCTAGTGAAATGAAGGACTTGGGAAGACATGATAGCAATATTCCAATATTTGAGGGCCTGCAACAAAGAGGAGGGGGTACCAGAGGCAAGTTAGGAAAAAAATGGATGGAAACTCATCAAGGAGAAAAGCAACCTGGAATGAAGGAGAAACTTCCAAACAGTGAGAACAATTAACCAGTGAAACACCTTCTCTTCAGAAATCATGGGCGCTTCATGACTGGAAGGTTTTTAAGAAGAGACGGAACAATCACTTGTCTGAAATGGTATACGCTGGGTCTCTTGCTTCAGCAGGGGGCTAATCTAGAAGACTTCCAAGGTCTTTTACTGCTCCGTTCTGTTGTATTCTCCCAACTGAAAGGGACTTTAAAAATGGTTTTATTGATCCAACAGTGTACCATATGAGCTATATTTAAAAAAAACAAATATTGCTTGATTGAAAATATTCATTGTTCAGTTTCTCAGATTAATTAGTTCAGTATTTTCTATTTCTCAAGATTTTCAAATGTCACTTTAGTGCCTCTATTTCATTTTGTGATATCAAGCTGATTAGAAATATCAGACTTCACATTTGTTAAGGTATGTAGCGTTGGTTTAATTTTGGAAAAAAATGTTATTAATATGATTGTGACTTTGTTCTATCTTAATACTAGTTTTTTAAAAAAGATATTTCCTGATTTTTTAACCCTTTCTCAATTTGAAAAGTTAATCATTGGAAACACTTCTTGTGCAATTTAAATGATGCCCTACATCATATACGTTGAATAAAAAAGCTAAATGAAAGAGATTAATATGTAGAACTTATGTGGGAGGGGGAAGAGTGGAATAAAATGTTAGAAAGTGCTAGAAAGGGGTGGAATGCATTGACATCTGACTCAGTTTCACATTGCACAATGGTACCTTGAAAACCATGGAATGAGAAAAGCATTAGCAAGCTAGATTTATCTATGAAAGAAGCAAACAATTGAAATGTGGGAACAATCCTTGATTATAAAATCCTGGAATTTTGGTTAAAATTTTCCTAATTATGTAATTTTACACCTGTGGACATAATCCATGCAACATTGAAAGTGCTTCAGCTAACATTACCTTCTTCCTTTGCACCAGAGGACTCAAAGGGGAACCAGAAAATTTCAACCTTTTGCCTTTCTACAACTTGGAAGGTATTCTAGGCCTTTAAGGATTTGCACTTGGAGTCAGAGTGGGGAGGTCCAAGCAGCGTCTATATTTATCTTCCCATTTAATATCATTAAAAATAATGCATTAATAGAATAAGTCCAATATATTCCTTAATGTCCAGACAGCAATTCCACTCTTTCCTCTTTGAAAATGAAGCCCTGAAATAAACATCACCATTATTCTGAAGGGTCTTTGGGGGCAAGTGGAGGCCGAGGGCTTGAAGGGGATCTTCTAAGTCATTCGCCTCAGTGATGGGGTGACTTGAAAGCTTCCCCTGGAGGATTCGCACCAGTGAGCAAGAGAGAGGGTCTCCTGAGGGGGACACGGGGGGGCGAAGAGAGCCCCTGAGGGAGAAGAGGGGACCAGAAGGAGGCGCAATTCAGTGACTGACCCAGAGACAGGAGGAGTCCAGTCCGTCCCTGACGACACCTAAGGCTCCCACCCTCAGATGGTGACGCTTCCCTCAGAGTCGCTTCTGTCTCTCCGCTCTTCCCGCCAGAATAGGCTCCTCCCACTCCTCTCGGAACCCCTTTTCCCGCTTCTCCGTCTGAGGGAATCGCACTGGGAGGAACACGGCCAAGAGGAAAGGGGAGGAGTCACGTAAGCTCCCGCGTCGCTTACGTCTCACCTTGGGGGGGGGGTCCATGTCCCGTTCTCCCTCCGCCCCCACCAGCAGCAACAGGCGGAGCCCATGGAGGAGCGGAGAAGTGAAATTGGAAGGGGTTGGGGAGGCGGGAGGCCTTGACAGGGATACTTCGGCGTTGGCGTCCAAGGAATAGGTTGCGCCAATGGGAAGCCTCCATTCGTATGAGTCATCTGTCTCCGGGCAGAATCTCCCTGCTGAGAAATCCTTTGAAGAAGAAACGGAGAAGCGGGGAGAGGCCACGCAGATTGTGCGCAGCGCAACGGGGGAGGGGGAACCTTTCCGTGCTCAACCGGGGTTGTGGGGTCCCAAAGAGACGCAGGTGGCCCCTGAGCGAAGCTATGTCTGAGGGTGGCAACGACTGCGGAGATACGGAAAGCCCAGGCTACCAGGGGAGCCCGTTTCCCTGACCTCCTGGGAAGTTGGACGTCAGGTGATGATGTTTTAAAGGTTTGTCTCTGTCTTCTAGGGGAGGGGCTGTCCTTTTCCCCTCCCCACTTTTGCTCACGGTCCTTAATTGCACAATTGTTAGGAATTCTATACAGTGTTTGCTTCTTTCCTGTGAAAATCTACCCAAAGCCACGTAGGACTCTTTCGGGGGGTGGGGGGGCGCTTCTCCTTTGGCTTTGCTCCCTTTGCTGGGGGCAGCCAGAAAAGAGATTCGCTCAGAGTTTCTTGGGTCCCGTGGACCTTCGCTGGGTCTCCGGGGAAGAGAAGGGACCTCCTGTGGCTTCAGCTTCCACAAGGGAAAATCACTTTTCCTTCCTGGGAACGCTTTCACTTTCCCCGGGTCTGTTTTAAGCTTTGATGGTTGAGTCTTTCTGTTTCCCCTCCCTCCTTCACTCGCTCTGAGTGTGTGTGAGAAACAGAGAGAGAGAAAGAGACGAAGAGTGAGAGAGTCGATGGGCTCCGACAGAATCCCCTCCGAGTGAATTTCTGCCTGTCGCCTTTTGCACCAGGACCTGGGGAGGCCCACGATCTCCACCTAGCTTCTCCCAGATACCGCTTGCAGAGCTCGCTCTCCAGAGCAGGTGCGGCTCCGGGTAGAGAGGCTGCCCTGCATAACCTCCAAAGCCGCCCTCACCTCCGCGATTCACCGCAGGGACCACTAGGGGGCGATCTTTTGGCTGCCGACTGACTGCCATTGCGCATGCTCCACTATGTGGCCTGTACTCCGGTCACAAGTTGCTCAGTGGGAATCTGGCGGAGGCGGGTCCGACGTTCTGAATCTTAGAGGGATCGAGAAATCCGCCCCATAGTTACTCTTGACTGTGCATGGGGGAGATCCAAGAATGGGGCAGGGGAGAGGAGAGAAGTAAGTTTAAAGGAGCCACCTGCTCACATCTCTTTCAGATTCCGGTTCCGGGGCTGCAAGGATATTTGGAGAGGCAGCAGAGCCATCGCGGAGGCCAGTGGCTGGAAGATCCCTTCTGAGCCTGGCAGGAGAAGAAGAAGCAGGAAGGGCCCCAGGTCAGAGAAGCGTCTTTACGATACGGGAGGGATCTTGACAGGCTTGAATTCTATTTCTCCCTGATGGAGTTTTGGAGATAAATAATGCCAGTAGATATTTTGGGGAACCTCATTAGCAAAATTGTTCTTGCTTCCCTCCAAAGAGTTTCTCATTCTCCCATTGGTCTCAGCCATCGTCACTGATGGAGACGGGTTTTGTGTGCAGAAAATAACATCCAGGTCCACTTTTGTCCTGTCCTCTTAACTGCTCTTCTTTGCTTATATTTCAGGTTCTGAGGTCCTTCCATGGATGGGGAGTAATTAGGTGGATCGCACAAATCTTTCTCCTGATCTGTCTTTCAGAGGGATCCCCAAGGATAGAAGTCAAGTTCAGGATACTTCACTAGGTAAGGGAAGACTGTTCCACTGGGTTGGAGGTTTTCTAGAAAGATTCTAGCTATCCTTAATTCTCTGTGTCTTCTTGTGTCTTAGTCATTGGATTTGGTATAATGTGACCTAATAAAGATAGAACTCCCTCTTCAAATTAGAAGACTTAAGGCACAGAAAGGAATTCTCTCCCTTCAGAGCAAGCTTATTGTTTGCCTTTCACAGAAAACCAACTTTTCTAGGGACCACTTTGATAATAGTCATAGGGTACAATAAGTAATCAAATCATACTATGAAACAGGCAATATATGTAGTAGGGATGCAAGTGACAAAGTCACAGTCATTCAGTCACAAGTGGGAGAGGATGGGTGATAAAGAGTGATGAGAAGATTAATAGTTATATTTCAGGTTGTGAAATATCCAGGGATAGATAGATAGGTAGATAGATAGAAAAAGATAGAAAGAAAGAAGGAAAGAAAGAAGGCAAGAAAGAGAAAGCAAGAAAGAAAAAGAAAAAGAAAAAAAGAAAGAAAAGAAAAAATACTTTATTGGCCAGGTGTGATTGGACACACAAGGAATTTCTCTTGGTGCAAATGCTCTCAGTGTACATAAAACAAAAGATACATTTATCAAGAATCATAAGGTACAACACTTAATAATAGTGATAAGGTACAATAAGCAAATCATACTAGAAAACAGTCAATATAAATCATAAAGATACAAGCGACAGTTACAGTAATAGTCACAAGTGGGAGGTGATGGATGATAAGGAGTGATGAGATTAATAGTAATAATGCAGACTTTGTTAGACAGTGTTGAGGGAATTATTTGTTTAACAGAGTGATGGTGTTCTGGAAAAAACTGTCCTTTTGTCTAGTTGTTCTTGCGTGCAGTGCTCTATAGTATCATTTTGAGGGTAGGAGTTGAAACAGTTTATGTCCGTGATATGTGGGGTCTGTAAACATTTTCGCAACCCTCTTTTTGACTAGTGCATTATACAGGTCCTTGCTTGAAGGCAGGTTAGTAGTAATTTTTTTCTGCAGTCTTAATTACTCTCAGAATTTACAGTGATTGAGGAAATGCTGTGGTTGCCAAGAGTAAAAAAATCCATGTGTTTTTCCAAAAGATTAGGAGAACAATCTTAACTGAGGTTTGTTCTTCAGAATGTGGTGGGGTTGGTCTTCTCATTTCATTGTTGGCTCCCATGATGGAGCCTATGAAAGGCAATGTGTAGAAGAGGCAAAAATGGAGGTTTCCTGGCTAGGATAGGAAGAAATTCTTAATTTGTTCCTTCAAGCTAGAATATATGAAGTTGAACCCTCTCCTCTTTCTATCCTGTCTCTCTCCTTCCCAGCGGACAAAATGGAGTCGACGTTTTTCATTGAATCATCTCCTTCTATTGGTGAGGCTGAAAGAGCTGCTGGATTCCTGACTCAGGTAGGAAGGAAGAGATTATCAGCTTATATGGGGGAACAGTAATAGACCTCTAGTTTCCTTTGGGGACTCAGCATATGATACTGCTATTCCTGGGCAAAATACAACAAGGAAATTAGAGATTTAAATGTGTCAGTCAAACCTGGCCCACCTCTCAACAAAGATTTGGAGATCTGTGGAATTCCTTAGTGATTGTATGATTAAATTAAAGCAAAAAGGAGATGAATAGTCCAGCTAAATCTACTTTATTGCAAGCATCATCTTGTTTTCCTATCATTGGGGAAAGGGATAAAAACAGGAGAAGTAGAAATTGCTTTCTGTATCTTGATGCGTGGAAGTGCTTTCCTAGTGTTTTCATGAATGTTCATGAGTGGGTTTTTTTTCAATTTAACTTTTTTATTGATTGAAGTATAAAACACAAAGAAGAAAAATAAGAGAGGAAGGGGAAAAGAGGGGATATAGTGTAATGGGGGGGAGGCATCAACTTCCAACTCTCTTTGGTACAAAGGTAATAATATTCCGACCACAATGTTTTGCTTTTACAAAACAGTATGTACAAATTATTTCTATAACAATAAGCCTGTTTAGTTTACAAAAACAGAATCAAAAATTCATTTTTTTTTCTCATTGTACACAAAAAATCCGGAAGCAATTTCAAGCTAGAGACAAAACTAAATATAATCTCTTTTATTTGGATAAAATAATCATTTTCACCATCTCAGCTTCTTGCTATGGGGAATAATATATTATTCATTCATCGGAGTTTCCTCATGTTTCCAGTACTAGGTAAATACAATTCTTGCTGGTGTCAAGACATGTAATATTAAATATACATTCCCTTTGTCATACTTTTCAGGTATTATTCCTAGCAAAAATATTTCTGGCTTAAACTCATGTGTTGGTTTAAGTCCAAACATGTATGTAGTTTTGTCCAATATTTTTTCGCTTATACACATGTCTACCACATATGATAATACGTCCCTGGTGTCTGGTTACATTTCCAACATTGGTCAGACATGCTTTTAATCTTCTTTGCTAATCTTGCTGGTGGTAGATGCCACTTATAAAACATTTCATATAATTTTTCCTTATATGTAGATGCCATTGTCAACTTAAAATTTTTTCCCCAAAGTTTTTGCCATTTGTCTAAATCTATAGTACAGCCAAAGTTTTTTGCCCATACTATCTGTGATGACCCAGGGTGTGGCACAAAGGGGAAACACAGGCAGATAATAAGTAGGAATCCCTTTATTAGCTTCAACGTTTGCCCCCAAGTCCTGGTTATCTTCTGGTCTGGTGAAAAATTCTCCCAGGAACAGCCTTTGACTGCAGAGATTCAAGTCCAAAACGTTGTCAACAGAAATCTTTAATTATAAATTCAATCAAGGGAAGATGAGGTAATTAATCCAGCAGGGCAATATAAGGAGTTCCAGAAGGGAAATAGCACGGCGGTAAATCAACCCAGTTGGGAGGATGCCAGGAACGCAGATAACCACAGTCAATACAAGATAAACTAAAGTTTGTTCCTGAAAATGCAGCTCTTAGCTGCCTCTCCTTTAAACTCTCCCCAGGTATGCCTAGTGAAGGGAATCAGGACCCTTTCCTCCCACGCACCTCATGTTGCTCTCTTCTCCATTCTTCCCTGCGTGCCCTATGATGAAGAGGGCCTGGATCTTCATCTGAACTCCCTCTCCCTTTTTCTACCTTTGCCCTGATCTGCCCAGCCCGATTGCCTTCTCCACAATTTCCTCCACAGCCAATGGAGCCATACTACCGCTCCCTGTCAGCTCTTCGTCTTCCTCCTCAGATTCAGATTCCGACTGGGGCATGACACTATCATTGTTCATCTTCCATTTTTAAGCTTAACAAGAAATTGTATATTTTCTTTATCAACTTTTCATCTACTCCTAACATTATTTGGTCAAATATTGTAGGCTCTTTATAGAAGCCATAATCCTTAACATCTTTCTCATATGTCGATTTTATTTGCATATGCAGCCACCATGATAAATCCATACCTTAATTCTGTAACTCTTGTTTGTTTAAATTTCCCTTCCACATTTAAAGTATCTTTATATGTTCTAGTATTACTTTATTAAAGTATTCACAGTACACTGCAAATTCTGTCCTTTTTATCGTATAATGTGTCAGGGCTCCAACAGATGCATCCCCATTCAAATCATAAGTCTCTAGCCGCATCTCTCAGAATAAAAAAAATGATTAGAAGTGGTCATGTTGGCGTTAGCTGGATGCAACCAACACTAAAATACATCATTCATTTCCCCCTTGACCCTGGTCTTCCCACCACCCCCTGGATGTATATTCTCCAATGGGGCACATCCATAGCCAAGAGTAATCAATCATGCTCTCCAGTAATATTCTTTTGGGCTGCCCAAGCAATTATCAGAGGCATTTGAGGAATGCACTGTTTTTCCCACTCCCTTTCTGCTGGCAGCTAAAAAGGCCAAAGGAGTATCTTTTTAGTTGACATTCAGTTCCCCTCACTTCTTGAAGGTAACCTGTACAACACAAAAAGAAAACAAATTTATTGCAGGTATAGAACTTAGGGTTGCAAACCCTCCCCAGGTTTGGTGGGTTTTCTGCATGGAACCTCGTCACAAGGCGATCAGCTTGGACATTCCTACTCTTTACCCAAGATGCTTTTGATAAGCAGTAGCCTTTCCATTTGATTAAATATTGGATTTGTCCCCCATGCCACCTCGAATCAATGATTCACTGTAACTCATACTGGGTTTGGCCTCCTATGACCACGGGATCTGGGGGTTCACAAGGTGGGTCGATTCCACCACGGGTTTTTAGAGGCTACTATGGATTACAGGGTTAGGGTTAGTTAGATAAACCCTAACCGTGACCTTTACTATGGGGACATAATGTGTTATATAATTAGGACTGCAGAAAAAACAATCACTACCAACCTGCCTTCAATTGACAACTTGTAACCTGCACAAGTCAAAAAGAGGGCTGTGAAAATATTTATAGTTCCCTCACATCCTGGACATAAACTGTTTCAACTCCTACCCTCAAAATGACGCTATAGAGCACAACAAACAACGAGACACAAGGACAGTTTTTTCCCAAATGCCATCACTCTGCTAAACAAATAATTCCCTCAACACCGTCCAACTATTTACCAAGTCTGCATTACTATTAATCTTCTCATCACTCCTTATCACCCATCCCCTCCCACTTATGACCGTATGACTGTAACTTTTTCGCTTGTATCCTTACAATTTCTATTGACTGTTTCCTAGTATGATTTGATTGCTTATTGTACCCTATGACTATTATTAAGTATTGTGCCTGATGTTCTTGACACTTGACAAATGTATCTTTTATGTACACTCAGAGCATTTGCACCAAGACAAATTTCTTGTGTGTCCAATGAAACTTAGTCAATAAAGAATTCTATTCTATTCTGTTGAGTCCACCTAGGGAAATGTCCAATTAAAGATTTTTACTTTGGCTTTTAGTCCCAAAGATGCTTTTTTTCAAGAGGCAGCTAGACTTTCTGGTTGTTGAAGAAACTTCTTGAATGAGAAGTGAAATGTCTTCAAAGAAAAAGCAGAAAGTCCAGTTAACTCTTGAAAAAAGCACCTTTGGGACAACCATGACCATGGATGACTGAGAATCTTCATAGACATTTGTCCTTTAGGATTTGCAGATTGAAGGAGATCTTGCAAATTCTATCGAGTATATTCACAGAGATTCTTCCTTCTTTAGGGTCCTGTATCCCTTGGAGACGTGGCCATCCATTTCAACAGTGAAGAGTGGTTGCTCCTTGATCCCAGCCAGAAAGCCCTGCATGAAGAAGTCATGTTGGAAACGTCTAGGATGGTGGCCTCTTTAGGTAAGGGTTCCTCTATGCATAACTAGTTAAAAATGATTTCATCTCTTCTTTTTTCCTCTTACATTAATTCCAGTTCCCCTTCACGGTCTTCTAAGTAGCACAGTTTCATTTATAAGAAAGAGATCAGTATGGTGACTAAGAAGGGTTGACATTCAGTCTTGTGGTCATCCTGGGGCCCTGGGTCATTACTGCAGAGTTATTAGGAAGATGATCAGGGAGAGGATGTTTTTGCCTATTGCAGTTTTCCTACTCAGCAACAAATTTTGTCTTGCTTTGGGTTGCAATGACATATGTTGTCTTATTGAATGCTAGTTGGGTGGGTCAACAGTTGAGACAATTTGTATGCCTTGTCCTGATGTCAAGACCAGTTTTTGCTTTAAAATTTTAACTGCCAAGAATGCCGGTTAGATGAGCAGCCATGCTAGTCTTTTAAGTTAATAACTAATATTCATGCTGTCATTTTCCTCATTCCTTTCTCCGCATATGTCCAGTAGTAGATAAATTAATGCATAGGGACACCAAAGTGGAGGTTTTAGATTATTCTAATTTATTTTTCTTCCTCCACAAGCATCTGATGCACAGAAGAAGGAGAATGACCAAGAGCCAAATTTAGTGCCATTGCAAATAATCAAAACTGAAACTCCTGGGGAGACATCTACAAATAAACGGGGAAGGAGGAAACCTGAAAAGAAGCACAATCGGAGAGAAAAATCTAATCTTGAATGTGTGGAAATGGATCATTTCCTGACCCAATGTGATTCCAAAGAAAATACAGGGAAAGGTCAAAGTAGAAAAAGATTAAAAGCAAACCCCGTTGTTAGTAACCACTACAACACTGGAAAAACCTCCAGCAGTAATAATCTTACGTCACATAAAATGGAACAGGCAAGGGAGAAGCGTTACAACAGTGTGGAGTGTGGAAAAAGCGTTGAGAGAAGAGGTAATTTAACTTCTAATAAAAAGATCCATAAATGTGCGAATTGTGGAAAAAGGTTCAGTAGGAAGGATTCCCCTACTTCCCATAAAAGGATACATACTGGAGGAAAACTCTTCAAATGCATAGAATGCAGGAAGAGCTTCAAAAGTAGTATTTACCTGATGTGCCATAGAAGGAACCATTCAAGGGAAAAACCTTATAAATGTGTGGATTGTGGGAAAAGGTTCAGTGTGAATGGTTCCCTTATATTCCATAAAAGGATACATAGTGGAGAAAAACTCTATAAATGCACGGAGTGTGAAAAGAGCTTCACTGTAAAGAGTTCTCTCACTTCTCATAAACGGATCCACACAGGAGAAAAACCCTATAAATGCCTGGAGTGTGGAAAGAGCTACAAGAGCAGCAGTTACCTGATCCTCCATAAACGGGTCCACACGGGAGAGAAACCTTATAAATGCCTGGAGTGTGGTAAAAGCTTCAGTGTAAAGACTTCGCTCACTATTCATAAACGGATCCACACAGGAGAAAAACCCTATAAATGCATGGAGTGTGGAAAGAGCTTTAGTGTAAAGAAGTCTCTTACTTCTCATAAACGGATGCACACAGGAGAAAAACCCTACAAATGCATGGAGTGTGGAAAGAGCTACAAGAGCAGCAGTTACCTGATCCTCCATAAACGGGTCCACACGGGAGAGAAACCTTATAAATGCATGGAGTGTGGAAAGAGCTTCAGTGTAAATACTTCTCTCACTTCTCATAAACGGATCCACACAGGAGAAAAACCCTATAAATGCATGGAGTGTGGAAAGAGCTTCGGGGGAAACAGTGCTCTTCATTATCATAAACGGATCCACACAGGAGAAAAGCCCTATAAATGCATGGAGTGTGGAAAGAGCTTCAGTGTAAAGAAGTCTCTTACTGCTCATAAACGGATGCACACTGGAGAAAAACCCTACAAATGCATAGAGTGTGGGAAGAGTTTCTCAACTAGCAATTACCTGAGGTGCCATAGAACAATCCATTCAGGGGAAAAACCTTATAACTGTGTGTATTGTGGGGAAAGGTTCAGAACGACGTGTTCCCTTATGTTCCATAAAAGGATACATACAGGAGAAAAACCCTATAAATGCATGGAGTGTGGAAAGAGCTTCAGCGGAAGCAATGCTTTCAATTGTCATACACGGATCCACACAGGAGAAAAACCCTATAAATGCCTAGAGTGTGGGAGGGGCTTCAGACGTATTGGTGAGCTTATTTCCCATAAACGGATCCACACAGGAGAAAAACCTTATGAATGCACAGAGTGTGGAAAGAGCTTCAGTGTAAGGAGTTCTCTCACTTCTCATAAACGGATCCACACAGGAGAAAAACCCTATAAATGCCTAGAGTGTGGGAAGGGCTTCAAGCAAAGCTGTGCCCTTTCTTCCCATAAACGGGTCCACACAGGAGAAAAACCCTATACATGCATGGAGTGTGGAAAGAGCTATAAAAACAGTAGTTACCTCATCCTCCATAAACGGGCCCACACGGGAGAGAAACCCTATACATGTCTGGAGTGTGGAAAGAGCTTCACTACCAAGGGTTACCTTTCTTGTCATGAAAAGATTCACACAGGAGAGAAACCCTATAAATGTCTAGAGTGTGGGAAGAGCTTCCGCCGAAGCAGTGAACTTAATTTCCATAATAGGAGCCATACAGGAGAAAAACCTTATAAGTGCACAGAGTGTGGAAAGACCTTCGCTGCCAGTAGAACTTTAACATCCCATAAAAGGTTCCACACAGAAGAGAAACCCTATAAATGCCTGGAATGTGGGGAGATCTTCAGTTTTATAAGTCACCTTACTTCCCATAAGAGGATCCACAGCAGAGGGAAATAGAAATATATGGAATGCAGAAGGAGCTTTTGTGAAAACAGAATGCTTCTCAAGAAAGAATCCATAGTGGGCAGAAAAATATCCTGTGTACAGCAATCAACTTATTTCCCTTACAGATAAACAGAAATATGAATTGACAAAAATATAGACCTTCAGGTAGTCAAGATAAATATTTGGAAATATACTTAACAGCAATATGTGCAACAATTCAAGAAGGTAACTATAAAAGATTAACACAAGAGATCAAATTGGACTTGGAGAACTGAAAAACCTTGCAACTGTCAATGAGAGGAAGATTACCAATCATAGAAATTAACATCTTGCCGAAGGTACTTTTTTTGTCCCAAACGATCCCTATATAATTAGAGAAAAAATACTTTGATGAGCTAAATACAATAATCTTGAAATATGTTATACAAAAAAACCCAGCAAAAATAAGATGGAAAATGCTGTAAGAATCTAAAAACAACAATGGGTTTGGGTTGCTGTATTGGGAGCTTTATTACCAGGCTTCCGTACTAACTTGGGTTAAAGAATGGATAAATCTAAAGACATAGAAGACTACTACTGTTGAGGGGACATGATCTGCAATTGGGATGGCATGCCTTTTTGTGGTATGAAAAGAATAAAATACATAGATATTTTCATAGTCACTATGGAAGAAACACTCTACTCTTAGTATTGGAAAAAGTTAAGGCAAAAAACTATATGCAAATACCAGTTTGGTTTTCCACAGTGAAAGCACTGATGCACCCAAATGTTGTAAATTTGGCAAAAATTGTAACAAAAGATATTCTGAACGAGGAAGGGGAATTAAAAACAAAACAAGGTGTGGAGCTGGCATGGTTGCTATACCTGCAAATACAATCGAGATATGAGAAAGATGAAAAGACACATGGTCTCTATAAAGAGCCAAGAACACTTGGTCAGATACTATTTGCAATGGATGTAGAATTAATAAAGAAAATATATAGTTTTCTATTAAATCTTAAAATGGAAGATGAACAAGTGAGAGAAATAATGATAGTATGGCAAAAAGTTGAGGATAGAAATTATAAATTGACAATGGCAACTACCTATAAGGAAAGACAGTTCAAATTTAGGAACTCAGTTGACAGCAAGATGTGGAACAATCAAAGAAGTTAACTATTACAAACTTAAACAACAAATTAAGACAGAAAAATGGGGTAATATGCAATTGTCATTAACAGGAAGAATTGTGGCAATTAAGATTAATATATTATCCAAAGTGTTCTATTTGTATCAAAAAATTCCAATAAGCTTTGGAAAAAATATTTTGAAGATATTAATAAAATAGTATTGAAATATATATGGCAAGGGAAGAAAGCTAGAATTAACATAAAAATGTTACAGGATGTTAGAACTAGAGGAGGGCTTGGGTTACCTAATTGGGAAATGTACAATATTATCAGGCCACGACATAAACCTGGATGAAAGAATGGATAACTTTGAGAAATAAAAGGTTGTTAACATTGGAGGGATATGATTTGCAAATGGGTTGGCATGCATTTTTGTGCTATGGGAGAAGCAAAATAAATGGTTTTTTCTTCTTTTTTGTAGATAGTTTTTTATTTTTAAACACAAACACACATACAAAAACATAAAAACAAATTCCTCTTCCATTTTATATACATTCAGTGTGTCAGTTGGTTACGTATCTTTTGTGCTATGCTTTTGTAGTCATTTACTCACAATTTATATCAATCTTCACATTGTCAAATTAACATAGGGTTATATATTTATCAGTTATTAATCATCATGACTAAACTATTTAATCATTTTATACGAGATATTCCACATTTTATCTTAAAAATTATGTTATACTTTCAACCAGTTATATACAGTATATTTGTATTATGTTTTATATCTATCTATTAGATTTCTATCACAAAATTACCTAGTCTATTACCATGCCTTTTTATCTAACCATTGATAAAACCAATCCCATATCATATAAAATTGCTTATCTTCTTGTTCTCTAATTTCAAATGTCAGTTTACTCATTTCAGCACAGTCCATAATTTTTTTGATAACTCCTGCATAGGTATTTTGTCATTTTTCCAGTTCTTCGCAAATACAATTCTAGCTGCTGTTAAGACATTTACAATCAAATATTTCAGTTCTTTATTATATATGTCTGGTATGACTCCCACTAAAAAGATCTCTGGTTTAAAATCTATGTTCTGTTTTATCATTTTTTCCAACCGTGTGTGGATTTTAGTCCAATATTTCTTTGCGTCTGAACATGTCCACCACATATGGTAATATGAACCAGGTATCTGATGACATTTCCAGCATTTATCCGATTTCTTCTTAAACATTCTCACAAGTCTCATCGGGGTAAGTGCTGTAAAACATCTTATACAAATTTTCTTTATATGCAGTTGAAATTGTCATTTTATAATTTTGAGACCACAATTTTTGCCATTTTTCCAAATCAATCCCATATCCAAAATTTCCCCAAGCAATCATTGTTTCTTTAATTTGCTCCTCCTCCAATTTAAATTCTAATAAGTATCCATAAAGTTTTTTAAATTACCTTTTCATCAGTACTCATCAAAATTTTATTTAAGTCAGTCAACTTATCATAAATATCTTCTGCCTTGGAGTCGCTATCAAACCTAGATTGTATTTGCAAATAAGAAAACCAATTCATTTTTACACCTTGTTCTTGTTCACCCTTTTCATTCAGTAACTCCCCATATCTAACCATTTGTTCCTTTTTATATATTATTGGATAAGAAAAAGCTTCAATAGTTGATATCCATGTTGGATTTTTTAAGTAATACTGTCTTTTAATCTTCTCTCAGCTCAAAAACAATGCCTTACTAGTATAATGTCTTCTAAAATACCCATTTAGTTCCCTTATACCAGAGAAAGGCATGCCATCCCAGCAGCAAGTCGTGGCCTTCTAAAGTCAATAATCTACTGTTTCTTAGTGTTATCCATTCCTGTACCCACATCAAACTTGTTGCCTGGTAATACAGCTCCCAATTGGGCAAGGCAAACCCTCCTCTTATTCTTACATCTTGTAACAGCTTTAATTTTACTCTTGCTTTTTTACCCTGCCAAATATATTTCAACACAATTCTATTTAAATCTGCAAAAAATTCTTTCCCTAATTGAATAGGAATTGTCTGGAATAAATATAAAACTCTAGGCAAAATGTTCATCTTAATTGTGGATATTCTCCCAATCAATGATAGTTGCAATTTTTCCCAAATAAATGGGTATTTTCAAAGGCATATGGTCAGGAATGCATTGTTACGAGCATGAGAAAAAACTAGAGAATAACATTATATGAAGATACCAGTCTGGTTGTTAAGAATGGAAGCACTTATACACCCAAATGTTTGTAAAATGGAAACTATTGCCAGAGGGTGAGATCAAAACAAAACAAGAATTGAATGAACAAGGGTTGGAAATGCATTAATATTTGTACACGCAAATACAATCAAGATATGAAAAATATTAAAGCTGAAGGAGTTGACAGAATTGAACAAAAGATGAGCTGATTAAAAGATATTAGATGTTAAATTAGAAGAAGAGCGAGTTAAACAATAGCATGGGCAATTTTTTTTTTGATATATCATAGAACTAGATAAATGGCAGAAGCTATGGGATAGAAACTATAAATTAACAATATCAACAGCTTACAAAGAAAACTTGTATAAGATGTTTTATAGATGGTATTTTGTACTAGCAAAATTAGCTAAGTTGTTTAAAGATAAATCAGCCAAATGCTGGAAGTGTCGTCAAACACCAGAAACATACTACCATATGTGGTGGTCTTGTATAGAAGCTAAAAGATATTGGACAAAAATACACACATGGTTGGAACAAATGATAAAACAACACAAATTTGAAACCTGAAATATTTTTATTAGGAATGGTACCTGAAGGTTACAGTAAAGAAAAAACATATTTAATTATACATGTATTAACAGCAGCTAGAATTTTATTTGCTCAGAATTGGAAAAACGTTGTCAATAGAGGAAAAACTAATTGAGAAAATATTTGAATGTGCAGAAATGAATAAGTTAACATTGGTAATAAAAAAAAAGAAATGGGATATTATATGGTATGGGATTTATTTTATAAATGGTTAGAAAATAAAATGGATTAGATGTGATTACTGTTATATTGGTAAGAAAAGTATTAGCTATAATTGTAAGCACAAGAAATATGTACCTAGTCAACACACGGTTGAATTGGAATGATGTTATTGTATATTAAAATAAAAAACTTTTTGGAAAAAAAATTATATATTGACAATGCCAACTACCTATAAGGAAAACCTGTATAAAATGTTTTATAGGTAGCATTTGCCACTGGCAATGCTGGCAAAGATGTTTAAAACATGTCCGCCAAATGTTGGAAATATAATCAGATACAAGGCTGTTATTACCATATGTGGTACATGCTCAAAGGGAAAAAATGGATGAAAATACACACATAGTTGAAGAAAACAACATATAGATTTAAAGCCAGAAATATTTTTGTTAGGTATAATACCAGAAAAATATGACAAAGGGAACATATATTTAATACTACATGTCTTGACAGCAGCGAGAATTGTATCTGCACAACAATGGAAGAATGAGGAAACTCCTACAGATTAAAATATAACTAGAAAAACACTAGATTGTGCAGAAATGGATAGGTTAACAAAATAGGACAAAGAGGACACAGAATATTTTTAGCATGTGATTTGTTTTATCAATGCTTAGACATTGGACGTAATAATTAGAAGTTGGAAGAATATTACTGGATATAAGTGAATAATAATAACATTACTATTATTATGTACAAGTAAATTGACCAGGACAATATACTGTTTACTAAGCACATGTATGTTAAAGAAAAATGTGTATTTTTTTAAAAAAAAACTTATACTCTGCTGGACAAGCCTCCCACCTCCCACCCTACCCATCAGAGACCCCTGGATTCCCTCCCCAACCCTGCCCAGCCCACACAGGCACCATCCAAGGGAGCTGCACCAAGCCGGCCATGCACTCTGGCCACACCCAGTCGGTCGCTCCCCCCTTCTTCCGGTCACACCTTCACCTCCGCCCCCTGGGGTACTGATCCAGTCCTGAATCAAATTAAGTTTCACACCCCTCTTCTAAAGATATGGAGTGTAAAAAGAATAACATCTGTGGAAAAATGAGGTGAACAGTCTTCCTTCTTTCAGAATATCGCCACAGGAGCAACTGAATAAAATATATGGATTTGGGGAAGCTCCCAAAATAGATTTTTTAATTCCAGAGGTATTACGTATTCAGTGAAGGTCTCGCACAAAAAGATCTGTTAAACAATTGCCGCTCTCACTGCTCCAAAACCTCACAACCTCGGCTTGGTCAGAAACTGTTTTATTTAAGCAGAATCAACATCTGAAGTGAGTCTGGGATCAGTCTCCAGGCTTTATGAAGAGCTGGTTTACCCAAATTAAGAAAGGGAAAATGTATCTCTGTATATTCATTTTAGCTCTAGTTGTGTTGAAAATAGTGACCTTCTTTAAACATGTAGCAACTATTTTTTTTCCTCATGTAGTGTTTATGCACAAGTTTGATTGCAAGTGAAAATCCTCTCCAAAATATTTGTATGTACAGGCAAAGGGATAGAATCAAAATCTCATGAAGTATCAGTACCACTTTATAAAGTTTTAGTAAGTGCACACCTGGAATACTGCAACTAATTTTGGTCACCACACTGCAAAAAAGGTATTGAGATTTTGGAAAAAGTTTGGAGAACAACTAAGGTGATCAAAGGCTTGGGGACTAAAACATGAACAGTTGCTGAATTTGGGTATGACTAATCAACCTAGATTTCAATTTAGAAATAAGGAGAAATTTTCTGACAGTGAGAACAACCAATGGAACAGCTTGCCTTCAGAAGCTGTGGGAGCTTCATCACTGGAAGCTTTCAAGAAGAGACTGGACTGCCATCTATCAGAAATGGTGTAGGATCTCGTGCTTGGGCAGGGGGGGTGATGGATTACATAGGGATTCAAATTTTTGACAACCGGTTCTGTAGGCATGGCGTAGGTGGTGGTCATGGCTTGGTGGTCATGTTACTGGGAGGACATGGCTTGGTGGTCATGTTATTGGCTGGGTGTGGCCAACTCAATATCACTCACATCGAGGCACACATCTCCCTCGCCTGGCCTCTCATGACGGGATGCTGCAACAGTCGTAAGTGTGAAAAATGGTCATAAGTCACTTTTTTCAGCGCCATTATAACGTTAAATGGTGACTCCACACAAGCAAAGTACCAGTAAAGGAGGGGAAACAACTCCAGAGAAGTTCCTGAGACAGGAAGTCTAGTCCTGCCAAGAATATAAGGATTAACAGGCTGTTTCTGGAAGCAACACCAGAATGTTTCCTTCCTGCCTTCCTTACAGGATTAGGCCAGTAATTTCTTCTAACCTGTTGAACTGCTTAGAATGTTAACAACTGGTTCTAGAGAATAGATGTGAACTGGTATAAACCCACCCCTGGATTAGATGAAATACAGGGTCCCTTCCAAAGTTGTTTATCTGGTCTAGTGAAATAAATGACTTGGGAAGACATGATAGCAGTATTCCAATATTTGAGGGGCTGCCACAAAGAGGGGATTGATTTACTTTCCAAAGCACCAGAGGGTAAGTTAGGAAAAAATGGATGGAAACTGATAATTAGTAGCACAATTGTGACTTTGTGCTTTTTATCTTAATATAGCTTTTAAAAAATATATTTCCTGATTATTAACCACCTTTCTCAATTTCAAAGCTTAAGAAATCATTGGAAACAGGTTGTGCAATGTAAATTATGCCTCACTTTATATACATTGAACAAAAATGTTTAATGGAGAAAGAGATGAATATGTTGGAGAACTTGTGTGGGAGCGGGGAGAATGGAATAAAATGGTAGAAAGTGCTAGAAGTGGGTGGAATGCGTTGACATCTGACTTGGTTTCACATTGCACAATGATGCCTTGAAAACCATGGAATGAGAAAAGCATTAGCAAGCTAGATTTATCTATGAAAGAAGCAAACAATTGAAATGTGGGAACAATCCTTGATTATAAAATCCTGGCATTTTTGTTAAAATTTTCCTAATTATGTAATTTTACACCTGTGGATATAATCCATGCAACATTGAAAGTGCTTGAGCCAACATTACCTTCTTCCTTTGCAACAGAAGACTCAAAGGGGAACCAGAAAATTTCAGCCTTTTGCCTCTTTCTACAAGTTGGAAGGTATTTGGGGCCTTTAAAGAGTTGTACTTTGAGTCAGAGTGGGGAGGTCCAAGCAGCGTCTATATTTATCTTCCCATTTAATATCATTAAAAATAATGTACTAATAGAGTAAGTCCAATATATTCCTTATTGTCCAGACAGCGATCCCACTCTTTCCCTTTGAAAATGAAGCCCTGAAACAAACACCACCATTATTTTGAAGGGTCTTTGGGGGCGAATGGAGACCGAGGGCTTGAAGGGGATCTAGTATGGGGTTCTTCCAAGTCATTCGCCTCAGTGATGGGGTGACTTGAAAGGGTCCCCTGGGGGATTCGCACCAGTAAGCAGGAGAGGGGCTCCTGAGGGGGAGACTGGGGGGACGAAGAGAGCCCCTGAGGGAGAAGAAGGGATCAGAAGGAGGCGCAATTCAGTGACTGACCCAGAGACAGGAGGAGTCCAGTCCGACCCTGACGACACTTAAGGTTCCCACCCTCAGATGGTGGCGCTTCCCTCAGAGCGGCATCTCTCTCTCTCCGCTCTTCCCGCCAGAATAGGCTCCTCCCACTCCTCTCGGAACCCCTTTTCCCGCTTTTCCGTCTGAGGGAATCGCACTGGGAGGAGCGCGGCCAAGAGGAAAGGGGTGGAGTCACGTAAGCTCCCGCCTCGCTGCCGTCTCAAGGAGGGGTCCCAATCACACACCTCCAGCAGCACCAACGATCCCTCCCACTCCCCCACACTTACTGTAGGTCCTTCCTTCCCTCCCTTCGCTTCCAGGGCTAACGTCTCCACACGAAGCAGAAAAAGGCGGAGCCCGTGGAAGCTTCCCCCAAGCCCCTCCCCCCAAGAGAATGGAGAAGTGGAATTGGGCTTGACAGGGATACGTCGGCTTGGCTTCGAAGGAATAAGTTGCGCCAATGGGAAGACTCCCTTCTGTGGAGTCATCAGTCTCCGGGCAGAATCTCTCGTGATTTCTCCCTGCCGAGAGAATGCCTTTGAAGAGGAAACGAGAAGGGGGGAGGGGCTACGCAGATTATACAGCGCAACTGAGAGGGTCCCAAAGAGGACGCCAGTGGGCCCTGAGCGAAGCAATGTCTGTGGGAGGCAACGACTGCTGAGATGTGGAAAGCCCAGGCTACTAGCCGATGAGGCCCCAAATCTAGAAGTCTCCTCCAGCCACAGCTCCCTTGGTTTCCCAACGACTCCCGTGACACGTGTCTCTAGCCTTCCAGTGCAGCATCCATTCTTGCTTTCCAAGGGATTATCTGTATGACCTTGTGCTTCACGGGGAGCCCGTTTCCCTGACCTCCTGGGAAGTTGGACGTCTGAGAAGCCTCAGATGATGAGGATGTTTTAAAGGTTTGTCTCTGTCTTCTAGGGGAGTGGCTGTCCTTTTCCCCTCCCCACTTTGCTCACGATCCTTAATTGCACAGTTGTTAAGAATTCCATAAAGTGTTTGCTTCTTTCCTGTGAAAATCTACCCCAAGCCATTTAGGACTCTGTGGGGGGTGGGGGGGAGGCTCCTTTGGCTTTGCTCCCTTTGCTGGGGGGCAGCCAGAAAGGAGATTTGCTCAGAGTTTCTTGGGTTCCCGTGGACCTTTGTTGGGTCTCCAGGGAAGAGAAGGGACCCCCTGTGGCTTCAGCTCTCAGAAGGGAAAGTAACTTTTCCTTCCTGGGAACCCTTTCACTTTTCCCAGATCTGTTTTTAAGCTTTGATGGTGTGCGTCTTTCTCTCCGCTCCCTCCCTCCTCCTCTCTCTCTCTGAGTGTGTGTGTGTGTGGACTGTGAGAGAGACAGAGAGAGAGAGAGACGAGTTGGACTAGATCAGTGGTCCCCAATTGGTGGTCTGACGACCACTGGTGGTCCATGAGAAAATTTTGGGGGTCCGCAGCGCACCCGGTTGGCCAATGGGCCAGTCCTGTGCCTAGAGCTCTAAAATATGGGACCAGCCAGGCAGCTCGTGGTGGGGCTGGAAATCTCCGCCGTAGAGGGAGGTACGTGCAACTTGCAACTTTGCAGGTGGTGCAACGTGCAAGGAGTAGCACAACCCTCCCTGGCAGGAACAAAGTAACAGTGGTGTTGTGGCAGGATGGTAGTGGTGGTGCAGACGGGCAGAAGCAACAGGTGTCTGCAATCCGCGGCTCTTTCTTTCCCCTGCTGTGGTTTCCTGTGGGCTGAACCCACCACTGGCTGGCCCCGCCCCTCGCACCAACCTCCCAGAAGAATGAAATGTTTTGGGAAATATTAAAAAGGCAGAATATTATATTTCCCTAAAGGAGAAACATGCTCTTAAAGGCAGAAAGCAGACTCAGTCTTTAATAGCGCTGGCTTTTAGAAATGCAGATTTGGCAATCCACCCAAGACAGGATATTTTGAAACTCCTTGCAGCAAAGCTAACAAAGGCAGAGCGGAAGAATTAGAAAGCAAGCCCCTCACCCAAGATCCTAAAAAAATGAAAGCCACAATTGGAATTGCCCAGCACCCCTTTCAGAACCCAACTTAGAGGGAACCAAAGAGCAGAGGGGGCTTCCTCTACCCTCTTCTCCGGCCACTGGGCAGCCTCCCCTCACGCACACCCCTCCCCCGTTTGCAAGAAACCCCCTTGCTTCTCTGCCCCACTTCCTCCAGGACAGGAAAGTGGGGGCGGAGGGGGCTTTATGGGGAGGAGGCTTCAGAGAATGTTCCCTGCAAGAGCGGGGAGGGGCTGAGAAACCCAGAAGGAGCCAATGAGCAGCTTTCACTTCCAGGCCTCATTGGAACAGCTGTTGCCTCCTCCTCCTCTTCCTCTTCCTCTCTGGATCCCAAGAATTCCCATTCCTACGAGGTCTGTAAGGGGCGTGCATAAGTGCACCAACGTGCACAACGTCCCTGTCTTAATGTTCCCTTTTATTCGTATTTATTTCATGTATTAATAATAAACAAATTATCAAATTCATATCAGATGCACGCTTGACAAAATAAATACATAAATAAAAATTCCCGGCCTCCCACCACCACATCCTGCTGAGACCCAGATGTGTCAAACGCCGCCTCAAGTCTCTACTACGACGCCTGCAGAAGCTATTTTGGTGCCAATCTGCCCTGAACTCTGGGACCTAATAGGAGCGGGGGGGCGGGGGCGTCTCACCTCGAGGGATCAAAGTTGGCTCCGTTGGCCAGGGCCTTGGGACCTGAGCAGGGCTGCAATTCCTCAGGAGACCCTCCTAAAACCACCCCTCTCCAAGTTGGCCCCTTTGGGAGGGAATCACTTAGCCTGGGATTCTGGTTCGGGAACTTGCCATTCTGGCTTCGGGTTGCTGTACGGATCACTCAATTGCTAGTAAACTCCGCCTTTTTCACCCAAACGGTGTGCGAAGGATCGTTTTCAGCTCAGGAGCCCAAGCTGAGGCAGGACTGGTGAGGGGGATTACCAAAGGTTTGTTTTTAATACAACAGAGCACAGCAGTGGGTCCCTTTTAACTCAGGAGGACCGACCTTCCACTGGCTACAGGCAATCCTCGGGCTCTGAATGTCAGAGAACCTGCCAGCTGCATTAGTCACACACACACACACAACCTGCTGTGGTACAGGAGGCTGACTAGGCCACACCCACCATGGCCACACCCACCCAGCAACCAAGCAGAGAACCCATTGCTAAAATTTTTGAAGCCCGCCCCTGATCTCGCTCTGCTTCAGGCCTCCGTCCCTTTGCAAAGCTCTTGGCGCGGCCAACAGAAGCCTTTGGGGGCACGATCTGGCATTCCCTTCAGACTCGCCAAGGCTGCCCGGTGCTCCAAATCAGGTGTCCCCCATGTACCGCCTCCGTGAGTCAGCCAAGCTAAGCAGGGCACCCTTGTCCCGCTCTGCCTCCTGGCACCTTCGGGCTGGAGAAAAACTCTCCCAGGAACAGCCTTTAACTGCAGAAAAGTCAGTCCAAAACAAGATACACACAAACTGTAACTTAAAATCCAAACAAACCACTCTGCAGCAATTAACATGACAGGGCAGGAGAAGGAATTGCAGAGTTGAAAACACGACAAAACTCACACGGTTGGGAAGATGCCAGGAACACAGATGAGCCATGACAGCACAGGATAAAGTCATGTTTGCTCCCAACAGCTTGCTGCACACAACTTTCCTTTTTTATACACTGTGTTCCCAGCTGCAGCTAATGAAGGGAATCAGGGCCCTTTCCTCCCTGTAAGCCATGCAACCCATGTTGCTCCTTTCTCCGTTCCTTCCTGTGTGCCCTAGAATGAAGAGCGGGTGGGCCTGGGTCATCCTCCAAATTCCCTCTCCCTTGTTCTAGCTCTCCCCTGCTCTGCCCAGCCGGACTTCGCCCTTCACCATTTTCTTCCACAGCCAACGGAGCCACACACCCACACCCTGTCAGCTGTTTGGCTTCCTCCTCCAAGTCAGATTCCGACAGGGGCATGACACATTCCAAACTTGGGGACTTGTCTCATTGTGGCATCACGAGCTGCTCCAGCCACGCCCACCCGCCAGGCCACTATGAGGAGTCACCTCATTCCGTAAGAGACAGCCCCAAATGATATTCAGGCCCCTCCCGACCCCACACACAGTTCAGAGGGGCAACCTTTCCATTGCTGATGTTGTAAAAAGCCCACTTTGGCCTCCCAATGCACCCAAATTAGGGATGAATGACCCCCTAAAAAACACTGACCAGGCGGGCAGGTTGTCGAAGCAAAGCCCTTTGTCCTCCCTCCAGCTTTTCAGCTCAAGGCGTACATTGGCCAGAGAACCCAAAAGGGCAGCTGGCATTCCCACAGCTGGCAGAGTCTCACCCCGCAGTCCCAAGTGCTCAGCATCGCAGTCCCAAGTGCTCAGCATCCCAAGTGCTCAGCATCCAGGCTGGCAACTGTGGGCTTCTAGGCAGAGTTCCTGGAAGCCCTTCTTCTAATCAATCGACCCCTTCACTTGTCCAAGGCCAGATAGCTACTCCCGAGTGAGGCAGGGCCCCAGGCCTTTTCCTCCCAGGGTTATCAGGTGGTGTGAGGGAAGGAAGGCAGTCATGGGGTGTCCTCCTCAGCCAGCCAGGCCAGGACCTTGCAGCGGGTCAGGCCAAGGAAGCGCTGCCAGGCGGTGCAGGGGTGCTCAGCTCCCTCCCATAAGGACAGCATTTCAGCAGGTTCCACTTCATGTACGCTGAAGAGCACCTCCCTGTAGCAGCAGGCATCAAGTGGGTAGTGGGTAGCCCCGGACATATAGTCTAAGTGGCGCGGGGCAATGCCAGCATGGTGGGCGCACATCGCCACAAACACATCCTCCACAGACAGCAGCGGCAGCTGGTGGGCAGCACCCAGGATAGCGGCAGCGGCTGGGGCAGAGAGAATGTAGGCAGTCCCACTGCAGTAGGGCAGGAAGGTAGGTTCCGGGTAGAGTGAGGTGGGCACATAGTGCCGGCTGTGTGGGTTGCGGATGGGTGCCACATGTGAATAGACCTGACCCAGATAGGCAGCAGGTGGGCCAGCTAGCCGCTCCAGGTGTCTTGCCAGGGCAGGCAGGTTCAGGAAGACGTCATCGTCAGCCTTCAGCAGGAAGCGGGCAGTGGGGCAATGGGTGGTGGCCCAGCCCAGCATCGCCAGTGTCTTCAGGGTTAAGTTTGCATAGGTGTCAGCAAAACGCGCTTGCAACAGGTCCCCGTGCTCGGCTGCCTCACGCTCCAGTGCTGCCTGCTGTGCCATATCCCCAGGCTGCCCCAGTATAAAAACCGTGTGTGTGCTGTGCCCCCCTGCTACCCTCACACTCCCCCAGCTGCGCCGCACCGCCGCACGCCGGGCCGCATGCCCAGGTGCGCTGGCCACTAGCACCAGTAGCCAGGGGGAGGTCAGGGCACAGGGCGATGGGGACAGTGGGAAGGCGTTGGGGGGCGGCAGGAGCAAGGTGTCTATGTGTCGCTCCCCCACACCATTCCCCATCTGGGAGGGCCGCGAGCGTGAGAGTGGGTCCTCGAGGCGGCTGCCGGCCAGGAAGCTGAGAACCAAGAGGGTTGCCAGGCTGCACAGCAGCCCGACCAAAAGCTGGGTCAAGCGGCATGGGGAGCGCTTCCAGCGAGGTGGCATGGCAATCATGGGCGGCAGCAGGGCCTGTGGGAGGGTCTGCAAGAGAGAAGGAGACATCAGCCCTGCCAGAGAAGAAAGGACCTCTGAGCCCATTTTGCCTCCCGCCCCATGGAGGAGGCCCCATGTCTCACTGCAGGACAAGGATGGGATGAACCAGCCTCCCCAGCAGCCTCTGCGCCCTTCCCAGAGAGCAGCACCTGCAAGACCGGTTGAGGGAGTGGTGCGCCACTTTGGCAACAGCGTGGCTGTGGCCTCCACCACACCTCCCTCCTTCCACCGAAGGCACCACCCAGGGCAAACTGATCTTACTGTACGGGGAAGCGAATGCTCGCACAGTTGTGCCAAATCAGGCCCAGCGGTGGGTGGGCTGCCTGCCCACTAGGGAGCTCCTGCTCTGAGGGCCCACCTGCCACCAAGCAGGCACCACCCGCAATTCTCCAGCTAAGAGAGCTGCCCCCCTACCCACCAGACCCTGATTCCCCCCCCCTCCCAGGGGCCATTGGAGTCTCCCAGCATCGCCCCTTTGGAGGACCCCACCCCCCTGCCATGTTAGAACTAGGATGGAGGCTGGTTCTCGTGCTCCTCGTATGACAGACAGGGGTCCTGGCCAACGACGGGAGGCGGGGCTGGTCAGGGAAAGGGACCATGGGCAGCAATGGGTCTGGGCTAAGAAGCAGAAATCCAACTCCCCAGGGGAGGGGGGGTCTTGTAAGAGGCACTGGGGAAGTGGGGGGATGTCTCTCCTGGGAGCCTCCAAGGCCCCTGGAGAAAGAGGGCAGGGCCAGTGTGGGGCTGCAGCAGCCGAAATTCCGGGGGAAAGGAAGCCAGGCCCAGGAACCAGAACCAGGGACGTCTGTTCCCCTCTCCTCCTCCTCCTCCTCCTCCTCCCCGGTTCCACCTAGACTTCCTTGCCTGGGCCTCCTTGCCTAACCCAAGTGGGGGTTTCCCACCCAGCTTGGCCCACCTCAGGGGAAATTCAGCCACCCATTGAGCCAGCTGCTCAGGGCAGCTCCTCCAGCGGCCCCATTTAAGCTCTTTCCTGCCATATGCTCTTAACCTTCAGCTCCGAGATCCTGCCAAGCTGCTCTGGAGCCTGGCTCCTCTCAGGCTTCTCCGGCACCCGCTCGAAATCCAGAAGGCAAGCGGACTTTGCGGCTGGCGGTCAGGCACGTCCCAGGGACCTGTTGGGAGAGCAGGCCTGGCCTGGTGCAGCCCCCTTGTTGACAAGCGTTTAGGGTCGCTGAGCACACCTGGCAACCTGGGGCCCTGGCTGCTGGGCTGCAGGACGTGGGCGCTAGGCAGAGGTCCACTCAGACGGGAGCAGGCCCATCCAGGAGGCTGCTGGGCTCCGCAAAGAGATCATGGCTAGCCGACCATCCGCCTTCCTGCCGTCTGTGGGCAGGCTGCCCCCTGCAGGGGCTGGGTCGGGCCCTGGGCATGCCTGAAGCAGGGGGACCTTGGACTCCCCCATAACCACCCTCCTCCCAGTGCCGCAGGGGCTTCTGGGTCTTTCACCTGGGGGAGGAGGCTGCCTGTTCCAGCAGAGAATCCTCTGAAATAGTCTCTGCCTCCGCCCTTCCTGTGCCAGCTGACCCCTCCCTGCTGGCTGCAGCAGAGGCTGCCTGTCCTGTCCCCCCCGCCCCATTCTGTGGGGGCACTTAGGAAAGGCCCTGCTTGGCCCAGAACAGAAAGGGTCCCTCCCCTTAATGAAGGAAGGCAGGCAGGGCCGTGTTCCACCTGTCACCGAGTCAAAGCACGCTTGGTGCCTAAAGGTGCGTCACGTGACAAAAGAATGAAAAATAAATAAATAAAGGTAACTCAAAAGGCAGCAGGCCTTTTCCACCTGTCTGTTTCCTGTCTTTCTGTGTCCTGCCTATTTGGCCAAGAGGCCCCTGCCCAACCTCCCAAGGCGGGGCCCACTTACCCAGCCTGCTCCTGCAGAGTGATCTGGGCGTGCCCGAGTAAGGTTTCACCTCTCCCGGGACTGTTGGGGCACGGAAGACAGGCTGGGCACCGTCCTCATGGGCTTTGCCTGCCTTCCTAGGGCCCCCACCGGGACAGTCGCAGGAGCTGCCAGAAGCGCCCCTTGGTTTGGGGGGGACCCAGGCAAATCCTGCAGCTCCTTGGGGAGGGTCCCCCAGCAGGAGAAGGAGGCAGGGGTCTCTTCCGCTCCATGGCCCTGGCCTTTAGCTCTGGAGGCTTCCTGTTGCTGCTGCCTCTGGCCAAACCGCCATTGAACCCAGCCAGGGTGGGCCTTTCATCGCTTCCCAGGATAAAACATGTGGGGAGGGGGAGGTTCTGCCTCTGGTCTGGTTAAAACAGGAAGCCCTGCCTGGAGACAACCAGAGCGGCTGAGACGTTAGGGAAGGGGAAGCTGGCCCCATTTCTCCCCGGCGATGCCCTGTGGCACCTGTGGGCTGCCAGATGCCCTGAGAATGTGTCCACTCTCCACTGGAAATGTGGGGGGGAAGAGGAGGAGGGGAGGGCCAGGTATCCCAGGGCACAGCACTACCTTTGTGGGCTCCGCAAGAGAGGATCCAATCTGTGTCGGTTGCTTCCTGGCACCGTTCCTACCCAAAACCTGCCCACACAGGTAACACCCAGGGAGGCGGGGAAGGTACGGGCCTGGCTCTGTGGAGGGAGGGGCCCCTTTGCCCCATTGGCAACCATCAGCCAATCCGTTTGCTTCTCTCTCTGGCTGAGCAGCTGGGCTTTGACTAGGGCAGGTCCTGATCTCTGAAGGAGAGAAGACAAGGGGAATCCGTCAAATGGGGAGGGTGGCCCTTTAAATCCTCCAGGGAGCAGCAAAAGCCACCGTGTGTCTCCGCAGGGGAGGAATCCCCATTCATAAGGAAAGTCAAGGTTCAACCCACCCAGTCAGCCAGGAAGAGACCCAAGTACGTAGAACCAAGACGCCAAGGGTGAGGACGGATCGAATTGCCTACGGGACTGTCTTACGCTTCTTGCTGCTGTCTTGGCGCAAGTGACAAATGACAGGCAGGGGAAACTCCGGAGAATGAGATGACGGGATGATGAAGGGGGCTTTTCTCTAAGTAAGGCCAGGTGGAGCCTTGCGCCGAGAAGCACCAATGCCATTAACCCGCTGTGTTAAACCCTGGTTCCTGTCAAGGGGGTTACAAAGAGCCAATATCTGAGGCATCTTCTACGCTGGGCCCTTCATTTGCACCTTAGGCCCAAGCGGGAACTGTCCGTTTCTGCAGAGATGAACAGCGTAAAGTTTCCCCTCTCTGCTTCTAGCCAGACTTCTTGGCTGCCCTTTCTGGGGGAACCCAGCCCCCGCTGAGGCCGCCCTTCCCTCCCTCCCGTGCCTTTCGCAGAAGTTCCGGTGTGTCAGCCATTTCTCCACTCCCCTCCCTCCAAGGAAACTCTCCAGCACCCCATTGGTGCCCAGCTTGGGAGGGGAGGGAGGCCTGGCTTGGGCAGGCAGTTGGGGGGGGTGTCCTTCCAGATGCCACATGGGGCAGGTCCTGTCGATGGCCCCATGCAGACCCCGCCTCTTTTGGACCCTGGCTGA
This sequence comes from Pseudonaja textilis, assembly GCF_049901715.1. Taxonomy (NCBI): domain Eukaryota; kingdom Metazoa; phylum Chordata; class Lepidosauria; order Squamata; family Elapidae; genus Pseudonaja; species Pseudonaja textilis. The sequence continues at coordinate 4,291,926 of NC_141991.1, forward strand.
GGCCTCTTCGGGGGAGGGAGTCTCTGGATCCAGATTCCCACAAACAGCCCTGAGCGGCTGCAGGACTTGTGCCTGGCCGGCTTCTTTCGCCCAGCAGCGCGGGGGAGGGGCACTAAAATGATTGAAGCATTCAAAAGCCCCCAGCATAAAATGCCTCCAATTCACACGCAGGAACATCTGGAGATCCCAAAAGGCTGATGGTGAGGCCAATAAGGGGGAGGCTTTGGGAGCGGGGGTGGGGGTGTGAAGTGGAAAGGCAGCCCTGAAGGACTGAACCGGTTAAAACCAGGGCTTGACTGGCACCTGGACAGCTGTGAGCCCAGCTGTGGATCCTAAGTTTTGTTTTGGGTTCAAATGGGAACCAATTTCTAGTGATTTACTTATTTTTAATCCTGCATTTTTAATGAATAACTCTCCCTTTCTCCTCTTACTTTTCCACAACAACCCTGTGACGTTGCTTGGACTGAGAGGGAGTGAGGGTGGGGGAGACAGAGAGAGACTTTCCCAGACTCAGTTTTTGTGCCTAAGGCAGAACTGGAACTCCTGTCTCTTGGTGATTCCCCCAAAGTCACCCAGCCGGCTTTCCTGCCTATAAGGAGGGACTAGGTCTCTCAACTCTGGAGAGGAAGGAAATACACCAGTTCACAATGCGAATATGAATTCTGCAGGTAGTCCCGGAGTTACGGCTGTCGTGGAGCCTGCCTATTCCAGTCGTAACCCGAGGAGTCGTGGGAGGGAATCTTGTACCTTCAATGGGATCGCTCCCTCCTTTCGCCCACAATCGAAGGCTCTCAGGCTGGGGAAGGCTGTCTGTGTGGGGGGTGCAGCAATGGGACAGGCCACCTGCCCAAGACCACCAAGGCCTCCCCGGCCCACTGAAATACCTTGTGCTCCCCACAATTGCTTCCCCCCCCCCGTCCCCAACCTGCTGCGCTGGGTCACTTACCAGCAAGCAGCTTCTTCTCCTGCCCCTCAGCCCCATGCGCTCCTTTGCCGTTCCCTTTGGGCCTCTGGAGGCCTCGCCCGGCACGTCGCAGGCTGAAATCCGCCCCTCAGAAGCTCCGTTTCAGCTTGCAATTGGCTGGGTGAGGCTTCTGGAGGCCCGAACGGAGCTTCTGTGGGGTGGATCCTGTCAGAGTTTCCAGCACAGCTGACCAGCATAGAAGTAAATAAGTTTGCAGGATTCATCCACATAAGAAAAACTTCTTTATATACAATCCCATACAGCAGAAGTCAGCATACAAAATCAGGAAGACAGAAGCAATATTCACAGAAGCAAGTCGTTACAGAGGAGAGAGACACAGAGGCCTACAAACTAACTTTTCTATACAGTCCAGCAAGTCTAAGCCACGCCCAGACTCCAAACTGTCTTATGGCCCCATACAAATAAATACTAGGTTTCAGTTTCCAAACAGCCCCCGTCGACTGACCTGCTGCCATGTCCATTCCAGTTCATAATTACTTATATACTGACAGATCCACCCATCAGCAGTTCCATTTTGGCTGGCAACATGCAGGACGAATGTTTGCAGAGCCTCTGCAGTTGTCCGGAAGGACGAAAACTTACCAGGCGCCATAAGATTCGTAGTTTTGGACCTTGTTTATTTGTTTCGGGCAGCTTATGGTGTTGTAGCAGTGGAAAAATTACACATAAAGCACTTTTATATTTAGCAGAAGTCCCCCAATTCTCCAAACCTTTGCTTAATACAATATTGTGCAAAACCACAAAGTTACTGCACCAAGGAACTAGCCGTGTTCCAGTAAACGAGGGTAGATATGGAAAACAACAGATGGTGTAAGGTAAAATGAGTAATTATATGTACTTCTCTTTTCTTGGTATATATGTTATTCTCCTTCGTTGGTATAGTTTAATAAAAGTAACGCCCCGGGCTAAGCTGAGGTCATGACGTGTATAAAAGTGACGCCTCGGGAAGAGCCAGGGGTTCAGAATTTGCCATTCTAATGCTCTGAACCTTGTGCACAAATAAAAACCTGTATTCTCCAACCTTTCGTGGTCTTGTGTCCTGATTTGAAAACAAGATCTGCTGCAACAGTCACACATGGAATCAAGAGGTCCCCATTTTTGAAATCTCTTTATTGCCTAAAGTGAAAATAAAAAAGGACCAGTATATTTTTTTATTTATATTTTACGCACACACATACACACTTTATTGAATTTTCACCTTTAAAAACGAATTCGATATACATTTTTTGCAGTTGTTTGTAGCATCAGTTACTCCATTCTCCTGTACATACATACCTATGTTATTGACAATTACTCTTCTACTCTTTTACTTTCATGTTATCTTTTCTTTCTATTGTTTAACCAGACATACCATTTTTCTCAGACCGTATTTAGAATTCTTTTTTTCCCTCTCCTGCAATTTCGTTGTGAGTTTGTTCATTTCAGCGCAATCCATTACTTCATTTATTTATTTATTTAGATTTGTCAATCGCTTACAAAGTAATAGGTGTAAGTGTAAAGATGAGTAAGAACACAGAAAATAGATACGATTAAATGGGGACAATAGGATTTATAATAAGATTTATAATCATATCCTCTGTGGGGCAGGACCAGGGCGTTTCTAGGAGGTTAAATGATTGTAAGAATGGGAATTTCACACGGATACCGATCAATCTAGAGTCGAAAATCATGGGGGTTTCGGTGTTTTGTTCCAACTAATAAATACTATTCAAAGTCACAGAGATTCTTCAGCTGCGAAGACTGAGATTTCACCCCAATTTTTGGCCCGTTGCTGCTGCTGCTCCAGAGAAAGGGGTCCTATAAGGCCTGGGGGAGGGGAGGGGGCTTTGCAACTTCTAGTGCAGAGTCTTTGGGGATCTCCGAGCCGGATGGGAGTTTTCTTTTCCTTGCAGACCCATCTAGATCATGCCAAAGCAATCCTATTTCATTCTTCAACACAGTGACTAAATTAGTAACAGATAACAGATAATCAGAGTTGGAAGGGACCTTATAGGTCATTTAGTCCACCACCACCCCGCCCAAGCGGGAGACCCTACTCCATTTCTGACAAAAGGCAGTCCAATCTCTTCTTGAAAGCCTCAGGTGATGGCGCTCCCACAACTTCCGAGGGCAACTGTAGACCACAACCTACTTCTTCGTAAGCTAGAAAAAAAGTGGAATAGATAGCACCGCCACGAGATGGCCTCGCAACTGGCTGGCAAACCGTACTCAACGAGTAGTCCTTAATGGGTCTAAGTCTACATGGAGGGAAGTAAGCAAAGGGGTGCCACAAGGTTCTTTCTTAGGCCCAATACTCTTCAATATCTTCATTAACGACTTAGATGAGGGAATAGAAGGGGAACTTACCAAATTTGCAGATGATACTAAGCTGGCAGGAATAGCTAACACCCAAGAAGATAGGCTCAAGATCCAGATGGATCTTGACAGATTAGAACACTGGGCCCTAACAAAATGAAATTCAATATAGAGAAAAGTAAAGTCTTACACTTAGGCAAGAAAAACCAAAAGTACACATATAGACTGGGTGAAACCAGGCTCAATAGCAGTAACTGAGAAGGATCTTGGAGCCTTAATGGACAACCAGCTAAACAGGAGCCAGCAGTGTGCAGCAGCAGCCAAAAAAGCTAATGCAATCCTAAATTGTATTAACAGAGGTATACAATCAAGATCAAGGGAGGTCCTAATACCACTCTATAAAGCCTTAGTAAGACCACACCTAGAGTACTGCATCCACTTTTGTTCACCACATTATAAAAAGAGATGTTGAGACTCTAGAGAAAGTGCAGAGAAGAGCAACCAGGATGATCAGGGGACTGGAGGCTAAAACATATGATGAGAGGTTGCAGGAACTGGGCTTGGCTAGTCTAGTGAAGAGAAGGATCAGGGGAGACATGATAGCGGTCTTCCAATATTTAAGGGGCTGCCACAGAGAGGAAGGGCTCAGTCTATTTCCTAAAGCACCCGAAGGCCAGACAAGGAATAATGGATGGAAACTGAACGAGAGATTTAACCTGGAAATAAGGAGAAACTTTCTGACAGTGAGAACAATCAACCCATGGAACAGAAGTTGCCCTCGGAAGTTGTGGGAATGCCATCACTTGAGACTTTCAAGAAGGGATTGGACTGCCATTTGTCAGAAATGGTATAGGGTCTCCTGCTTGGGCGGGGGGGTTGGACTAGATGACCTACAAGGTCCCTTCCAACTCTGATTACCTGTTATCTATTATCATTTCCAAAGTAGCTGACCTCCTCAGCGGCCCAGAGGTTCAACACTCCGCTGGGAATGGTCCCTTCTATGGGAACCTCGGACGAGTTTCTGCTTACGAGGCACCACAAATAAAAGTACAGCCGCAGCATCAATGTGGTTGGGGGGGTGTCCCACTGCAGTTGCGGCTTCGGTAGAGACGCCCCTCCCGCCCGGGAGAGCTTTGCAGGTCTCTGGGCTGGTAGAGCAAGTGTACTTGTAGCGGCCGCCCCAAAGCGCCCCCCCCATCCCGGCTGCCCCAGCAGAGAGCAACAGGCTAGTCGGGGTCCCTTTCGGGGGATCCGAGGCTGGGGTGGGCAGCCGCTCCTGCCCTTCTCCAGGGACCTTCCATGGTCCATGCTGACCATCGTCCGGGCGGGAGCGTGGCGGGGCTGCCTCAGGGTTCTCACCCCGCCCACCCACCCCCAGCTGGTCCGAGAGGGGAGCTCTTGTGGGACACCGGGCCCGTCGGGGTCGGGCTGCGGTGGGAGGCATCCCCAGCTGGTCCTGGAGGACCATTCCCCTCATGCTCAGAAGGCGGGAAGGCTGCTGGCTGCTCCCCCCACCTTAGCCCCTCTGGGTGGGGAGAGGTGCCATGCCCACTCACCTCTCCAGGAGTCCCGGGGGTCTCCCAGGCTCCCCTCACACAGCCCAGGGCCTCCCCTGGATGGAGCCCTGGCTTCCTTCGTCTTCCCCACCGGGCCAATGCCAGCTAGTTAGGCTCCCCCAGCTCCTCGCCCCGAAGTGGCCCCGCAAGCCCCCCCCGGGGGGCGGGGGGAGAGAAGCAGCCGCACCCGGGGCAGCGGCCTTCACTCCCCGGGGACTCTGGCCGGCACCCGACCAGCACCCCCCTGGAGGCCCGCGGGAGCGTCGGCGGCCACGCTGGGAGGCCCGCGCAGCTCCCCCCCAAACGGGGGCTCTCTCCTTTCTGGCGGGCGGGAAACCCGGTCACGTGGGCTGAGCGGGGCGCGTGCAAGGGAGAGGCCGCCGGAGGGGAGCCGAGGGGCGGGGCTGGGCGGGACGGGAGAGGCGTGGCCTCCCCTCGCGGGGCGGGGCGGGGCGGGGCCGCCCCCTCCTTCCTCCCCTCGCCAGCTGGGAAACGAAACCGAAAGTGCCTTCGGCCCTTCTTCGCCTCCGCGTGCGAAGGCACCCACGTCGCTCTTAGCCTCCCGGGCGGCGGCCGCCTTTCTGCGGCGCGGGGGGGAGTTTTCCGGCTGCTCTTCGCTGCCCTCCCAGGCCCAGAAGCGGCGCCCCTTGTCGGCTCCGACCGAAGCTGCCTTTCCCTCCCCGCCCGTGGCCCGACTGGACCGGAGGCCCCTCGGAGGAGGGAAGCGCGGGGGGCTCCGCTAGGCGAAGGGCCGACGGAGGTCAGCTTTGCAGGTAAACTTTCTCCCCACCGAAACGGTGTCCCGACTCCCCGCTGAAGGGCCCCAGAGGGTGGGGGTGGGGGTTTTGGACCGGATTTGGCTCTTGACTCTTCCCGAGGGGTTTCGGGAGGGGGGGAAGGCCTGGCAGGGAAGTGGGGAGGCTGAGGAGTGCGAAGGGGGGACGGTGGGGGGCCTCTATGCGGCTCCAGACTCGCTTCTTCCCCAGGCGAACCAAGGAAGGCCCGGAGCCTCCGACACCCCTGAGCTGGCCGGGCTTTTTTTGACGGGTGTGTGTGTCAAAAAGTGTTTTATTTTTTTAATTCTTTAAATCCACCTTTGCGAAGAACAGCGTCTCTTTCTCATTTTCCCCGTCTCTTATCTTCTCATCGTTTACTTGGTGTCGATCTCTTTATTTTTAACGCATTCTCTTATCTTTCTTGATCATATATTCTACCTATTTACAGTTTCGTCATATCATTTCATCAGCCATTCAAAAGTTTTGTCTTAATCCAGTTAGCCCGTCTCTAATTTCCTTAATGGTACATTCTTATGTTGGCCATGTTTATGTTACCAAATTTATAACAAATTTATAACAAATTTATAACGCATTTTCTTATCTTCCTTGATCATATATTCTACCTATTTACAGTTTCGTCATATCATTTCATCAGCCATTCAAAAGTTTCGTCTTTATTTTACGCATTCTCTTATCTTCCTTGATCATATATTCTACCTATTTACAGTTTCGTCATATCATTTCATCAGCCATTCCAAAATTTTGTCTTAATCCAGTTAGCCTGTCTCTAATTTCCTTAATGGTACATTCTTATATTCGCCATGTTTATGTTACCAAATTTATAACAAATTTTTAACGCATTTTCTTATCTTCCTTGATGATATATCCTACCTATTTACAGTTTCGTCATATCATTTCATCAGCCATTCCAAAGTTTCATCTTAATCCAGTTAGCCCGTCTCTAATTTCCTTAATGGCACATTCTTATATTCGCCATGTTTATGTTACCAAATTTGTAATAATATATCCTGGTTACCTGGTAATGAGTGGATAACAAAATATTTAATTTATTAAAAACATATTAGTCAATCTCCAATTTCCTTGATCGTGTATTCTTGTGCTCACCATGTTTATAATACATGTTTAGATATGCCTTTGGTCTTTTTAAGCTGCCATTCCTACCATTCTTTAAATGTTCAAAAACTCCATCTTAATTTATATTATCCCCTATTATGTTTTCCCCAATATTACATTTGCTTCTATTTTCTTTTCTATAGGTTCCCTTCCCACTAGCATCTCATTTTAACACAAGTATATTTTCTCTTAGCCAATACATTCAATCTTATATTATTACCTCGTTATCTTATATATCCTGCTCAAAAAAAATAAAAGGAATACAAAAATAAGACATCCTAGATCTGAATGAATAAAATATTAAATACTTTGTTCATTACATAGTTGGATGTGCTGGCAACAAAATCACACAAAGATTATCAATGGAAATCAAATTTAGCAATCCATGGAGGTCTGGATTTGGAGTCACACTCAAAATTAAAGTGGAAAAAAACACTACAGGCTGATCCAACTTTGATGTAATGTCCTTCAAACAAGTGAAAATGAGGCTCAGTAGTGTGTGTGGCCTCCGCGTGCCTGTATGACCTCCCTACAACGCCGGGGTATGCTCCTGATGAGGTGGCAGATGGTCTCTTGAGGGATCTCCTCTCACACCTGGACTAAAGCATCCCACAACTCCTGGAGTATGGTGCAATGTGGTGTTGGTGAATGGAGCGAGACATGATGTCCCAGAAGTGCTCAATTGGATTCAGGTCTGGGGAACGGCGGGAGGGCCAGTCCATAGCATCAATGCCTTCATCTTGCAGGAACTGCTGACACACTCCAGCACATGAGGTCTAGCATTGTCATGCATTAGGAGGAACTCAGGGCCAACCGCACCAGCATATGGTCTCACAAGGGGTCTCATCTCGGTACCCAATGGCAGTCAGGCTACCTCTGGTGAGCACATGGAGGGCTGTGTGGCCCCCTAAAAATGCCACCCCACACTATTACTGACCCACTGCCAAACTGGTCATGCTGGCGGATGTTGCAGGCAGCAGAACGTTCTCCATGGCATCTCCAGACCCTGACACGTCTGTCACGTCTGTCACATGTGCTTTCATACCTGCTTTCATCTGTGAAGAGCACAGGATGCCAGAGGCGAATTTGCCAATCTTGGTGTTCTCTGGCAAATGCCAAATGTCTTGCATGGTGTTGGGCTGTAAGCACAACCCCCCCTGTGGACATCAGGCCCTCATACCACCCTCATGGAGTCTGTTTCTGACTGCTTGAGCAGCCACATGCACATTTGTGGCCCGCTGGAGGTCATTTTGCAGGACTCTGGCAATGCTCCTCCTGTCCCTCCTTGCACAAAGGCGGAGGTAGCAGTCCTGATGCTGGGTTGTTGCTCTCCTGTGGCCTTCTCCACGTCTCCTGATGTACTGGTCTGTCTCCTGGTAGCGCCTCCATGCTCTGGACACTACGTTGACAGACACAGCAAACCTTCTTGCCACAGCTCGCATTGATGTGCCATCCTGGATGAGCTGCGCTTCCTGAGCCACTTGTGTGGGTTGTAGACTCCGTCTCATGCTACCACTAGAGTGAAAGCACCGCCAGCATTCAAAAGTGACCGAACCATCAGCCAGAAAGCATAAGAACTGAGAAGTGGTCTGTGGTCACCACCTGCAGAACCACTCCTTTATTGGGGATGTCTTGCTAACTGCCTATGCTTTCCACCTGTTGTCTATTCCATTTGCACAACAGCAAGTGAAATTGATTGTCAATCAGTGTTGCTACCTAAGTGGACAGTTTGATTTCACAGAAGTGTGATTGACTTGGAGTTACATTGTGTTGTTTAAGTGTTCCCTTTATTTTTTTGAGCAGTGTACGTGAATAACAAAATATATAATTCATTAAAATATTATCCTACTATATAGTTATATCAATTCTCAGTCAGCCTCCACATAACATTTTTTTCGTATCTTAACTATTGATCATTTATATCTTACATAAGCATTTCTATTTTATTTGATTAATTTGTTATAGATTCTTGTTTTCATTTATTCCTCTTGTTCTACTTCTTACTCCCATTTCCTCAAAATCTATTATATATGTTTATTACAAATATATCTCTTCACGTGGAGTCTCCCTCTTTTCCATTCTTAACCATTATCTCTAAGTCTTTCTTTTATGTTACCTCCTTAGCTTGCCTGCCATTTACTATCATCTTGTGGCTTTTTCCCTTAGTCCTTCCTCTGTCGTAATTTTCTTATATTTTCTCTCCCTTTTGTCAAAGTTTGCCCCCACCCTCTTTTGATCTCTCTGTATTTCCTTAACCATTTCATTTATCAGTGTTTCAATCTCAATATCCCCTCTCATTTATTATGTCTATCATTGATATTTCATGTTCAACTTCTTTCTTTTCCTTTTGCATTGTTCCATTTCACTGGTTCCTCTTTCTTCTGACTCCTCCTCCTTTGTTCTTTCTCCTCCTCCTGCTGTGAATTTTCTTCTGTATTCTGTATTTTAGTGCACAAATCCAACATTCTATCCCACATTCATAGCTCGAATGTCCATTCTTATTTCTTTTATATTTCACTCATCTTTATATTGCTTATTAGTCCAGTTATCCAGTTAATTTTATTTTACTTGAACCAGTATCTCTTCTTTGTTTTAAAATATCAATGTCCTCAAATCTTTATTTCCAATGTTAATCAGTCCAAAACACCAATAATTCCAGAGGTCGCATCCTCCTATATTCTTACTTTTTGATTATAATATATTCCAACTTCCAGGGGTCTTATTATAATGTCTTTTATTCCATTTTTAATTACTTCTTTTAATAAAGTTGTTAGTTGAAAGGGTTCTACAGGATTTTTCTTTCATCAGCAAGTGGCGCTTTTAATCCTGTTCCACAGCCACTCTTTTCCCGTTTATTTAGCTTCACCAATTTTAAAAACCAAATATTACTCCTTTTTAGAACAATTACTTCCAGCATTCAGATTAATGCCTTTTAATGCCAAATCTTGCCTGATTGCCAATTCCCAATTAATGTTCTTTTAGATAAGTTCAGTTTCAGATTTTAAGTTTTTTAAAAAAAACTTTAAAGCTCTTTATATTTCCAAATTCTTCTTCTATCCACTGCTAGCACAATTCTTTTATTCTTCTCTGTTATAGTTTTTGGGGTAGTTAAAAATAATATAGATTCTTCTCACCCTTCTCCGAACACTGTTCCCAGTCTCCACTCCAGCACTGGGCTTAGATGTTCTTCGGCTGTCCTAACTTTGTAGCATCCATCTTGGCCTGCTCTTCTCTCCATCGTGGCATAGAGAACAAATTTGGGGTTTTTACAGGGGAGTTGTATTCTCCTCCAGAACCTCACCAAGCACTTCTCCTTAGCTTTGCCGCCCTTCCAAGGTGGCTTTTGGCTCCATTAGGAGGCCACAAACGGCGAGAAGCCAGCGCAGGAACGGAGACCTTCGTTCACTGTTTGTGGTCTTGTCATGACATCAGCCGGAAGTCTGACCAGGCTGAGCTTGAGGGAACTGAAGAGATGGGGTGGATGCCCAAAGAGGCTGCCCCAGACCCTGAGGGGGCTTCCTTTGCCCTCTTCTGTGGCTACTGGGCAACCCCCCCTTTTGCAAGAAGCCATTTAATTGGAGGAGGGCTTCAGAGCACTCTATTCCCTGGGGGAGGGGCTGAGAAATGCGCCTCCCCAGAAGGAGGCAATGAACAGCTTTCATTTCCAGGTTCAGCAAAGGGGGAAAAGGGACTGAAAAACCCCATGGCAACCTCAGGTGAAAAGACGGCCTTGAGGGAGCTGAAGCAGGAGGCCACCTGCCCGCTCTGCCTGGACTTCTTCAAGCAGCCGATGAGCCTCTCCTGTGGGCACAGCTTCTGCCGCGACTGCCTGGCCCTGCTGGGTGCTGAGGCTTCCTGCCCCCAGTGCAGAGCCAAGGTGGAGCCCAGCGGCGCCTGCCCCAGCTGGGTCCTGGCCAATGTGGTTTGTCTGGTGAAGAAGCTTCAGCTGCCAGAGGGAGCCCAGGAGGAGAGCAGCGGCCAACAGCTGTGCCAGGAACACAGGCAGCCTCTGCAGATCTTCTGCTCCAGTGAGAAGAGCCTCCTCTGCCCCGGCTGCCTGGGGAAGCACCAGGGCCACCCTCTCCTCTCTCTGCCCGAGGCTGCCCAGGAGTACAAGGTAGGCACCAACTCCCTGGGGCACTCCGTCAGCTCTTTGGCGGGGCAGGCACAGGAGTCACCCAAAGTCCCCGAAAGATGGGAAGAGCTTCTTGGCAGAAGTGAGACGCCCACAAAAGGCTACCAAGTTAAAAAAATGGCGGACGAGAACCAGGCTCTTTTTTGGCAGCGAGAGAAGAGAAGGTGGGGGAGACCAACTCTCAGTTGCTCGACTCCTTGTGGGCCCCTGCCTGCCCCTGGGACCCTCCAGCAGGGCCTCTCCTTGAGTGTGGCCCCATGATCCCTGTGGCCCCCTCTGGGTGGGAGCGCTCCCATTTGGGAGCCAGGAATAGCACCCTCTCCTCTGCGCGCAGGACTTGCTGGATGGCCTCCTCGAATCCCTTAGCAAGGAGAAGCAGACGCTGCTGCATCAGAGGCAGACCGTGGAGCAGAGCCGGAAGGAATGCCAGGTGGGTCTCTTGGGGAGGGGGCAGGAGGCAGCCTCCCAGGGACTCCGATTCTGCGGCTGGGAAATCTCCATCTGAGTCCCCCGTTTTCTGCCCCCTCCCCTCAGGAGCAATTTGCCACTGAAAAGCAGCAGCTGGGCCTGGCGCTGGAGTCCCTGCAGGAGCTGCTCCGGGAGAGTCAGCCGGTCTGGCTGGGCTGGCTAGCCGAGCAGGAGGAGAAGATGGAGGCCGAATGGGGGGTCGCGCTGGCACAGATCTCCAGGAAAGCCTCCGGCCTGCAGCAGCTGATGGACCAGACGAAGAGAAAGTACCACCAGCCAGAGGGAGAATTCTTGCAGGTGAGGGGGGGGGGACCCTCACTGGCTTCAAGGGGGGAAAGCAGAGGTTTCCCAGGGGGAGGGGAGACCGGCACGCTTGTGAAGGCTGGCACCCATTTCTCTCTTCTCCTCTTTCAGGACATCCAGGGCACCGTAGACAGGTAGGCGTCATCTTGCTCTTCCTCATCTGTCTTTGTGGGTTGGTTTGTGCTCAGAATTCCTGGTGCGGCCGCATCCTTTCGAATTCTGTGGCCGAGAGATACTGGTTGTGGGATCTTTGGTACTTTTGGAGCTTAACTGACTTCCAGCAGACATTTCATTACCTGACTGTTCTGTCCTAGGCCTCCCCAAAAAGCACTAAGTCAATTCTGGATCCTGGCAAGCGCTCTTTTACTACATTAATATGAATTTATTTCATTTACAGTCAGCCAACAGCTTGGCAAACTGTCTTGCAAAGGTATGCTAATTAGCTGAGGCCTTCTCAATCCTGGAATGCTGCCTTGTAAATAGTTCCACCCTCAGTGCTGACAGGGAAGGGTTGGGTTATACAGACAAATTTCCACACGGCTCAAACAAATGAGCGAGTGATTTGTTTCCTGCAAAAGGCCCCTCCCCTTTTGCTTCTCTTTTAATCCTGATGGAAGGGGGCATTCGTCATCTACCTGTGGCCTTACTCCGACATTGACCCTGAGTTTGTAATTGTTCCTTTTGGCAGCTTTGTGCATGTGCAGGCTAGGGACCAGTTCCAGAAGCTCCCCCACCTCAGTGCTGTCCAAGCCTGAAGGCAGCTGATGACTGCCAGGCTGCCCTGGCCCCATCTCTGCCTCTGACGCAGAGCCCTCATCCGAACCTTCCTCAGCCTCCAAGACTGTCCTGGGTTCCTTCCCAACCTCCTGACTACCGTCCAACTATGTTGCCAGCTTGGGCAACTGCCAGCGGGCCACAACACTGACTTGGTAACACCATCCGTGCTGGGAGGGAGTGGGGTTCTCTCCCCGTTGATATACAAGACTCAGTGGTTGCTCAGGTGTTGTAAACAGCACAGGTGAGGCACCACCAACGCCAACTGACAGTCCAACAGCAAAAAGCAGTCTTAACAGGGAGCCCCCAAGGAGAGAACAACCGTCACAGCAATCCTGTCAGGGCAAGCCAGGAATGCAGGCAGTCCTCGACCTCACAACTACAGCTGAAGCCAAGATTTCTGTTACTAAGTGAGACAGTTGTTAACTGAGTCTTTACGACCTTGTTTGCCACACTTAAGCGTATCACTGCCGTTGATAGGTTAGTAACCTGATTAAGTGAATCTAGCTTCCCCGTGGACTTTGCTTGTCCAATGGCCACATGACCTTGGGATCCAGCAATGGTCATAAGTGTGAGCCAGTCACCAAGCATCTGCATTTGGATCCCGTAGCCATGGGGACACTGCAAAGGTCGAAACTGCAAAATGGCCAGAGGGTACTTTTTTCACTGCCGTAACTTTAAACATTCACAAACTAAAAGTTGAGGGTTACCTCTGTGTGAAAAGAGAGCAAACCGCACTCCCTTCTGGCACTGATGATGTTGCTCAGTTGGGTAATGAAAGGTCTGCAAGAAAACAGCTGCGCCCCAAGGACCTTCAGATCAGAATCACATTGACGTTTGTGTTGAGTTCATGACTCTCCTCACTTCTCTACTGACCTCTACACCAGTTCGGTGCGGAGAGTCAGTTGCGATCAAAGCAACAAACAATGTTTGCATAAGAAGCATGCCAGGATTCAGGCCACATCCTGAACTCAGGTTTGCAAAACCCGAGTCCTGTATTCAATTGGCAAAATGCTGGAAAGGACTGGCTTGTTCCATACACCTCACGGCCAACTCAGCCCTAACCCAACCCCCCCTGTTTTGTGGGGAGACAGCTGGTTAGCTGCATGATGCGGCCTTCCTTGTGTCACAGGTGCCAGAGTTACCTGGTAGGGCACGTGGAGAGCGCCTCTCCCAGGCTGCAAGGCAGACTCCAGACCCTCTTAGAGAAAAACGCTTCTGTAAGGCGGATTGTGGACAGTTACAAAGGTGAGGGGCCTTCTCAGGAGGGGCTGGGGGGCTGGGGCCCTCAGGAGGAGCCCAAGGAGTTCTGGGCCCTCCTCCTGCCCCCTTCCTAGTGGGGGATCTTGGGGAAGCCAGGCCCAATCCAGCTCCATCCAACCTCTGGCTGGGTGAAGTGGGGTGTTGGGATATGTGCAGCGTAATCCTTGTATAAAAAAAGAATATGCACATGGAAAACGGTTTATGAAAACAGTTACGATGAAATATACAGTCACACAGAGTTGAACAAGTATTAATGTTTACTTGAAGAAATAGCACAGTCCAATAAACAGTCCATGTCATACACGTTTTTAACAGTCCAGTTATAAAGTAGTCTTACATCTAGTTATAAAGTTTTCTTACCAGTTCCGTGTCTTTTACAGCAGACAAATATCAAACCGTAATACAACAAATAACCTTTGATATCAACAGACTATCAAAATAAACAGGGATAGTCAGTATCGGTCCGTAGTCGATCAGTATAAAGAGAGATCATCAGTGAAAAAGAGAGAAATAAACCATGATCTATAGCTCCCTCTTATGGCAACTTGTAGCATAGTTAACCAACCAGAACACAGCATAATACATTACGGTATTTTTCCTTAAAGCTGCAAACACAGCTACGTTATTTACATATACATAACGGGGGCTGCCTCTTCCACTGATCAGTTACCCCCCCCCCAGCCATGGTCCTTGTGGGGGAACACCGGGCATCTGGCAGGAACCGAGACGCTGCTGCCAACAGGGTGGCTTCTGCTCACGGGCATCAGCCCCTGGTGGCTGTTTCTCATCCCGGCCTCATTTGTTTCCTTTCCTCCTCTGAATCTCAGCCTCTCTGAAGACAACTCTGACCAGGGAGAACCTTGAGCAACATCTGACCACAGGTAAAACCCCCGGGGCTGGTGGGGAGGAGTCAGTGGGGAGGGGCTTGCAAAAACCACCTGCTCTCGCCAGGCCTCACAACCGTGGTTTCCCCACATCGTCAGGAGTGACGCCTGCCAGGAGTGGCTTTCTCCGTGGGTGGAAGCCCCGAGTCTGGAGGGCCCCGAAGGCATCTTCTGGGGGAGAAGTCGGGTCCCTCAGCAGCCAAATGGAGTCAGCCCTTCCCTTCCACCCCTTGGCCCCTCCAGAAAAGAGCTACGGGGCAAAGACACTCAGAGCTTTCCAGGCATAGAAGAGCCCAGCTCAGTGTTGATCTGTGCCTTGTGAGAAGTGGGGGAGGGGGCTTCTCCAGGCCCCCCAGCCTAATTTTAAACTTCTCCCCCTTCCTCCCCAGCACCTGCTCCAGAACAGCCAAGATCTCCTAAAGGTAACAGCACATGGAGGAAAAGGCAGCTTTCCGTAGCGGGTGGAGTCCATAGCGGGTGGAGTCCGTAGCGGGTGGCAGATGTTGGGCATCCCCTGCCTGGCAAGGGCCCTGCCTGAACCAGCCCTCCAGGCGCCTAGTAAATGGGGGGGGGGAACCCCTGACCCCGGGGCTCAGCAGCCGTCATAAATCCATGCCAGTTGCGAAATGGCCAAGTTTTGATCACGTGACCCTGGGGATGCTTCAATGGCCATAAGTGTGAAAAAGGGCTGTAGGTCACCCTTTCAGTGCCATTGTAACTTCAAACCGTCACTAAAGGAACGGTTGGAAGCTGAGGATGACCTGTGCCCTGGGGAATTGAAGTAAGCGCAGGGCCTAGTCTGGGTCAGACCCCCCCCCAACTGCCCATGAGCCCCCCCCCTTCAGAGGCAGCGCCACTGACCTCTGCCTGCAGAGGCCTGTTGTATTAGGAATTGGTCCCATTTTTGAGTTGGGGCCCTTGCCAGGCACTGCGACTCTGGGCTCCAGAGAGGACCAAACGGCCCAGTTTCCTCCCTTTGCCACACTGCTGCCTTTTGCCCGCTAAGCAGGTCCTTCCCTGAGCAGGTGAAGCATCCAGCCCTGCCCTGCTTTGCCCTTGGTAGCCAAGAGTCCTCAGTCATGCTCTCCAGTTAGATATTTGCTCAGCAGAAACTTCAGTCACCTAGCTACTATCTCTGAAAAGCTATGTGTGGAATGCACTTTCGATTTCCAAGCTACCGCACTGCTCCCCCTCCTTTTCTGTCGGCAACTCTTAAAAAGACCATAGAAATGTTTTGTGGCCCGCCTTAAAGAGTTTCTGTTCTCCGTCTTGCAGTCTACATCACGCTGGATGGCTCCACCGCCCACCCACAGCTCTGGTGCCAGGGCTCCAGTGTGACTTGGGCCAACAGATTCCAGGATTGCCCAGATGTGCCAGAGAGGTTCGATCAGGAATTATGTGTCCTGGGCTCTGAAGGATTCACCACAGGATGGCACTGGTGGGAAGTCTCCGTGCAGGGGCCTTACAATTTCCCAGTGCAGGGCGAAGTAAGCTGGGCCATCGGGGTGGCCAAGGAGTCCATCCCCAGGAAGGGGAGCTTCAAGCTGAGCTCCCAGGTGGGAATATGGGCCGTGGGGAATAATGTTTGGGGGCAGATGATCGCTTTTGAACCGTATCGGGTGACATTGCAAAGTTCGCCGCGGAGACTGTGGGTGAGGCTGGACTGCGAGGCAAAAGAAGTGCAGATCCTGGATGCAGTGACAGGGGCTTCACTCTACACCTTCAAGAAAGGGCCCTTCTTTGGGGAGATGTTCCGGCCTTTTTTCTATCTGGGCCAGATGGGGGTCACCCTTCAATGTGTGTGACTGATAGTCCCCAACTTACAACAGTTCACGTAGTGACCAAAGTTGAGTTCAGCCCCACCTCCTGGCACCTTCGAGACCACACCTGGCAAGAGGACCAGATGTGGTCTCCCCTCCACGCGCCATGCCCGACCTTATAATTTTGCCATGCTCAGTCCAGGCTGGTTGGTGGCCGCCAAGAGCTTCGTGGCTGGGGGGCTTTGACTGACCGAGAGGTGGTGGGGCTGTGACGCAGTGGTGCCTCTTGGCTCCCCTTTGTCCCTTGTTTGGGCAAAACCCTTGATGCCGCCTCCTGCCAGGCGGTGCATCCTTGTTGTGCACTAACACGACGTTTCTCAACCTGGGGCACCCGGGAGATGTGTGGACTTCCACTCCCAGAATTCCCAGCCAGCAGAGCTACCTGGGCAATATAGGTGTTGGAAGTCCCTGCATCCTCCAGGTGCTGCCCAGATTGGGCATCCCTGCCTGACTCTGGCTCACAGTTTAGATGAGAGGTAGGCGGTTAAAGGGCCTTTTATAATCAATAAAAGTGATATATTAATGTTATTCTACATTTATGTTACATTTATGCTACATTTATGTTACTCTGAATTTATTAAAAATGCAACATGTTTATGTTTTATTTGCATCGTTTATCGAGGTGATTTACAGGCATCGAATAAGTTTTTAAGATTACCTTCTAAGGAGAATCTTTGTAGCTCAGGGTTGACCTGAGGGCGTCCTTGGTGGTCCCTGAATTTGGTTGTTTTTTTTTGCAAACATTTCACAACCCAAATAGATACCGTCATCAATTCTAGTAGAGAGGGGAGAGGTTGCTCTCAGTTGAGAGCAAACTGAGAGCGAACACCACTCCTAACCACCAAAATGTTGCCTAGTTTGGGTCATGAAACCTCTGCAAGAAAACCACCAAACTCAAGGAACCACCAAGGACAAACACACACACACACCCCAGGTTCTTATCAGCTTCACTCCAAACTTGGGTGCCCGAGTTTGGAGGCAACTGATCCGAGGTCTTGTCCAGGATGGTGGAATGATCCCCTTCAGGGCTGGGATGAGCCACCTTCGGCCACAGGTGAGCTGACCCAGGCACTCTCAAAGGAGTAAGATGAGCAAGGGGGCAGAAGGGTGCAAGATAGAGGGAATGAGACGGGGGAAGGGTGTGCCCCTCCTGAGCCAGTTGGGGCTCAGGACAAGACACAAACCCAGCCGGGAAAGAGTTAATGGAACCCCTAAATTTGCCACTTGTGGAAGATAATCCGGCATGAAGTATTTTCTTGAGGTTCAAGTCTGGCATGCCGTCGATGTCTTTGTGGGGCCAGGTAACCCCGCCCGTCCAGCAGGGAGTGGCCAAAGGAGAGCGGTCATCCTGTGCACAGGGAAGTGGACAATACACTGGACGAGAGGTGGCCAAAGTGGGACTCCTTTTGCTTGGGACAGTCTTGAGTGCAAAGGGAGCAGAACCATCCCCACCAAGTGGACGTTGGGGTCCTGTGGGTGGAGGGTCTGAGTGACTAGTCATCCAGTGGATGGTCCAAAAGGTGCCCCCCCCTGCTTCCAATCTGCCGCCCCACCCCTGGAGGGATGAGGATGGCCTGGATCTTGTGTCTTCCAGGGGCGGGGGAGTTATAGGGGGAGAAGAGTGGGAGCTCGGGGCCCACAATCCTTGAAGATCCTTTGCCTGCTGGAGAAGAAGCTGGAATTGGTGCTGATGGAGCAGAACAGATCAACAGAGTTGGAAGGGACCAAGAGCCATTTGGACCTATTTCCCTCAGAAAACAAAAAACACCAGCATCTCACCTCTGTATTTCTCTCATCTCTGTCTCATCTCTCTGTGTCTTTCTTCCTGTCATCTCTTTAATTGTATCTGTCTCAGCTGTCTGTCTCTTTCCATCTCTGTCTTTCACTCTTTTTCTCTTTGTCTCTCTCTCCCTCATTCTGATTCTCCAGCGCTCTCTGGGTCTTGTGGTTGCTTCGTTGGCTTTTGTTAGTGCTGACGCACCTCGGTTGCTCATGGAGATGCACAACCACTTCTCCGCTCTGAGAAACTTGTCCAACCCGGCTGCAGCTGATGCTCCACATTGTAATGAGCTCCAGGAGGAGGAGGAGGGGACCACAGCAGGGGGAAGAAAGAGCCACAGGTTGCCGACACCGGTTGCTTCAGCCCGCCTGCACCGCCAACCAGGGGTGGGATTCAAATTTTTTAACAACCAGTTCTGTGGATGTAGCTTAGTTGGTGGACATGGCTTGGTGGTCATGTGATTGGCTGGGTGTGGCCAACTCCATATCACTCACATTAAGGCACACATCTCGCCTGGCCTCATGACTGTAGGGATGCTGCGTAAATCGTAAGTGTGAAAAATGGTCATAAGTCACTTTTTTCAGTGCCATTGTAACGTTAGATGGTCACTCCATACAAGCAAAGTACCAGCAAAGAAGGGGGGAAAACTCCAGAGAAGTTCCTGAGACAGGAAGTCTAGTCCTGCCAAGAATGTAATAAGGGTTAACGGAGAGGCAGTTTCTGTAAGCAACAGAATGTTTCCTTCCTGCCTTCCTTACAGGATTAGGCCAGTAATTTCTTCTAACAACCAGTTCTCTGAACTGCTTAGAATGTTAACAACTGGTTCTAGAGAATAGGTGTGAACCTGTAGAATCCCATCCCTGCCACCAACACACACACCCTTGCTGCAAGCAAGCACTGCACTACTCCTTGCATGTTGCACCACCTGCAAACCACCTACAGTCAGTCCACTAAAGAGAGAAGATGGCAAGGAAGTAATAGGCAACAGAGAGAAAGCAGAACTGCTTAACTCATTGTTTGCATACATCTTCATGCAAAAAGAAACCATAGCTCAACCCACCAAAACCATAACTGTAAATGACAGACCAGAAAAAAAAGTTAAAATAAGCAAAAAAAAAATAGTAAGAAAACACCTATCTGATCTTGATGAACACAAATCACCAGGGCTTGATGGATTCCATCCCAGAGTTTTAATAAAGGAGCTGGCAGAGGTCATCTCAGAACCACTGCACTATATCTTTCAAAAAATCCTGGAGCACTGGGGAACTACCAGAGGACTGGAAAAGAGCTGATGTGGCTCCCATTTTCAAAAAAGGGAAAAAAAACAGACCCAGGAAACTATAGACCAATCAGCCTAACATCAATACCCAGGAAGATACTGGAAAAGAATAAAAAAACATCTGCCAACATCAAGAAACATCTAATAACTAGCAGGTTCGTTAATCATGTAGATCATGCCAAACCAATCTCATTTCATTCTTCAACACAGTGACTAAATTAGTAGACCAGCAAAATACCATGGACATAATATATTTAGATTTCAGCAAGGCATTTGACAATGTAGACCACAACCTACTTCTTAGTAAGCTAGAAAAAAGTGGAATAGATAGCACCACCACTAGAGGGATTCGCAACTGGCTGGCAAACCGTACTCAACGAGTAGTCCTTAACGGGTCTAAATCTACATGGAGGGAAGTAAGCAGTGGGGTGCCACAAGGTTCTGTCTTAGGTCCACTACTTTTCAATATCTTCATTAACAACTTAGATGAGGGAATAGAAGGGGAACCTACCAAATTTGCAGATGATACGAAGCTGGCAGGAATAGCTAACACCCAAGAAGATAGTCTCAAGATCCATCTGGATCTTGACAGATTAGAACACTGGGCCATATCTAACAAAATGAAATTCAATGTAGAGAAAAGTAAAGTCCTACACTTAGGCAAGAAAAACCAAAAGTGCACATATAGACTGGATGAAACTAGGCTCAATAACAGTAACTATGAGAGGGATCTTGGAGTCTTAGTGGACAACCAGCTAAATATAAGCCAGCAGTGTGCAGCAGCAGCCAGAAAAGCTAATACAATCCTAAATTGTATTAATAGAGGGATACAATCAAGATCAAGGGAGGTCCTAATACCACTCTATAAAGCCTTAGTAAGACCACACCTAGAGTACTGCATCCACTTTTGTTCACATTATAAAAAAAGATGTTGAGACTCTAGAAAAAGTACAGAGAAGAGCAACCAGGATGATGAGGGGACTGGAGGCTAAAACATACTATGAACAGTTACAGGAACTGGGCTTGGCTAGTCCAGTGAATAGAAGGACCAGGGAAGACATGATAGCAGTCTTCCAGTATTTAAGGGGCTGCCACAGAGAGGAAGGGGTCAACAATCAACCCATGGAACAGAAGTTGCCCTTGGAAGTTGTAGGAGCGCCATCCCTTGAGACTTTCAAGAAGAGATTGGACTGCCATTTGCCAGAAATGGTGTAGGGTCTCCTGCTTGGGTGGGGGGTTGGACTAGATGACCTACAAGGTCCCTTCCAACTCTGATTATCTGTTAAATCTGCTAAAGTTGCAAGTTGCACATACCTCCCTGTACGGTGGAGATTTCCAGCCCCACCACCAGCTGCCTGACCGGTCCCATATTTTACAGCTCTAGTCACAGGACTGGCCCATTGGTCACCCTGGAGCAGCTCCTCCACCCAGGTGCCCTGAGGACCACCAAAATTTTCTCATGGACCATCAGTGATCCGCAGACCACCAATTGGTGACCTCTGATCTAGTCCAACCCCCCCGCCTCCTAAGCAGGAGGTCCTGCACCATTTCTGACAGATGGCAGTCCAGTCTCTTCTTGAAGGTCTCAAGTGATGGTGCTCCCACAACTTCCGAAGGGAACTTTTGTTCCATCGGTTGATTGGTTCTCACCATCAGAAAATTCCTCCTTATTTCCAGGCTGAATCTCTCCTTGTTCAGTTTCCATCCATTATTCCTTGTCTGGCCTTCGGGTGCCTTGGAAAATAGCTTGACACCCTTTTCTCTATGATGGATTTGGTTTTTGAAGGGGAGTGTATTAGCTTAGTGAGAAAATCCACCAAGCCACAGACAATGGAACCACTAAAACAACGTGAAGAATACAATAGAATATAGAATAGAATAGAATTAGAATAGAATAGAATAGAATAGAATAGAATAGAATAGAATAGAATTAGACTAGAATATGGAATAGAATAGAATAGAATATTAATAGAATAGAATAGAATATTAATAGAATAGAATAGAATAGAATAGAATAGAATAGAATAGAATAGAATAGCCTCTGTGGCTGAGGCCAGGCTAGCTAAAAGACCATCATCCCCAACCCGTCTCCTCTGTCCACCCCAGATGGCCACAGAGCACCAGCTAAGAGTTTCCCCCCTCCTTAGGGGCAGTTGGTGGTCTCTGTGGGGCTCCTCCCACCCCCAGGGACAACCTTCCCGTTGGCCCCACTTTAGGGGCTGATAAAAACATGCCTTCCCCAGGGGGCCTTTGGAGTGGCGCCAGTTAAGAGTTTGCAGCTTTCCTCCAGTACACAAGTAAAGGATTCATTCATAGAAGAAGCTTCTTTATATGCAATAATATAACACATGATGCATGTATACAATACCCATGCAGCTCTTTCAATGTGGCACAAGTAGTGACCTCAGAATCAGAAGCGCACAAGCTTTGAGCACAGAACTTCTTTCTTAAGAGAGATCAGCTAAGCTAAGTCAGGCCCAGGCTCCTAGCTGGCTAACATAGCAAGAAGATATCCTGTTTCTTAGTCACCAAATAGTCCCCATTGGCTGACTTGTTATGGATATCCCAGCTCGTAATTTCGTATACACTGACAGAGCCTGCCTGGCTTTTAAAATTATTTGCTACTAATTTCTAATTATCTCATGGATGCTTTAAAAGGTAATCTTAAAAACTTATTCAATGCCTGTAAATTGCCTCGATAAACAAAACAAACACGTTGCATTTTTAATAAATTCAGAATAACATACATGTAGAATAACAGGCAGGTATTAAGGTATCACTTTTACTGATTAGAAAAGGCCCTTTAACCGCCTACCTCTCATCTAAACTGTGAGCCACAGAGTTAGGCAGGGATGCCCAACCTTGGCAGCACCTGGAGGATGCAGGGGCTTCCAACACCTAAATTCCCCAGGTAGCTCTGCTGGCTGGGAATTCTGGGAGTGGAAGTCCACACATCTCCCGGGTGCCCCAGGTTGAGAAACATTGTGTTAACGCACAACAAGGATGCACCGCCTGGCAGGAGGCGGCATCGAGGGTTTTGCCCAAACAAGGGACAAAGGGGGCTCAGAGAAGCCAAGAGGCACCACTGCGTCACAGCCCCATCACCTCTCGGTCAATCAAAGCCCCCCAGCCACGAAGCTCTTGGCGGCCCCCAACCAGCCTGGACTGAGCACAGCAAAATTATACGGTCGGGCATGGCGCGTGGAGGGGAGACCACATCTGGTCCTCTTGCCAGATGTTGTCTCAGAAGTGCCAGGAGATGGGGCTGAACTCAACTTTGCTCACTACGTGAACTGTTGTAAGTTGAGGACTTACAGCCTCCTCTACAGCCCCATCTCCTCTGCTTCGAGTTACGTCCACTCCTGCCCCTCCCTCCCTGGGAAAAGGGACAGAGACAGACAGAGAGACCGAGAGAGAGAGAATCTGAGACACACAGAGACAGAGAGTCCGTGGGATCCGACGGAATCCCCTCCGGGTGACTTTTCGCCATTTGCACCAGGACCCGGGGAGGCCCACAGTCCCCGCCTGGATTCCCCCGGATGTCGCTTGCAGAGCTCGCCCTCCAGAGCAGATGCATCTCCGGGAACACGCTACCCTGCCAAGCCTCCAAAGCAACCCACAGCTGCGATTTCACCCCCAGCGGGCGGCAGGGGGCGCACTCTCAGCCGCCTGCTAGCCCACTGCGCATGCTCCACTCCGATTGCGTTTTTCGGGTAAGTCCGGCGGCTAGTTGCTCCCTGGGAATCTGGTGGGGGCGGGGAAGGTGGGGGTCCCGCCACTCAGATCCTCCCCAGGAGACGGAACGAGATTCTGAGGCTTGGAGGGATCGGGAAATCCGGCCCAAAGCTACTCTGTGCATGGGGAGGGGGGGAGATCCAAGAATGGGGTAGGGGGGAGGAGAGAAGGAAACCTAAAGGAACCACCTGCTCACATCTCCTTCCGATTCCGAGGCTGGAAGAGCCAGGAGAGCTAGGGGTGCAAGTGGCTGGAAGATCCCTTCTGAGCCTGGCAGAGGAGAAGAAACAGGAAGGGCCCCGGGTCAGAGAAGTTTCTTTTGGAGGGATCTTCACATGCTTGAATTCTCCATTTCTCCTTCATGGAGTTTTGGACATTAATATTGCCAATATTTTTAGAGCCAATGTTGCTGTTAATGTGGCTCTGCACTACATCCTACAACATCTCAAATCTCCAAATACCTAGGCAAGAGCCCTCGTAGGCTTCGGTTCAGCATTCAACATCATCATTCCAGACATTTCTTCTAACTGAACTAAACCAGCTAGCGGTACCTGAACACGCTTGTAAGTGCATCATAAGCTTCCTAACAGACAGGAGGTAGTAGGTGAAGCTAGGCAGAATCACATCTGATATCTGTACAATTAGCACAGCCAAAGGCTGTGTGCTTTCTCGACTTCTCCCCATATACTCCCTAACTGACTGCATCTCAGACAATCCATCTGTTAAAATACTGAACTTTGACACATGATTTTGATAGCGATTGGTCTCATTCGAGACGACGAATCCACATAGAGACGGAAGGTTGTATGACTTGCCTCATGGTATAACCGGAATAATCTGGAACTGAACACATTCAAAACCGTAGAAATGGTGATAGACTTTAGGAGAAACCCTCCCATACTACCACCTCTTACAATACTAGACAACACGGTATCAAAAATAGAGACCTTCAAATTTCTAGGTTCTATCATATCACAAGACCTAAAATGGACACCTAACATCAAAAACGTCATCAAAAAAGAACACGGAATGTTCTTTCTGCGCCAACTCAACTCAAGCTGCCCAAGGAGCTGCTGATCCAGTTCTACAGAGGAATCATTGAGTCTGTCATCTGCACCTCTATAACTGTCTGGTTTGGTTCTGCAACCCAACAGGACAGACACAGACTCCAGAGGGTAATTAGGACTGCAGAAAAAACAATTACTAGAAACCTACCTTCAGTCGAGGACTTGCATACTACAGGAGCCAAAAAGAGGGCTGTGAAAATATTTACAGACTCCTCACATCCCGGACATAAACTGTTTCAACTCCTATCCTCAAAACGACGCTATAGAGCACTACACACCAGAAGAACTAGACACAAGGAGTTTTTTTCCTGAATGCCATCACTCAGCTAAACAAATAATTCCCTCAGCACTGTCCAACTATTTACAAAGTCTGCATTACTATTAATCTTCTCATCATTCCTTATCACCCATCCCCTCTCATTTGTGACTGTATGACTGTAACTTGTAGCTTGTATCCTTACGATTTATATTGACTGTTTCCTAGTATGATTTGATTGCTTATTGTACCCAATGACTTATTGAGTGTTGTACCTTATGATTCTTGACTCATGACGAATGTATCTTTTCTGTTTTGTATACTGAGAGCATTTGCACCAAGACAAATTCCTTATGTGCGCAATCACACTTTGCCAATAAAGAATTCTATTCAATAGAAATTTAGAGAACTCATTAGCGAAATTATTCTTGCTTCCTTCCAAAGAGTATCTCATTTGGAGTGATTCTCCCATTGGCTCATCCATCATTACTGACGGACACAAGGGTTTTGTGGGCAGAAAATAATATTCAGATCCTCTTTTGTATTGTCCTCTTACAGCTCCTTTGCTTATATTTCAGGTTCTGAGGTCCCTCCATAGATGGAGAGTAATTGGGTGGATCACACAAATCTTTCTCCTGATCTGTCTTTCAGAGGGGTCCCCAAGGATAGAAGTCAAGTTCAGGATACTTCACTAGGTAAGGGGAGACTGTTCTACTGGGTTGGAGGTTTTTTGGAAGGATTCCAGTTACGCTTAATTCTCTGTGTCTTCTTCTGTCTTAGTTGTTGGATTTGATAGAAAGTGACCCAATAAGAAAGATATGACTCCCTCTTCCAGCTAGAAGATTTAAGGAATTTCCTCCCTTCGGAGCAAGCTTATTGTTTCTCTTTCACAGAAAACCGACTCTAGTAGGGAATACCTTGATGCATTCTGCCTCTTCCTCCATCCTGAAAGATTTTTCTTTATTTCTGGCCTTCCTTAAGAGATAGTTTTGACTAAATTCCCACACAGATCCCTGCTGGGCCATTTCCAACACCACTTGTCCTTGCAGGCATGTTTCTTGGGTTGCTAGAATATCACAAATCGCTCTGGTTTCAAACTGCAGAGAGTGGGGGTGGGGGGGAGAGCATTTACAGTGATTGAGGATTGTAAAAAATTCCATGTGTTGTTCCAAAAAGTTAGGAGAACAATCCAACTGAGGATTGTTCTTCAGCGTGTGGTGGGGTTGGTCTTCTCATTTCATTCTTGGCTCCCATGATCGAGCCTATGAAAGGCAATGTGTAGAAGAGGCAAAAATGGAGGTTTCCTGGGCCAAACAGGAAAAAAATTTTAATTTGTGCCTTCAAGCGAGAAAAGATGTAGTTGAACCCTCTCCTGTTTCCACCCTGTCTCTCTCCTTCCCAGCGGACAAAATGGAGTCACCGTTGTCCACTGAATCATCTCCTCCTATTGGTGAAGCTGAAAGATCTGCTGGATTCCCGACTCAGGTAGGAAGGAAGAGATTAGCAGCTTATATGGAGGAGCGATTTCAAGCTAGAGACAAAATTAAATATAATCTCTTTTATTTGGATAAAAGAATCATTTTCACCATCTCAGCTTCTTGCTGTGAGGAATAATATATCATTTATTCATAGGAGTTTCCTCATGTTTCCAGTATTGTGCAAATACACTTCTTGCTGCTGTCAAGATATGTAATATTAAATATAGGTTCCCTTTGTCATATTTTTCAGGTATTATGCCTAGCAAAAATATTTCTGGCTTAAAATCATGTGTTGTTTCAAATCCAAACATGTATGTAGTTTTGTCCAATATTTCTTTGCTTTTACACATGTCCGCCATATATGATAATATGTCCTGGGTGTCTGGTTACATTTCCAACATTGTTGGTGGTAAATGCCACCTATAAAACATTTTATATAAATTATCCTTAGGACCGTTTAAGTTACTATGTCAGAAATCCCACAGAGCCTCTTGCAAACATCATGAAATGTTGGGGCCACTGGTAGATGGTGTGTGTAAAGCACAATATGTCACTTGAACAAGGCAGGTTGATTATATTGAAGGTCAGCAGAGTCAGTCGAGGTGATAAAACATGCTCTAATTGGCTGTCAGCAGTAGGCCATTTTATCATATAATATGTTGAGTCCCCTTTGGGAAATGTCCAAACAAGGACTTTTAGTCCCAAAGGTGCTTTTTTTTTCAAGAGGCAACTGGATTTTCTGGTTGTTGAAGAAACTTCTTGGATGAGAAATGAAATATCTTCAAAGAAAAACCAGAAAGTCCAATTAACTCTTGAAAAAAGCACCCGTGGGACAACTCTGACTATGGATGACGGAGAATCTCCATAGACATTTCTGCTTTTAGGATTTGCAGATTGAAGGAGATCTTGCAAACTGTCGAGTCTTCTCACAGGGATTCTTCCTTCTTTAGGGTCCTGTGTCCTTTGGGGAGGTGGCCATCCATTTCAACAGTGAAGAGTGGTTGCTGCTTGATCCCAGCCAGAAAGCCCTGTATCAAGAAGTCATATTGGAAATATCTAGGATGGTGGCCTCTTTAAGTAAAGGTTCCTCTATACGTACTTTGTTAAAAATGATTTCATCTCTTCTTTTTTCCTCTTACATTAATTCCAGTTCCCCTTCATGGTCTTCTAAATAGCAGTTTCATTTAGCAGAAAGAGATCAGTGGTGACTAAGAAGGGTTGACATTCTGTCTTGTGGTCATCCTGGGGCCCTGGGTCATTACTGCAGAGTTATTGGGAAGATGTTAAGGGAGATGATGTTTTTGCCTGTTACAGTTGTCCTACTTAGCAACAAATTTTGTCTTGCTTTGGGTTGCAATGACATATATTGTCCTATTGAATGCAAGTTGGGTGGGTCAACAGTTGAGACAATTTGTGTGCCACATCCTGATGTCAAGACTTGCTTTTGCTTTAAATTTTTAACTGCCAAGAATAAGGGTTAGATGAGCAGCCATGCTAGTTTTTTAAGTTAATAATTAACATTCATGCTGTCATTTCCCTTGTTGCTTTCTCCACATATGTCCAGTAGTACATAAATCTAAGCATAGGGACACCAAAGTGGAGGATGTAGATTATTCTAATTTATTTTTCTTCCCCCCACAAGCATTTGATGCGCAGAAGAATGAAATTCACCAAGAGCCAAATTTAGTGCCATTGCAAATAATCAAAACTGAAATTCCTGGGGAGACATCTACAAATAAGCGGGGAAGGAGGAAACATGAAAAGAAACACAACCGGAGAGAAGAACCTATTCTTGAATGTGTGGAAATGGATCGTTTCCTGACCCAACGTGATTTCCCCAAAGAAAATACGGGGAAATGTCAAAGTAGAAAAAGACTCAAAGCAAACCCCAATATTAGCAATCACTGCAAAACTGGAAAGAACTTCAGCAATAATAACGGTGTCTACAACGGTGTAGACTGTGCAAAAAGCGTTGGGTGGAGAGGTAATTTAACGTCTCATAAAAAGATCCACACCAGACAAAAACTTGGTAAGTGCCCAGAGTATGGAAAGAGCTTCAAGGACAGAGAATGTCTGAAATCCCACAAAAGGATCCATACAGGGGGAAAACCTTATAAATATGTGGATATTGGGAAAAGTTTCGGTGTGAAGAGTTCCCTTGCTTCTCATAAAAGGTTAAATACTGAAGAAAAAATGTTTAAATGCATAGAATGTGGGAAGGGCTTCAGCCAGAGCTGTAACCTTATTTCCCATAAAAGGATCCACACAGGAGAAAAACCCTATAAATGCCTAGAATGTGGGAAGGGCTTCAGCCAGAGGAATGGCCTAGTTTCCCATAAACGCGTTCACACAGGTGAAAAACCCTATAAATGCATGGAGTGTGGAAAGAGGTTCACTGTAAAAAGTTCTCTTACTTCTCATAAACGGATCCACACAGGAGAGAAACCCTATAAATGCCTGGAGTGTGGAAAGAACTTCAGGCAAAGCACTGAGCTTGTTTCCCATAAACGGGTCCACACAGGAGAAAAACCCTATGAATGCCTGGAGTGTGGAAAGAGCTTCAGTGTAAAGAGTGCTCTTACTTCTCATAAACGGGTCCACACAGGAGAAAAACCCTATAAATGCATACAGTGTGGGAAGAGCTTCAGAAGTAGTAGTTACCTGATACTGCACAAAAGGATCCATACAGGGAGAAAACCTTATAAATGTGTGGATTGTGGACAAAGGTTCAGTAGGAAGAATTTCCTTACTTCCCATAAACGGGTCCACACAGGAGAAAAACCTTATAAATGCATAGAATGTGGGAAGGGTTTCTCCAGTAGTAATTATCTGATGTGCCATAGAAGGATCCATTCAGGGGAAAAACCTTATAAATGTGTGGATTGTGGGGAAAGGTTCATTAGGAAGAATTCCCTTACGTCCCATCAAAGGATACATACTGGAGAAAAACCCTTTAAATGCATAGAATGTGGGAAAGGCTTCAGGCAAAGCTGTCAACTTATTTCCCATAAACGGGTCCACACAGGAGAAAAACCCTATAAATGCCTAGACTGTGGAAAGAGCTTCAAGCAAAGCGGTAGCCTTATTTCCCATAAACGGGTGCATACAGGAGAAAAGCCCTATAAATGCATGGAGTGTGGAAAGAGCTTCAGTGTAAAGAGTTCTCTTACTTCCCATAAACGGGTCCACACGGGAGAAAAACCCTATAAATGCCTGGAGTGTGGAAAGAGCTACAAAAACAGCAGTTACCTGATCCTCCATAAAAGGTTCCACACGGGGGAAAAACCCTATACATGCCTGGAGTGCGGAAAGAGCTTCACGATCAAGACTAATCTTACTTCTCATGAAAGCATCCACACAGGAGAGAAACCCCATAAATGTCTAGAGTGTGGGAAGAGCTTCCACCGAAGCACTGAACTTAGTTTCCATAATAGGATCCATACTGGAGAAAAACCTTATAAGTGCACAGCGTGTGGAAAGACGTTTGCTGCCAATAGGTCTCTGACGAACCATAACAGGACCCACGTCAGGAGAGAGCTCTCAGGATCCCGACAGGTGCCCTAATTAACAAAATGCTCTATAAATGCCTGGAATGTGGGGAGATCTTCAGTTTTATAAGTCACCTTACTTCCCATAAGAGGATCCACAGCAGAGGGATATAGAAATGTATGGAATGCAGAAGGAGCTTTTGTGAAAACAGAATGCTTCTTAAAAAAGAATCCATAGTGGGCAGAAAAATATCCTGTGGACAGCAATCAACTTATTTCCCTTACAGATAAACAGAAATATGAATTGACAAAGAATATAGACCTTCAGGTAGTCAAGAAAGTTAAATATTTTGGAATATAATTAACAGCAAGATGTGTAACAATTGAAGGTAACTACTGTATAAAAGATTAATACAACAAATTAAATTGGACATGGAGAAGTGAAACCAGCCATAGAAATTAACATCCTGCTGAAGGGGTTTTTTTTTTTTGTTCCAAACGATCCCTATAAAATTAGAGAAAAAAAATACTTTGATGAGCTAAATACAATAATCTTGAAATAAGTTAGGCAAGAAAAAAAAGCAAGAATAAGACTGAAAATGCTGTAAGAATCTAAAAACAACAGTGGGTTTGGGTTGCTGTATTGGGAGCTTTATTACCAGGCTTCCGTACTAACTTGGGTGAAACAATGGATAAATCTAAGACATAGAAGACTACTACTGTTGAGGGGACTTGATCTGCAGTTGGGATGGCATGCCTTTTTGTGGTATGAAAAGAATAAAATGTGTAGATGTTTTCAAAGATACTGTAAAAAAAGCGCTCTACTCTTAGTATGGGGAAAAGAATAGAGCAAAAAACTATGAAAATACCAATTTGGCTTTCCACAAAGGAAGCACTGATACATCCAAATATTGTAAACTTGGAAAAATGGTAACATATCAAGACATTCTGAATGAGGAAGGGAAACTAAAAATAAAACAGGGACTACAACTCCAAGGTGTGGAGCTAGCATGGTTGCCACACCTGCAAATAATATTGAGATATGAGAAAGATGCAAAGGCACATGGTTTCTATAATACTGTTCGTGATCGATGAAGAATTAAAGAAAATATATAGCTTTCTATTAAACCTTAAAATGGAAGATGAACAAGTGAAAGAAATATAGTATGGCAAAAAGTTTGGATATACCATAGAATTAGATAGGTGGCAAAAAACTTTGGGATACAAATTATAAATTGACAATGGCAACTACCTATAAGGGAAACCTGTATAAAATGTTTGCAAAGCAAAGGTGTTTTAGAAACATGTCCGTCAAACGGATGGAATTCTATCAGTTTGGACCAATTTGGGCGAACCGGATGTTAAATTTGCATCTAGTTTGCCGAACTGGTATTTGAACTGACCAGCTGGCCCCACCCATCCCGTTCCTCCCAGGAGTCTGCACGTGGCCCATTTTCAATGCAAGTAAGTGTGCAGGGTCTGTGCAGAGGCTCTAGGAGGGGTAAAAACAGCCCTACCGGAAGTACTGGAAGTTGCAAAATGGGGCTGTTTCTGGTTTCCAGAGGGCCTCCAGAGCCCAGGGAGCCTGTTTTTGCCCTCCCAGAGGCCTGAGGGAAGCCTCCGGATCCTTGGGAAGGCAAAAAACTGCCAAACCAGAAGTACTAGAAGTTGCTAAATGAGCCTGTTTTTGGAGGGCCTCCAGAGTCTGGGGGAAGATCATTTTTGCCCTCCCAGATACCTGAGGGAAGACCCTGGGCCCTTGAGAAGGTGAAAAACGGCCCTCCCGGACGTTTCCGTAGGCCACACTCATCATGGCCACTCCCACCAAGCATCTGGGCAGCGAACCAGTTGCTGGGATTTTTGAATCCCACCCCTGCTGCCAAATGTTGGAAACGTAATCAGATACTGGGCTCTTTATTACCATATGTGGTGGACATGCCCAAAGGCAAAAAAAAATTGGATGAAAATACACACATGTTGGAGAAAAAAATATTAAAGCAACGTATAGATTTAAAGCCAGAAATATATTTGTCAGATATAATGCCAGAAATATATGACAAAGGGAACATATATTTGATACTACACATCTTTATAGCAGTAAGAATTGTATTTGCACAACACTGGAAGAATGAGGAAACTCCTACAAATGAAAATATAATTATAAAAATACTAGATTGTGCAGAAATGGATAGGTTAACATTAAAGATAAAGGATAAAGAAGACACACAATAGTTTTTAACATGGGATTTGTTTTACCAATGGTTAGACAATAGAGGTAGAAATTAGAAGTTGGAAGTTTATTACTAGGTATAAGTGAATCTTTTATTATTATGTACAAATAAATTGACCTAGACAATACACTGTTTACTAAGCACTTATGTGTGTTAAAGAAAAATGTATAAATAAAATTTTAAAGAAACTTATTTCCCTTATTAATATGACCCACATCAGGGCTACATATAGCACGGGAGATTGAGGGCTACATGCAGCACAGGAGTGCCCTTAATTTGTGTAAAAGGTTCCACTGTGATATGAAACCATCTAAAGCAGGGAGGTCAAACTCAAGGCCCATTGGCTGGATAAGGCCGGCGATATGGTCAGACCCGGCCCATGGGGCTGTCCTCCAAATGCGCTGGGCTGCATTGCTTTTGCCGGCCCATCACGTCCCAGCGGGCATGCATGTGCGTAGGATACGGCGAGCGCACACACACACAGGCCTGGCCCATGCCATTCCAGGGGAGGAGTTGGGCAGATGCCAGGATGGGGTAGTCCGAGTCTGTGCACACATGTGCCTGTCGCTTCCTGTGCACACGCGTGCCTGCTGGGGCTGTCCGCATGTGTGCCGAGAGTCCCCTTCCCACAAAAACATCTGCCAGGATGGGATGGGCAGGGCCAAAACATGCGGAATGGCCCCTTACCATTTCCATGGCGGCTGCACTTATTGGTTTTTCAGGTGCGTGTTTGCACAGGGGGATAGGTGTCCGGCAGCAGAGACTCTGAAGCTGGCCCTCGAAGAAAAAGGCATGGCAGTGTCAGCACCAGCAGCAGGCAGAGTTGTGGGGAGAGGCATGTGATGTGCACTACTGAGCACACTTGTATTCCATATGGCTGGGACAGTAGCTGACCAGCACATCCAGCAGGCCGTGAGCCAATATATCATTAAAAATGTGTTAATAGAATAAGTCCAATATATTCCTTATTGTCCAGACAGTGATTCCACTCTTTCCTCTTTGAAAATGAACCCCTGAGAGGAATACCGCCATTATTCTGAAGGGTCTTTGGGGGGCGAGTGAAGGCCGAGGGCTTGAAGGGGATCCAGTGTGGGGATCTGGGAATCTTCCAGGTCATTCGTCTCAGTGAGGGGTGACTTGAAAGGGTCCCTTGAGGGGAACCCATCAGAGAAGCTGGAAAGGGGCTCCTGAGGGGGACACTGGGGAGGCGAAGAGAGCCCCTGAGGGAGAAGAGGGGACCAGAAGGAGGCGCAATTCAGTGACTGACCCAGAGAAAGGAGGTGTCCAATCCGTCCCTGACGACCCCGAAGACGCCCCCTCCCTCCGATGGTGGCGCTTCCCTCAGAGAGGCGTCTGTCTCTCCGATCTTCCCGCCAGAATAGGCTCCTCCCACTCCTCTCGGATCCACTTTTCCCGCTTCTCCGTCTGAGGGAATCGCACTAGGAGGGGCGTGGCCAAGAGGAAAGGGGAGGAGTACTCGCTCACGTCTCACCTGGACGGTGGTCCCAGTCCACTTCTCTCCACCCGCCCCCACCATCAGTGGTCCCTCACACTCCCCCACCCTTACCGTTACTCCTTCCCCCACTTCGCTTCCAGGGCTCCCAAACCGACGTCTCTACCAGAGCAACAGGCGGAGCCCATGGAGGCTTCCCCCAAGCGAGGGGAGAAGTGGAATTGGGCAGGGGGTGCCTTACGCCAATGGGAAGCCTCCCTTCTATTGAGTCATCTGTCTCCGGGCAGAATCTCTTGTGACTTTTCCCCTGCTGAGAAAGCTTTTGTGTGTGCAGCGAAACTGGGGGGATCTTTCCGTGTTCAACTGGGGGGGGGGGTGTCCCAAAGAGGAAGCAGGTGGACCCTCAACGAAGCAATGTCCGGGGAAGGCAAGGACTGCTGAGATGTGGAAAGCCCAGGCTGCTAGCCGATGAGGCCCCAAATCTAGAGGTCTCCTCCAGCCACAGCTCCCTTGGTTTTCCCACGACCCCCGTGACACGTGTCTCTAGCCTTCCAGTGCAACATCCATTCTTGCTTTCCAGGGGATTATCTGTATGACCTTGTTTCCCTGACCTCTTGGGAAGTTGGACGCCTGAGACGCCTCTGGCGATGAGGATGTTTTAAAGGCTTATCTCCGTCTTCTAGAGGAATGGCTGTCATTTTCCCCTCCCCACTTTTCTCACGATCCTTAATTGCAGTTGTTAAGAATTCCATACATACTTTGCTTCTTTCCTGTGAAAAACTACCCAAAGCCAAGTAGGACTCTGTGTGGGGGGGTGGGGGGCTCCTTTGGCTTTGCTCCCTTTGCTGGGGGGCAGCCAGAAAGGAGATTCGCTCAGAGTTTCTTGGGTTCCCGTGGACCTTCGTTGGGTCTCCGGGGAAGAGAAGGGGCCCCCTGTGGCTTCAGCTCTCAGAAGGGAAAGTCACTTTTCTTTCCTGGGAACCCTTTCACTTTCTCCGGGTCTGTTTTTAAGCTTTGATGGTGTGGGTCTTTCTCTCCCCTCCCTCCTTCTGTCGCTCTGAGTGTCTATGTGAAGTCAGAGAC
This sequence comes from Pseudonaja textilis, assembly GCF_049901715.1. Taxonomy (NCBI): domain Eukaryota; kingdom Metazoa; phylum Chordata; class Lepidosauria; order Squamata; family Elapidae; genus Pseudonaja; species Pseudonaja textilis. Next base: position 4,326,169 of record NC_141991.1, read on the forward strand.
GGAAACCGAGAGAGACAGAGAGTCGATGGGACTCCGACGGAAACCACTCCCGGGTCACTTTCTGCCAGTCGCCTTTTTGCACCAGGAGCCAGGGAGGCCCACGATCTCCAGCTGGCTTCTCCCGGATGCCGCTTGCAGAGCTCGCTCTGCAGAGCAGGTGCAACTCCGGGTAGAGGTTGCCCTGCGTAGCCTCCAAAGCCGCCTCCACCTCCGTGATTTCATCCCAGGGGCCACACTCTTGGCATCCGACCGACTGCCATTGCGCATGTGTTGCCTGTACTGGTAAGTCCGGCGGCTAGTTGCTCCCTGGGAATATAGTGGAGGCAGGCAAGGTGGAGGTCCCACCACTTAGATCCTCCCCAGGAGGGAGAAACGAGATTCTGAGGCTTGGGGGGATCGAGAAATTCACCCCAAAGCTACTCTTGGCTGTGCATGGGGAGGGGGGGAGATCCAAGAATGGGGTAGGGGGGAGGAGAGAAGGAAACCTAAAGGAACCACCTGCTCACATCTCCTTCCGATTCCGAGGCTGGAAGAGCCAGGAGAGCTAGCGGTGTCAGTGGCTGGAAGATCCCTTCTGAGCCTGGCAGAGGAGAAGAAACAGGAAGGGCCCCGGGTCAGAGAAGTTTCTTTTGGGGAAGACGGAGGGACCTTCACATGCTTGAATTCTTCTATTTCTCCCTGATGGGAGTTTGGGAGATGCAAATAGATATTTAGGGAACCTCATTAGCAAAATTGTCCTTGCTTCCCTCCAAAGAGTTTCTCATTTGGAGCTGTTCTACCATTGGTCTCAGCCATCATCACTGATGGATGCAAGTTTCCTTTGGGAACTCACCATATGATATTGCTATTCCTGGACAAAATACAACAAGGAAATTACAGATTTAAATTTCCAATCAGTCAAATTAGGCCCATCTCTCAATTAAGTTTTGGAGATGTGGAGAATTCCTTAGTGGTTATATAATTCTGGTTTCAAAAAAATGCCACATGGCAGTTCATGTGGCATTTTTATCCCAAGTAAAGCAGACGGGACACATGAAAAATTAGGCTAAATCTACTTTATGGTAAGTGTAATCTTGGTTTCCTATCGTTGGGGAAAGGGATAAAGACGGGAGAAGTAGAAATTACTTTGTGTAACATCTACATCTTGATGCCTGGAAGTGCTTCCCTAGTATTTTCATGAAGGTTCAGGAGTGGTTTTCTTTTTCAATTTAACTTTTTTATTAATTTATTGAAGTATAAAACACAAAGTAAGAAGTAAGTAAGTAGGAGAGGAAGAGAAAAGGGGGGGATATAGTGTAATTGAGGGTGGGGGAGACAAAGGCAGCTACTTCCAACTCTTTGGCACAGTCAAAGGTAATAACATTCCAATCACAACATTTTGCTTTTACTCAACAGTATGTACAAATTATTTCTATAATAATAAGCCTGTCTACTTTACAAAAACAGTTTCATTTTTTTTCTCATTACAAACAGAAAATCCAGGAGCAATTTCAAGCTAGAGACAAAATTAAATATGATCTCTTATTTGAAGAAAAGAATCATTTTTACCATCTCAGCTTCTTGCTGTGGGGAATAATATGCATTCTTATATTTTCAAATCTAGTCCATAATATTTTACTAACCTTAGAATGTTGTTTAGTGTTACTTAAAGATCTGGCAGACCTGTGTATACACACATACTCATTTTAAAAATAGAAAACTAACTTAAAGCTTTCTAACAGTACATATATCATTTTTTTAAAAAAAAAAATCCATCCTAATTAAACCATATTTAAGTCATTCCCTCCAGCTTATCTTCATAGAATAGGCTCTTTTTCTTCTCGAGAAGAAAAAGTCTCCTTTCCTAAAGAAGTTCTCAGCTTTTTTTATACCCATAAAAAAAAATCCCAAAGTTGTTCTCTTTGAAGTTGTAAATTGGTCTGAAGCAAATTTTCTCCAATTAAATTTTCCCTCACTGAAATAGCTATCATATCCTTTTTTTCTTGAAGAGTTCTCAGCCTTGTTTATGTCCATAAAGTAAGAGGCCCAAATTGACCTCTTAAAAATTGTGAATTTACTTGATATACTTGTTTCAGTTGAATTAGGAAAGTCCTACTCACACTATCGTCATAAAAGCTGAAGTCAGATTTATATTCTGAGTTTAGTTAGGTTGTTTGCATTAACCAGTATTTGTAAAGTTGACACAGTAGGTTGATAATTTTCTACATTTTCTACACCTAGTTGTTTTTCTTGTTCTATTTTAATATCATGTATAGGATTAATATACACTGCTCAAAAAAATAAAAGGAACACAAAAATAAGACATCCTGGATCTGAATGAATGAAATATTCTTATTAAATACTTCGTTCATTACATAGTTGAATGTGCTGACACCAAAATTACACAAAATTATCAATGGAAATCAAATTTAGCAACCCATGGAGGTCTGGATTTGGAATTACACTCAAAATTAAAGTGGAAAAAAACACTACAGGCTGATCCAACTTTGATGTAATGTCCTTAAAACAAGTCAAAATGAGGCTCAGTAGTGTGTGTGGCCTCCACGTGCCTGTATGACCTCCCTACAACACCTGGGCATGCTCCTGATGAGGTGGCGGATGGTCTCCTGAGGGATCTCCTCCCACACTTGGACTAAAGCATCCCCCAACACCTGGACAGCCTGTGGTGCAACGTGGCATTGGTGGATGGAGCGAGACATGATGTCCCAGTTGTGTTCAATTGGATTCAGGTCTGGAGAATGGGCAGGCCAGTCCATAGCATCAATGCCTTCGTTTTGCAGGAACTGTGACACACTCCAGCCACATGAGGTCTAGCATTGTCTTGCATTAGGAGGAACTCAGGGCCAACCGCACCAGCATATGGTCTCACAACGGGTCTGAGAATCTCATCTCGGTACCTAATGGCAGTCAGGCTACCTCTGGCGAGCACATGGAGGGCTGTGCGGCCCCCTAAAGAAATGCCACTACACACCATTACTGACCCACTGCCAAATCGGTCATGCTGGAGGATGATGAAGGCAGCAGAACGTTCTCCACGGCGTCTCCAGACCCTGTCACGTCTGTCACGTCTGTCACATGTGCTTTCATACCTGCTTTCATCTGTGAAGAGCACAGGGTGCCAGTGGCGAATTTGCCAATCTTGGTGTTCTCTGGCAAATGCCAAACGTCTTGCACAGTGTTGGGCTGTAAGCACAACCCCCACCTGTGGATGTCGGGCCCTCATACCACCCTCATGGAGTCTGCTTCTGACCGTTTGATCAGCCACATGCAGATTTGTGGCCCGCTGGAGGTCATTTTGCAGGACTCTGGCAATGCTCCTCCTGTCCCTCCTTGCACAAAGGCGGAGGTAGCAGTCCTGATGCTGGGTTGTTGCTCTCCTGTGGCCTTCTCCACGTCTCCTGATGTACTGGTCTGTCTCCTGGTAGCGCCTCCATGCTCTGGACACTACGTTGACAGACACAGCAAACCTTCTTGCCACAGCTCGCATTGATGTAGCATCCTGGATGAGCTGCACTACCTGAGCCACTTGTGTGGGTTGTAGACTCCGTCTTATGCTACCACTAGAGTGAAAGCACCGCCAGCATTCAAAAGTGACCAAACCATCAGCCAGAAAGCATAGGAACTGAGAAGTGGTCTGTGGTCACCACCTGCAGAACCACTCCTTTATTGGGGATGTCTTGCTAACTGCCTATGCTTTCCACCTGTTGTCTATTCCATTTGCACAACAGCAAGTGAAATTGATTGTCAATCAGTGTTGCTACCTAAGTGGACAGTTTGATTTCACAGAAGTGTGATTGACTTGGAGTTACATTGTGTTCTTTAAGTGTTCCCTTTATTTTTTTGAGCAGTATATTTTGGTTGATTCATATGACGAATCTCCTCCAAGGACTGATCAAGAATCTTTTATAACAGACACCATCTTAGAATTAAGTATCCTCACAGCACCCTCTAGTGTTAAGAGAATGTTATTTATTTATTCATTTAATTATTTCTTTTCTCAGCCAATCCAAACCCTTAAACATTGGCAGATTTCAACCATCCACAACAAAACAGTGTAGAACAACTAATTATTTTAAAAGTAAAGTAAAAGAAAAAAAAAGATTGCTCCACGGTGTGCTGGGGATTAGGATTTTGCAATATGATTGCTCCGGGGTGGAAGTTTGGATTTTGCAATATGATTGCTCTGGGGTGAGGGTTAAGATTTTGCAGTGGAGGTTGAAAGCAGGTTAGTGAAGGGATGTGTTGGGGAAGCGAGAGGGGCTGGGCAGGAGCTGGAAAGTAGGTGGCAAGGCAACCTCTCAAGGGCCCCAGGCAAGTGGTGGTGGAACCTAAGTGGTGGTAGGCAGAGCCCCACTGGCTTCCACCGCTGGATGATTCAGGGTAAGGGCTGCTCCGGCTGCTGCTGCCTCACTCTGCCAGCATCACAGCTCTGTAAGCCGGGTGGGCAAGGATAGTATTGGAGCTTCATCTTCTGCCTCCTAATAATCTTGCTTCGTCCTCCATCCGTCCTACCGCCTTGCTTAGTGCCCATAGCACCAGTGCATTGCTCAGCCTCCTGCTTCATTGCGGCAGCAAGCAAGAAGGTTCGTCCTCCAAACAACATCACCACTCTGTCTGCTGCAGCTCCAAAAAACAGTGACAATGGATGACTGTGAATCTCCATAGATGTTTTTGCTTTTAGGATTTCCATATTGAAGGAGATCTTGCAAACTGTCGAGTCTTCTCACAGGGATTCTTCCTTCTTTAGGGTCCTGTGTCTTTTGGGGAGGTGGCCATTCGTTTCAACAGTTGCTGCTTGATCCCAGCCAGACAACCCTGTATCAAGAAGTCATGTTGGAAATGTCTAGGATGGTGGCCTCTTTAGGTGAAGGTTCCTCTATACATAACTTGTTAAAAATGATTTCATCTCTTCTTTTTTCCTCTTAGATTAATTCCAGTCCCCCTTTGTGGTCTTCTAAGTAGCACAGTTTCATTTCTAAGAAAGAGATCAGTGTGGTGACTAAGAAGGGTTGATATTCAGTCTTGTGGTCATCCTGGGGCCCTGGGTCATTACTGCAGAGTTTTTGTGAAGATGATCAGAGAGAGGATGTTTTTGCCTGCTGCAATTTTCCTACTCAGCAACAAATTTTGTCTTACTTTGGGTTGCAATGACATATATTGTCTTATTGAATGCAAGTTGGGTGGGACATAGTTGAGACAACTTGCATGCCACATCCTGATGTCAAGACTTGTTTTTGCTTTAATTTTTTAACTACCGAGAATGAGGGTTAGATAAGCAGCCACGCTAGTCTTTTAAGTTAGTAACTAATATCCATACTGTCACTTCCCTTGTTCATTTCTCCGGAGATGCCTAGTAGTAGATAAATGTATGCATAGATACACCAAAATGGATGTTTATTCTAATATTTAAAATTATTATAATTTATTTTTCTTACCTCACAAGCATTTGATGTGCAGAAGAAGGCAAATGACCGAGAGCCAGATTTAGTGCCATTGCAAATAATCAAAAGTGAAATTCCTGAGGAGACATCTACAAATAAGTGGGGAATGAAGAAACACGAAAAAGAAGCACAATTGGAAAGAAAAATCTATTCTACAATTTGTGAAAATGTATTGCTCCCTGACCCAACGTGATTCAAATCAAAACCCCAGTGTTTACCCACTGCAAGTTTGGAAATCACTTTAGCAGTCTTACTTCACATAAAATGATCCTGGCAAAGGAGAAATCCTGCAATGGTATGGACTGTGGAAAAAGCATTGAATGGAGAGGTAATTTAACTTCTCATAAAAAGATCCACACCAGAGAAAAACTCTATAAGTGCCTAGAGTGTGGAAAGAGCTTCAAGGACAGAGAATGTCTGAAATCCCATGAAAGGATCCATATAGAGGGAAAACCTTATAAATGTGTGGATTGTGGGAAAAGGTTCCGTATGAAGAATTCCCTTATGTCCCATAAAAGGATACATACAGGAGAAAAACCCTTTAATTGCATACAGCGTGGGAAAGGCTCCAGCACTAGTAGTTATCTGATATTCCATAAAAGGATCCATTCAGGGGGAAAACCCTATAAATGTGTAGACCAATGGTGGCTAACCTTGTTGGGCTCCTGTGCCAAAAATTGTGCATGCACCAGCATGTACACACTCATGTGCCAGCACTCAGAATGCAATGTGCACCCCCCTCCCCTCACCCCCTGCGCATTCGCATGCAATTCCCTACCACCCCACCCCCTTACCTGCACTGCGCCTCACAGCTGATTTTGGGGGGCTGGTTTGAGGTCTTTTCGGCCTCCCAGAGGCTTGGAAAAAGCCTCTGCAAGGCTTTTCAGGCCAAATTATAGGCCCGTTTTGTCACTTCTTGTAATAACGGAAGTGACAACGGGCCTATATTCGTCCTGAAAAGCCTTGCAGAGGCTTTTCAAGCCTCTGGGAGGCAAAAGACCTCAAACCAGCCCCCAAAATCAGCTGTGAGGCGCTGCATGCACAGTGAGGTAAGTTTGCCTGCGGCTCGCGTGCCAGCACAAATGGCTCTGCGTGCCACTTGTGGCACGCGTGCCATAGGTTCGCCATCATGGGTGTAGACTGTGGAAAAACCTTCAGGATGAACATTCATTTTACTAGGCATAAATTGATCCATGCGGGAGAGAAACCCTTTAAATGCAAAGAGTGTGGAAAGAGCTTTAGGCAGAGTGGTGGCCTTGCCTCCCATAAATTGATCCATGCAGGAGAGAAACCTTTTAAATGCATAGAGTGTGGGAAGAGATTTAGGCAGATTGCTGGCCTTGCTTCCCATCAAAGGCTTCATACAGGTGAGAAACCCTATAAGTGTATTGAGTGTGGAAAGAGCTACAGGAATAGGAGTCAACTGACATCCCATAAAAGGATCCATTCAAGTGAAAATCCTTATAAGTGCATGGATTGTGGAAAACACTTCAAGACAAGCGGTTCCCTTGCTTCTTATAAACAGATCCATACTGATATCAAAGTGATCAGAAAGCTTGATCCTGTGGACATTTTAAGGAATCGTGGCATTGCAAATTTGGAAAAGCTGCCGTTATTGGAATGATTGTGACTTTGCACATTTTTTTCCTCTATGTAGCCGTAACAAAACTTTCAGAATCTCCTGCTTATTAAATATATTTCTTATCTTTGATTGAAAGATGGAATTGGATCTATTTCTGCTGCAGCTGCCAAAGAAGCCAGCCGAGGCTGCATAAACAAAGGGATAGGATCAAAATCTCGTGAAGTGTTAATACCGCTTTATAAGGCCACACTTGGAATACGGCATCCAGTTTTGGTCACCACGATGTAAAAACGATCTTGAAACTCTAGAACAGGGGTGTCAAACTCACGGAGTCAAGTGACGTATTAGAACGTTTTTCCCCTTCGCTAAAATGGGCATGTGCGTGACCAGCACCTGATATATCTGGGCTACAGGCCAGAAATTTGATAGCCCTATTCTCGAAAGAGTGCAAAGAAGAGCAACAAAGATGACTAGGGTACTGAGGGCTAAAATATATAAACAAAGGCTGCTGGAGTTTGGTATGTCTAGTTTCATGAAAAGAAGGACTAGGGGAGACTTGATAGCTGTGTTCCAATATCTCAGGGACTGCCACAAAGAAGAGGGAGTCAAACTATTCCCCAAAGCACCTGAGCGCAGGATAAGAAGCAATGGGTGGAAACTAATCAAGGAGAGACACAACCTAGAACTGAGGAGAAATCACCTGATATTTAGAACAATTAATCAGTGGAACAACTTGCCTCCAGAAGTTGTGAATGCTCCAACACTGGAAGTTTTAAAGAAGAGATTGAACAACCATTTGTCTGAAATGATATAGGACAGTGATGGCTAACCTTTTCCACGTCGTGTGCCAAAAGTGTGTGCTCACATGTGCGTGCACTCGCATGCCTGCACCCATGATGCAATGCACGTATGACACACACACTCACCTGTCCTCCATGCATGTGCGAGACCGCATGCGCAGTGGGGCTCTTCCAGACAACCTCTCGCATGCCGGCAGAAATGGCTCTGTGTGCCACTTCCGGCACACATGTCATAGGTTCGCCATCACAGATATAGGATAGCCTGCCTGAGCAGGGAGTTAGACTTGAAGACCTCCAAGGTCACTTCCACCTCTGTTACTCTATTCTATTTGAAAAGATCACACAAATTCCACCAAACAGGCAGCATTTCATTCCCTTGGTTGGATGTCACAGTGGTATGGGATTTTTTTCACAGGGTCTTTGTAGAGCTTGCATTGTTAATGTCTCTTCCCAGACTCCAATACATATAGAGCAGCTGGCATGGTATGTCACGTTGCTCCATTTTTATAATGTGTCCTACCCATTTCATATACCGAAACACACACACTGGAGAGAACAGTGAACGTGAGGTATGGTCACTCCATCTAAGGTTACTTCCCAGCCTGTTCACAGGGTACAATAGTCATAATGAAGAAAGAAACATTTACACCTTCAGATGAAAAAGTTGCAGCGCGAATGTTAAATGATAAATTCAAGGATAAAAAGTCGCAATGGCCAAATAGATGTTGCAGGGCTATGCTCTTTATATCTCAATTCCTCTCAAATTGTTCCAGTCATGTGAAATCTGATTTTCCTCACACACATTAATTAGATGTATTTCTTCTCTTCCAGCTAGCCGGCGATTCAACCACTTCATTTTCTCCATAAAAAGAAAAAAATAGTATTTTGAAAGGTCTTTGGGGGCCCACACTCACCTTTTAAAGATGGGAAGATACTGTGGGAGGAAGAGGAGGGACCCTGGGGGAGAAGAGGGAACCACAGGGAAGAGGCTCACATTGTGAGGGGCCGAGAAGGAGGCCCAATTGAGAGTAACGGACAGAAAGAATAGAGGACTTTGGGGTCATATCTGCCCCATTGTGATTTTTCCTCCAAGATGAGTATCCCTTAGAGAAGTTTCTCCTATTACTGGGCTTGAACCATCTTACATCCTAGAATAAGAAGTACAGGATGGAAGATTATTCAAGGAGAGGTCCAATTTAGAATTAAAGAGGCTTCCTGATGCTTAGTACAAATAATCAGTGTTTGTCTCCAGAAGTTGTGGGTGCTCCAATGCTGAAGGTTTTTGAGATTGGTGAACCATTTGGATGGTATAACTTGAGTAGGGGGTTAATTCACTAGAAGACCTCCAAGGACCCTTCCAACCGGAGGTCGTGTTCAGCAGGTTCTAACCAGTTCTGGAGAACTGGTAGCGGAAATTTTGAGTAATTCAGAGAACCGGCAAATACCACCTCTGACTGGCCCCGCCCCCATCTATTCTCTGCCTCCCGAGTCCCAGCTGATCAGCTGGGTCTTCTTTTGTTGCCCTGAACAGAATAAGAATAAGAATAAGAACAGAACAGAACAGAACAGAACAGAACAGAACAGAACAGAACAGAATAGAATAGAATAGAATAGAATTCTTTATTGGCCAAGTGGGGTTGGACACAGAAGGAATTTGTCTTGGTGAAAATACTCTCAGTATACATAAAAGATACATTCGTCAAGAATCATCAGGTACAACACTTAATGATAGTCACAGGGTACAATAAGCAATAAAATCATCCTAGGAAACAGTCCATAGAAATCATAAGGATACAAGCGACAAAGTTACAATCATACAGTCACAAGTGGGAGGAGATGGGTGATAAGGAGTGATGAGAAGATTAACAGTAATAGTAGTGCAGTCTTTGTAAATCGTTGGACAGTGTTGAGGGAATTATTGGTTTAGCAGAGTGAGGGTGTTTGGGGAAAAACTGTTCTTGTGTCTTGTTGTTCTGGTGTGCAGTGCCCTCGTTTTGAGGGAAGGAGTTAAACAATTTATGTCCGGGATGTGACCGGAGAACGGAATTGGAAAGCAGGTTAGGGGGGTGGGGAGGGAATGGGATTTTGCAGTAACCTTCCCCCAGGAGCGGGGAGGGAATGGAGATTTTGCAATATCCTTCCCCTACCATGCCCACCAAACCACACCCACAGAACTGGTAGTAAACAATTTTTGAATCCCACTACTGCTTCCGTTACTGTGCTCCCTTCTCCAACTTCACAGGTGGAGGGGTGGGTGGATTGGATCCATGGAAGGGGAGAGGCTGGGCCAGCTGTATCCCTCTCCGAAATGCCTCTTTGTAGCAGGGGTGAGAAAAGGTGAAGGGGAGGAGCCTCCTGATGGAGGTTGTACTAGATGGCTTCTGAAGATCCTGCCTCCTGGGAAGAACAGAGCATCAGAGTAGAGTAGGAGTAGAGTAGAGTACAGAGTTGGAGGGGATCTTGGAGGTCTTCTAGATTGACAATCTAGTACAGGGCTCCCCAAACTTGGCAACTTTCAGACTTGTGGACTTCAACTCCCAGAATTCTCCAGTTGCCAAGTTTGGGGACCCCGATCTAGTACAACCTCCCGCTCAGGCAGGAAACCCTATATACCATTTCAGACAAATGATAAGTTTTAGACTAATAGCTTTAATTAGTATTACTAGGGTACGAACAATACCCTAGTATCATCCAACCCTTTTGTGCAAACTCTCTGCTCTCCACAAAGGCTTCCCACCAAGAATTGGTGCCGACAGAAATGCCAGTCTCAAAAAAAAAAAAAACAACCACCCTTAGCCTGTCTACTATTGACCTCACCCCTTTCCTAAGAGGCCTGTAGGGGGCGTGCATAAGCGCACCAAAGTGCCTACCCTCCCTGTCCTATTGTTTCTTTTATATTTTTCTTATAGGTATCCATTTCATGGTTCCATAACTATGTTTATACTTATACCCGTTATCTTATAATTGCTCGACAAAATAAATAAATAAAAAGGATGGAGGAGGGGCATCTGTCCGCAGGGATTGGCCAGGACGGGCCTTTTCAAAGTCACCCACCACCCCAACCTTCAAAAGGCTCAGGTCGTGCCCAGAGGAGCCGGTAGGGGGCGCTCAGTCACTTTACTGAGCCCTGCTCCGCCCCGTCTGCTTGGCGCTGGGCAGGAGCGGCTGTGAGTTGTCCTGTGGGAATTTCGGGGGGGGGAGGTCGAGGCGAGGAAGAGGAGGAGGAGAAGGAGGAAGACCCCCCCTCCGCGACCCGAAGGGTGAGGAATTGCCCCTCCCTGTTCCAATAGGGGGTGGATGCTGTCAGGGAGGAAGATAAAGTACGGTTCTCCCCTCCCCCAAAGAGTTGAGAGGGAGGGGAATCCCGGATTTCCCAAAAGGGCCCTTCCCCATCCTGCTCCATCTGTGCATGCAAGAGATGTAACCCCGGGTGGGGTTGGGGGGGGTGGGGTGTCGGTGGGAGAAACAGTTGCGGTGGGGGAGGGGCTGTGTTCATATTGTGCCTAAACCAGGTTTGCTTTTTCAGAATTTCTACCAAGAAAGGATCCTGGGAAATGGCCTTTCTTTTGCCGGATGCTCTCCCCCTCCCCTCTGCAAACGGTCCCATTTAAAGCTTTTTTTTTTTTTGAGGTGGGGGATTGCAAAGGACAAATCCTGTGCCTCAAATGGCTGGCGAGGCTGTAAGGGCCTCTCCCCCCTCCCCCCTTATTTTTCCTACTGTTAGTGGAGCTCAGCTGCACCTCTGCAGAAGACCCCTTTCTCCCCTCCCCCTCCCCCCCCAAAATGGTTGGTCTCCAAGGGGGAGGAAGGGATGAGACACAGGGAGAGACGTCGCCCTGAGGCTGAAATGTCTTTGAATTTTGTCTCCCCTCCAGACAAAATTTACCCTGAATTTGAGGAAGCAATCAATCATCACCGTTTCTGAATGAGAACCATCCGTAATTCCAGAAGTTTCTTTTCTTTTTCACCTCAGATGTAAACGCTGAAGGGCTTGAAAAATCTCCTCCGGGATTCTCTGTTCAAGTCCATCGGATCCCAGGACTGGAAACAGATTGAAAAAAACAACAACAACCTTTGGAGACCCAAGAGATCCACAGGGTCCTTCTGGATCCCTGTCAGAGAAGAGGCCAAAATGGATGCAATCCACCCAGAATGGAAAGGCGTGGGGAAAGACCCCATTGCCGCTCAGCCTGGGAACGGTGTGGAGGTCTGGGTAGGACCTGGGCAGAAGATCCCAGAGGAGGAAGCCCTCAGTTCTGAGATCCAACATTGGTACTTCAGGAACAGCCCCTTTCAGGAGGCCGAAGGACCGCGAGAGCTTTGCAGCCGCCTTCATCGTCTTTGCTGGGGGTGGTTGCAGCCCGAAAAGCACACCAAGGCTCAGATGTTGGACCGGGTGATCTTGGAGCAGTTTCTGGCCGTCCTGCCGAGGGAGATGCAGCGCTGGGTGCGGGAGTGCCGAGCGGAGACCACTTGCCAGGCGGTGGCCCTGGCCGAAGGTTTCCTGCTAAATCAGGCGGAGGAGGAGGAGGAGCAGGAAGGGTATCAGGTGAGAGATACCCCTCTTGAGAAATAGGAAGGGATCTTACTGTAATTGAAATCTTACATGTCTCCCTAAGAATTTTCAGGATTAATAACGCAGTGAGATGATTAGAAAACTTTATTGGTGACATTGCTCCTATGTTCTTCCAAATAATATATTTGGAGCAATTCTTCCATCGTCCTCTTCAAATTATGGACGAAGCAAAGGCCTAGCAACATTGTGGGCAGAAACTGAAATTCCAGCTTTTAACTTTGCTTCTTTGTCTGTTTATATTTATATTATATTTATATGATTTAGTATGATTTATATGTTTTATATGTTTCTTATATATATGTTTCCTAATACGATTTACTACTAAGTGTTATACCTATGACTTATCTTGAGAGCATATGCACCAAAAAAATTGTGTGTCCAATCACACTTGGCCAATAAAGAATATTCTATTCTATTCTATTCTATTCCATTCCATTCCATTCCATTCCATTCCACTCCACTCCACTCCACTCCACTCCATATTCTATTCTATTCTATTCTATTCTATTCTATTCTATTCTATTCTATTCTATTCTATTCTATTCTACTCTACTCTACTCTACCCTACCCTACCCTACCCCACCCCACCCCACCCCACCCCCACTCCACTCCATATTCTATTCTATTCTATTCTACTCTACCCTACCCACCCTACCCTACCCTACCCTACCCCACCCCACCCCACCCCACCCCACCCCCACTCCACTCCATATTCTATTCTATTCTATTCTATTCTACTCTACCTACCCTACCCTACCCCACCCCACCCCACCACCCCACTCCACTCCATATTCTATTCTATTCTACTCTACTCTACCCTACCCTACCCTACCCTACCCTACCCCACCCCACTCCACTCCACTCCACTCCATTTTCTATTCTATTCTATTCTATTCTATTCTATTCTACTCTATTCTATTCTATTCTATTCTACTCCTACCTCTACTCTACCCACCCCACCCCCACCCCACCCTACCCTACCCTACCCTACTACTACCCCACCCCCACTCCACTCCATATTCTATTCTATTCTATTCTATTCTACTCTACCCTACCCTACCCTACCCTACCCTACCCCACCCCACCCCACCCCACTCCACTCCACTCCATTTTCTATTCTATTCTGTTCTGTTCAGGTTCTGAGGTCTTTCCTGGAGATTGGCATCAAGTGTCCTGAAGAAAAGGTGGATCCTGCAAATTCCTCTCACAGTCCATGTCTCAGAAGGATTTCCAAGGAGGATGGTCAATATCAGGACAACTCAATAGGTAAGGAAAGATCCTTCTACATTGGAAGTTTTCCACAGAGATTCTGTTCATTCTCCGTTTTCTCCGTCTTCTCGTGTGTAGCCATTGGACTTTATGGAAGGTGACCCAGCAACAAATACTTAACTCTTCTTCTGATAGTAGTGCCCCAATATTTAAGTACCTGCCACAAGGGGGTCAACCTACTTTCCAAATCACCTGAAGACAGGATAAAAAGCAATAGATGAAAACTGATCAAGGAGAGAACCATCTTAGATATAAGGAGGAATTTCCTGATAGTTAGAACAATTAACCAGTGGAATGGCTTACCTCCAGAATTTGTGGATGCTCTATCAGTGGAGGTTTTCAATAAAAGATTGGACAGCCAATAAAAGATTGGACAGCTAAAAGGGTATAGGGTAGTGATGGCTAACTTTTGGGGGGCTCCTGTGCCAAAAATTGTATGCCAGCACCCACTTGCATGCCAGCACCCAGAATGCAATGCACAGCCCCCCCCCCCCCACATCCCCTGCACATGCGCACACAATCCCCACTCCCACCTGCTTACCTGCACTGTACCTCACAGCTGACTTTTCGGCTGGTTTGAGGCCTTTTTCAGCCTTCCACAGGCTTGGAAAAAGCTTCAGCAAGGCTTTTCAGGCCGAATTATAGGCCTGTTTCCTCACTATTGTTTGGCCTAAAAAGCCTTCCGGAGGCTTTTTCCAAGCCTCCGGGAGGCCAAAAAAGGCCTCAAACCAGCCGAAAAATTAGCTGTGAGGCATGTGCACGCACAGTGAGGTAATTTTGCCTGTGACTCGCATGCCAGCACAAATGTGTGCCACTTGTGGCACGCATGCCATAGCTTCACCATCACAGATATAGGGTCTCCCCCTTGTACAGGAAGGTGGACTAGAAGACCTCCAAGGTTCCTTTCGACTCTGTTATTCTAAAGTCCCACAAAGGAAATCTGTCCCTTCACACCACATACTACCTTCCCTTAATCCACGTTTGCAAAAATTAACTCTTCTAGGGATTTCCTGGGTTTGTTTGTTTATTTTTTTTTATTTATCTTACTCAGTTTGTCAAGCATGCATGAGAAAACAAGTATAAGTATGGACATAACATATAAACATATAACTATAAACAGGTATAAGTATATACATAATAAATGAGTACAAATAAATGGGAACATTAGGACAGGGATGGTAGGCACGCTGGTGTGCTTATGCACACTCCCTTACAGGCCTCTTAGGAATGGAGTGAGGTCCACGGTAGACAGTTTAAGGTTAAAAGTTTTGGGGGTTTGAGGATGGAACAACCGAATCAGGTAGTAAGTTCCTGGCATTGACCACTCTGTTGCTGAAGTCGTATTTTCTGCAATCGAGTTTTGAGTGGTTTACTTTGAATTTGTATCTATTATTTGCCCGCGTGTTATTGTGGTTGAAGCTGAAGTAGCCGTTGACAGGTAGGACATTGTAGCTGACACTTTTGTGTACTAAGCTTAGGTCAGACCATAAGCAGCGTAATTCTAAGTTGTCTAGGTCCAGTATTTCAAGCCTGGTGGCATAAGGTATTCAATTGCGAGCGGAGGAATGGAGGACTCTTGTAAAATACCTCTGGACTCACTCAGTTGTATTCATGTGAGGTACTTCTTTTTATTTTCAGAGATGAGAACAGCCTTTGGTCTTTTTTTCAGAGGTGATTTTGAGTAAATCTTCATACACATCCTTGCTGGATTATTTACAACACCACCTCTCCTTTCTGGCATGTTCCAAGTTTCATTCTTGGATCCAAAGATAGAACCCATGAAAGGACACTGAAGACTGAGGTTAAGATAGAGAAATGGAGGTGTCCTCCACAAGACAGGAAGAAGTCATGACTTCAGACTACAAAATGTGGAATTAATCCCTTTCTTGCTTCTGTCCTGTCTTTCTCCTTCCCAGGGAGCCAAATGGAGCCACCGTTGTTCATCGGTTCCTCTCCTTGTACTGATGGAGATGATGAATCTCCAGCTCAGGTAGGAAAGAAGAGATCTGGAGCTAATATTGGGGGGCAGTTGGTGACTGCTTTGCGGGTCATTTGAGGTCTCAGTGTATGATACTGCTTATCATATACATGCAGGAATTGGTTATGGCCAGTCTAGAGAAAACAAGGATTAGGGGTGACATGATAGCAGTATTCCAGCATTGATCCAGGAAGGGGCGTAACTGGTACACATCCGAAGTTGAGCAGACACCTTCCTAGCCATGACTGCCACCTGCACGAGTCAGGAGGACCCCCAGATTACACGCTAGGTGCTTCTCGGGCAGTGTAAGCCCATCCAAGCCAAAGATGTTAAACCACCATATTTGGAGGACTCTCCTATCCACAGTCAGTCATCTTAACAGGTTCAATTGTAGCCGTTGTGGTCCGCCGGTGGCCTGCGGAGCTCGCAGCAGAATCAGACAGTGGGAAGGAACATGGGCCAGTGCTGGAGTCTGGGGAGGGCTCAGATGAGGGATCTGCGTCTGACACAGATGGGGCCGGGGCCATCTGAGAGTTATATATTGACTCTGGAGCCTCCAGAATCTGACATCAGTGAGGCAGAGGAACAGGGGGAGCCTGTACCCAGTGCATGCTTGCGCAGAGCTGCCAGAAGTCAAGAACAGTTAAGACAAACGGGGTGACTCGGGAGTAAGGCTTGGAGATGATTAGCCCTCCCATAAGAGCTAAAGGAGGATCAAAGGGACATGAGCCTTTGCAGGAAGCAACTTTGTTTGTTCTGGTCAGTTTAAACTCTGAAACTCCGTGTTGACTTTGTGCTCCATTTGGCCTTGTACAGCTAATTGGCAATTTAGTCATTGGCAGCATTTCAAGGGAGATAAAGGTGGGTGCTTATCAGCCTTATCCCGAAAGACTGTGACAAGACTTCTGTTAGGCTATTCATAAACTGTTTGGGACTCGTTACGGGCTGTGAATGTATATAATTCACAGCCGTTGAAATAAAAAAAATGTTTTTTGGAAACAGCATGTGATTGTTACTGTCTCAGAAAGCCTTGGTCAGAACAGTAGCCTATTGTCCCCCATCCAAATTCCCACAGCCTCCACGCATCAAGAGAGCACATCCACGGCATCACTTATTTCACCCAGACAGAGATGTACATTTGGATATCATCTGCATTCCGATGATACCTCATCCCATAGCTACAGATGATCTCACCCAGCAGATTCATAGAGATGCAAAAAAAATTATATCCAACAACCAACCCTAGAGGGAGCATTGAGCCCTGCAGCACCTTACAAAGCAGGATCACAGGCTGGACTTCTCTATTGACTGGAATCGATCCCAGAGGAAGAAGGTAAAGCAGCATAAAACTGTGCCACTCATTCCCAGTTCCCGAAGTCAACTCGAAAAGGTACCGTGGTTGATGGTATTGAAAGCTGCCGAGAGATCAGGATGAGCCATAATGGTTGCACTATCTCCATCCTGCTCCTGCCAGAGATCATCCAGAAGCATAACTAATGTTGGTTCTGATTCTGTTCCTTCCTCGTTCAGGGTCCTGTTTCTTTTGAGGAGGTAGCCATCCATTTCAACAATGAAGAGTGGTTGCTACTAGATCCTAACCAAAAAACCCTGCACCGAGAGGTCATGTTGGAAACATCTAGGATTGTGGATTCTTTAGGTAAGGGTTCCTTTAGAGGAAAATTAAGTCAAACTGGAGAGACACTAAATGGCTTATTTACATATTAGGAAATGATGTTAAAATGAATTCTTTTGTTTTTCCTTATATTAATTCCTCCACCTCCATGGTTGTCCAAGTACCACAGTTCGAAGAAAGAGGTTAGTCTGATGACCAGTCAGTCTAGAAAGTGTTGATATGCAGTCTTGGGATGTTCCTTGGGCCCCATGAAGTGCTTAATAATAATCATAATCATAATCAGGAAGGGGGTGTTTGCTTATTTCACACGCCCTAATCAGCACCATACTTCCTCTTACAAAGATATTGCAATGAGGTGTATATTGTGGCATTGGATGCAACATAGGTACTGTTAGGGATACACTCTAGCAGAATCTGCATGGCAGTCAGGCAGGCAGGCAAAATATGTGAGATAAACGTTTTTGTAGCTTACACTCAGTAAAACAGATACACTGTGCTAGTTCAATAGTTTATTCCAGTAAGAGTTATAGCATAGTCAAAACAGTCCATATATCATTTACTAATTCAGTCCGTCCGGGGATTATTCAGTTGCAAAGTCCAGTGTCGAAAAAGAGGTCAGTAAACTTACAAATATCAGTCCAGTAATATATCTCCTCGCAGTAGAGATATGAAGAAGTCAAAACTCCCTCCTTCAGCAGTAGGAAACATGCAGTTAGCAAACCATCAATCCATCAAAACAGCAATAGTCAGCAATCCAACAGGTTCTCTTGCTCCCTCTTATGGCGGTTTCACAACCACACCCAAAATTACATGCTTTGCAGTTTAAAGTGACACACACTTAAACTTACTATCATAGTTTATATATATTATTTTACCCAAACTACGTTAGGTAACCTTGTTATTCCTAACAGGTACATCACATCTGACAAAGGTGTGTGCACTATATCATTATGTTAAGATCTGAGCTGCAGAGCACTGATTGTTGTTATCATGTTTTAAGTTGTTGTAAACCATCCAGAATTACATGAAACAAGCAATCATGTCAACCTTTTGAATTAATATTATTCATGTTGTCATCTACCTTGTTGCTCCCCTGTAATTGCCAAAGAATAGATACAGGCTAGAGACTGTCATGGGAACAGGAAGCGGTACGTTGAAGTCTTTTGTGATTTCTTTTTCTTCCATTTCAATCAGTTGAGGATCCGGACACTGAAAATTACCAAGAGCCAGCTGTGGTGCCATCACCAATAATCAAAATTGAAATACAAGGAGATACGTCTTCAGATAAGTGCGGAAAAGGAAGATATGAGGAAAACCAGTCTTACAGTTGGAGAGAAAAAGCCATTCTCAAATGCACAGAAATGGATAACTTCCTGACCCAACAGGATTGTAAAGAAAGCAGAATGGGAAAGCGTCGAGGAAGTGGCGAAATACTTCAAGCGAAACCCAACTTCAGTAACCAGCGCAAAACTGGAAAGCATTTCAGTCATCAGAGCAACGTTATTCCCCGTAAAATGATCCACGTGAGGGAGAAGCCCTATAAATGTGTGGACTGTGGAAAGAGCTTTAGGTGGAGAGGAAATCTAACGATCCATAAAAAGATCCACTTGCGGGGAAAACCCTACAAATGCGCGGACTGTGGAAAAAGCTTCAGTATGAACAGTTCCCTTACTTCTCATAAAAGGATCCATACGGGGGAGAAACCCTTTCAATGCACAGTGTGTGGGAAGAGCTTCAGTTTGAACAGGTGCCTTGTTTCTCATAAGAGAACCCATCTAGGATTGAAACTTTATATATGCAATGAATGTGGGAAAAGTTTTATTTTCAGCAGCTCCCTTACTAATCACATTGGTACCCACACCAGAGAGAAACTATATCACTGTACTGACTGTGGGAAAAGCTTCCGGTGGAAAAGTCACCTTACTTCCCATGAAAGGATGCACACAGGGGAGAAACCCTATGAATGCAAGGACTGTGGGAAAAGCTTCAGTATGAACAGTTCTCTAAGTTCTCATAAAAAGATCCATACAGGAGAGAAGCCCTATCAATGCATGCTGTGCGGGAAGAGCTTCCGGTTGAAAGGTCACCTTACTTCCCATAAAAGGATGCACACGGGAGAAAAACCATACCAGTGCATGGATTGCGGAAAGAGTTTCAGTATGAGTAGTTCTCTGACTTCTCATAAAAGGATCCACACCGGAGAGAAACCTTATAAATGTCTGGAATGCGGGAAAAACTTCAGCAAAAGCAGTATTCTTAATTCCCATAAAAGGATCCACACAGGAGAGAAACCCTATCAATGCCTGGATTGCGGAAAGAGTTTTAACAACAGGAATCACCTTACCTCCCATAAAAGGGTCCATACAGGAGAGAAACCCTTTAAGTGCACAGAGTGCGGAAAGAGCTTCAGTTACAGCGATTCTCTTACTTCTCATAAAAGGATCCATACAGGAGAAAAACCCTACAAGTGCATGGAGTGTGGAAAGTCCTTTATTCAGAGCAGTCACCTTACTTCCCATAACCGAATACACACCGGGGAGAAACCATATAAATGCACGGAGTGCGGAAGGAGCTTTAGCAGCAGCAGCTCCCTTATTTGCCATAAAAGGATCCATTCGGGGTTGAAACCTTACGTATGCAAGGAATGTGGGAAGAGTTTTATTTCAAGCAGCTCCCTGACTAATCACATTAGTATCCACATAACTGAGAAACTGTACCAGTGCGCAGAGTGCGTGAAAAGCTTTAGGTGGAAAAGTCAACTGATTTCCCACAAGAGAATACATACAGGAGAGAAACCCTATCAATGCGCGGACTGTGGAAAAAGTTTCAGCCTGAACAGTTCCCTTACTTCTCATAAAAGGATCCATACGGGAGAGAAACCCTACAAATGTGCAGAGTGCGGAAAAAGCTTCAGCAAAAGCTGTAACCTTACTTCCCATATCAGGATCCATACGGGAGAGAAACCCTATCAGTGTACAGAGTGTGGGAAGAGCTTCAGTTTGAACAGTTCTCTTACTTCTCATAAAAGGATCCATACAGGAGAGAAAAAAATATACATTAACGATGTGTGGAAAGAACTGAATGTGGAACAATCAATTTATTTCCCATAAAAAGACCTACATGTGGGAAGATGCCCTTAGTGATTGAAGTGTCCTTAATTCCTATGAAACAATCCATTGTGATGTCAAACATACACTGCAAAGACATGGAATGCAGAGAACTTCAATCGAGATTTTTGAACTGATTTTTCTTAAGGTGCCATTTGAAGGAAATAGGATGTAAGCAATGTAATGTGTGAAGATTTTTTTTTTAATTGTTCCTTTGAGGTAGTTTTTTCCGCAGGATTTTTGCCAAAGTTTTTGGAAGTGGCTTGCCATTATGATCATCGTAGGGCTGAGAGAGTGACTGGCCTAAGGACCCCTAGCTGGCTTTGTGCCTAAGGTCCTGTGAAAGGATCCACACAGGAGAAACCCAGAAATGTGTGTATGGAAGAGAGATTGTAGAATAGCAGTGTTACATTCCATGAAAGGAGAAACTATAGAAATGTAAGAAATGTAAGAATTTCAGTACAAGGTGCTCTTATTTCCCAGAAAAAGTTTCATGCAGGAGACAGTATAGTATGCCGTATTTTTCTGTATATAAGATGCACTCCCCCCCCCAAAAAGTGAGTGGAAATGTCTGTGTGTTTTATATATCAAAAACACCTCCATTTTGACCTCTCAAACCCCTCCACATGTCCCATTTTTGCCCTCTCCGGCTTCCAGAAGCACTCTGAGGCCAAAAATAGGCACGTTTTTGGCCTCAGGAGGCCTCCACGGATCCTATTTTTGCTCTCCCCAGCGTTCAGAAGCACTCTCCAGGCCAAAAATGGGAGGGCAAAAACAGGACCCATGGAGACCTCTGGAGGCCAAAAACGTGTCCGTTTTTGGCCTGGAAATTGCTTCTGGATGCCTGGGAGGGCAAAAATGGGATGTGCAGAGGCAAAAAAAACCATTTTCTTCTTCTCCTCCTCTAAACCAAAGTGCATCTTATAGTCCAATACATCTTATACTTGGAAAAATACGGTAAATATATGAAATCCATAGAAAATCACCCTGTTGATCTGTCTCACCTCCCAGAAAAGGATCCGCTTTAAGGATGCAGAAGTACAAGAATCCTGTGAAAAGAGGTTGAGATAGTCTTTCTTCATTTGGAGGATCACCACAGGAAAAACTGAATAAATGTATGGATTATGGAAAGAGCTGCCAGGATATATGTCTTAATTCCAGAGGTATTACCTCCTAGTTAGGTCCGGCTCATGAGAATTTCTTATTAGTGTCCCATTTATTACACCAAAATCTCTGCCTGGTCATATGGGTTTATCTGGGCAGAAGTAACATCTGAAATCTGGGATCAGGCTCCAGGCTTTGTGGAGAGCTGTGCAAACAAAACAGGGGAAAACTTTTTGTGCATTTTAGTGGTAAGTACTGAAAATACCTACTTTCCTTAAACACATTACAAAGTATTAAAGTTTTGTTTTAAAATCAGTGAAAATCTCTCCCAAATGTTTATTTGACTGTTTAGCTTAGTAGATCTCTGGGTGCAAAATTACATTAATTCTGCTGAAAACAGTTCAGTGTATAATTGCAGCTGTGGCCTCTTTACTTTGAAAAATGGTTTATTGATTCCACAGTGTACCATATGAGCAATATTTTTAAATAAAGAAGCGAGTTCAACTGAACTGTTTCTATTTATGTCTTCAATTCTGAGCAAGGCAACCAGAATATTTGTTAGTCTTTTATCATAGAACAGAATAGAATTCTTTATTGGCCAAATGTGATTGGACACAGAAGAAATTTGTCTTAGTGCAAATGCTCTCAGTGTACATAAAAGAAAAGATACATTCGTCAAGAGTCAAGAATCATAAGGTACAACACTTAATAGTTATAGGGTACAATAAGCAATCAAATCCTACTAGGAAACAGTTAATATAAATCATAAGGATACAAGCAACAAAGTTATAATCATACAGTCACAAGTGAGAGGGGATGGGCGATAAGGAGTGATGAGAAGATTAATAGTAACAGTAGTGCAGACTTTGTAAATAGTTGGACAGTTTTGAGGGAATTATTTGTTTAGCAGAGTGATGGAGTTCGGGAAAAAACTGTCCTTGTGTCTAGTTGTTCTGGTGTGTAGTGCTCTATAGCGTTGTTTTGAGGGTAGGAGTTGAAACAGTTTATGTCTAGGATGTGAGGGGGTCTGTAAATATTTTCACAGGCTTTTTTGACTTGTACAATATGCAGGTCCTCAATGGAAGGCAGGTTGGTAGAAATTGTTTTTTCTGCAGTCTTAATTACTCTCTGAAGTCTGTCTGTCTTGTTGGGTTGCAGAACCAAACCAGACAGTTCATGAAGAAATAACGTTCAGCTCAAAGGGAATTCTTTGTGGGTTTTTTTGGTGTTATATTCCAGAACTACTGTTTCTCAAGCGTTTTAATGTCACTTTAGTGCCTCTATATTAGTTAAGGCAGATTCCTGAATTTGCGATATCAAGATGATCAGAAAGGTCAATCCTATTTGAAGTTTGAGAGGGCCAAGCCATTACAAATTTGAGAAGCCTTGTCTGACATGATTTTGACTCTGTGCTTTTAATCTTAATGTAGCTTCTTTAAAAAAAGTTTCTGTATATCTTGAGTATTAATTGTATTCTTTTGAAGGGATAATATAGTAAAATATTTGGAGCAGGTGTAGTGTAAATGTTGTGTAATATACACCAAGGAAGCTAACAGAAAAAAAAGTTTAATATGTTCCAAAGGTGCTTTTTCAGGAGGGAACTTTCTTGTTTTTTCTTTGAAGACATTTGGCTATTCATCTAAGAAGCTTCTTCAGCTTTGACAGGATAGTGGGGAATGGACGAATTTATATTCTTTGCAGACAGCTGGTGATTTGCATCTTTTAGAGGGTCTCATCCAATAACATCTTCATAGAAAAAAAAAGCCCAGTTGCCTCCTGAAAAAGCACCTTTGGGACAACCATGACTTGGATGACTGAGAATCTCTAGACTTTTAGTTTAATGTGTTGGAGAATTGTCAGTGAGGGGAACAGAATGAAATAGACCTAGAAATTTGTAGAAAGAGGTGGAATGCCTTCAGATCTGATGTGTTTCAAAGAATTCACATTGCAGAGACAATGATGCATTAAAATCCATGGAATATGAGAAAGATATTAGCAAACAGATCTACCTATTAACAAAGCAACAAAGTTTATAAAACATGAGAACTCTTCTTATATAAATGTATAGCATTTGTTAGGAACTTTCATATTTGCGTCATTTTTAATATATACAGAGAGAAATCGTGTGAATTTAAAGTGCTTTAGTTGAAGCTATCATTTTGTTTTACATCAAAGGACTCAAGGGGGTACCAGAGAACTGAAATTTTTAGCAACTTTCTATAAACTGAAGGTACATTTGAGTGGTTAAAAATGATTTGTTTAATAATTAATTTCTACACTTGTGATTTCTTTGGCAAGAGGGGGATCTAAACAATGCCCTGCCCAGAGGAGGGTGTGACCCACAAGCAATAGGCCCAAGTTTGGGAAAGCAAGAAGCAGCTTCTTCAGAGATTCAGTTGAGTAATGGGAAGTGGAAAGAGAGAAAAGGGAGACTTCAGGTCTGTCTCAGAAGCTCAAAAGATGCCCTGATTGTGAACTTTCCAGTGCTGCTGGATGCTGGCCAAAGGCTTCATGTTCAGCCAGGTAGAGGAACATTGGAAAGGGCATCTGGTGAGTTCTTTTGCAGTCAACAAGTTCCGCAGGTCATTTTCTTTTCAGCCAGAGCTAAAAATGAGGCTGTTTTCCAAGCTGTGTGCCACTGCTGGTATGCAGAACAGAAATCAATGGATGGTTTGACATTTGAATTTCATGCTGTCACCTCAAGTGCCTTGAGCGACCAGATGCAGATTTTGTCCAAGCCAATCTTTCCTTAATGAGGTCCTTTACCAATGATGCTCCACCAGGAGACCCCCGATACCACAAAGCATGATGAGGAAGTCTAAAAAATAATAAAAGACAGGCAATCAGAATAGAGCTGATAGGGACTTGCAAGATCTTCTAGTTCAACCCCCTGCCCAAGCAGGAGATCCTATACCTTTCAGATAGGTGGCTGTCCAGTCTTTTCTTAAAAACCTCCAGTGATGAAGCACCCACAACTTCTGATGGCAAGCTGTTCCACTGGTCAAGTCATCAATATTAGTTTCTCTTAGTTCTAGGTTGCTTCACTCTTTGATTAGTTTCTGTTGTTTCTTGTCTTGCCTTCTGATGCTTTGGAAAATAAGTTGAGCCCCTCTTCTTAGGGGCAGCCCCTCAAATACTGGAATTCTGCTATCATGTCACCCCTAATTCTTTTTTTTCCCTCTAGACTAGCCAAAGCCCTCAGGAAGAAAAATCACACCTCAGCTGAGGAGAACCTGTTGACTGTGTTTTCCTGCCCAAATTTGACAGGCACTTTTCTCCTGCCATTGACTCTCCAGGCTCATGTGATCCGGCAAGCTTGCCCCCCTTCCCAGCGGGTTTAATAATAAAGACCCACCAAAGCCCTCAGGGAAAGTTCCCAGCCAAGAAGTGTAGGTGATGTCGTATCCCTTCCCCCTCTGTTGAGAGGTCTGTTCAATTTTGACATAGACGGCTTCTTTGACCCCTCTTTCAAACCAGCGGTCCTCTCTGTCTCAAATGTGGACTTGGCTGTCTTCAAAAGAGTGGCCTGTATCTTAAATGTAGGTGGACTGCTAAATCTTGTCCTGATGGGTTTGTTCTCCTCTGTTGTGCCATGCGCTTATGAAAAACCAGAAAGTCCAGTTGCCTCTTGAAAAAGCACCTTGGGGACAACCATGACCTGGATGACTGAGAATCTCCACAGACAACGCAGTGAAATGCTTCAAGAGGCCACCTGAAAGGACAAATATTTATGCCGGCCAAGGACTCCAAGTCTCCTCTCCGACGGGGCACGAATGAAAGGCCACCAGGAGATCCAAGATCCCCTCAGAGTCAGGAGGAAGATTCGCGCCCAGCGTAGAAGCGGCTTTGAGGCGATCCAGCGATTCCCTTTCCCGCCCAACCTGACAGGCGCTTCTTTCCCGTCATTGGCTCGCCAGGATCACGTGAGCCGAGGGCTCCTTTTTCCCCCCCCCCCTCCTTTCTCTCCCCTTCTCGTGGGTTTCCTCCTTACACTACGGGAACGACGGTGGGAGGGGCAGCCCCACTCGCACGGAGGGCGGACTGAGCATGCGCGCCTCCCAACGGACCTCGCCGAACGTCTGGCCTCTCTAGGACTCCGCGCTCGCTCGCTGTAACTGTTTCGTTTTCGCAGGAGAAATCCGGCACTTAAGGGAGCCGCCGGACACGTGCAGAGCCATCTCGTGGGAACCGAGGCGACGAGAGGGATGGAGTCACTCTTCCCACTTCTGGGAGTGCAGGGGGGAAATGAAGATCCCAAACTCGACCAGGAAGGAAAAGTCTAAGCTCGCCAGAAGGGAGGAAGATCCGGGGGAGCATTTAGCACCCCCTTACCCCAATTTCCTGGATAAAGCCTTGAGAAGAGACAGGGACGGGGGTGGGTGGGTTGCATTACAAACTTAAGCAAGAAAATTAAACGTGCAGAAATTGGGGTGCATCACTTGTGCTCCCAAATGGGGGTTTAACCCCCTTCCTCCCAAAAAGGATGGAGACTTTTCAACCCCTTGAAAAAGCGGGCACCCAACCACCAAGTGGCAGAGGGTGGACACTCTGGAATCGGTGGGGATTTTTTTTTTTTTTAAAAAAAAGACAGGATGGAAACCAGTCAAACCAGAGAAGGGAGAAGAAACCCCTTAATCATATCATTATCTCCATTTATTTTTTTATGATGAATCATTTTTAATTACTATGAAAATGATCTATCACCATTGTTGTATGTACACCGAGAGCTTATTCACTGGAGACAAATTCCTTGTGTGTCTAATCACGCTTTGCCAATAAAGAATTCTATTCCTAATCTTATTCTCTTCTGTATTCTACTCTACTCATTGTATACGTCGAAATCCCAAAACAGTCCAAAGGAAAGAGCCGGGAAGGCTGCTGGAAGATGCTGAGACTGAAAGCAGCTTCATGCATAAACCTTGTGCAACAATATGAATGCAGAGAATTGGTGGAAAGTTGCAATTCTTTAATCAAAATTGCTTTTCTTTAATGAAAGATTTAAATTCAGAGTGGGGGAGGGAACCAGCAGTGCCCTTAAGATACTTCCAAGTGCAGCTTCTAGCTCAGAAATAAACCAGGACTGCAAAAATAAAAAGTAAAACCAAACAAACAAACTGGCTTCAGGATCAAATATCTCCAGTTCTTTTTTTATCTTTACATTCAGTTTGGATCAAGTTTAATGAAGATTGGCCAGCATATGTTCATCTATTTTCTCTTTCGACCCAAATGTGCTTTTTTTCAAGTGGCAACTAGACTTTCTGGTTTCTTTCTTTGAAGACTTTTGGCTTTTCATCCCAGAAGCTGCTTCTGCTCTTGACTGGATGGTGGGGAAGGTCAGAGCGGAAGAAGCTTCTTAGATGAGAAGTGAAATGTTTTCAAAGAAAGAAAACAGAAAGTCTAGTTGTCTCTTGGGAAAAAAAGCACATTTAGAACAACCAGGACCTGGATGACGGAGAATCTCCATAGACATTTTCCTCTTTCGACTTATCCCAAATTAAAAATCTGGTGGCCGCATCTGGAGGAACATTCAAGGGGCAGCAAATTGCACATCTGGGGATGCACATGGCAGGAGCCCTGGGTTTGGTTCCGGGATATTATCAAACTTACGCCACCCGTTTTGCCGAACGTGACTCTAAGCGGCTTTACAGACATTAAACCAAATGTGGAAGAAAACAATACATAAAAATCTTGAATAGAACAGAATAACTTTATTGTCACTTTGAATGTGTACTAATTGACACTGAAAATGAAATGTCGTCGCATACAGCTTTTAAAGGGCCACCACTCTAATTTTACACTACATCAACATGACAGGATAAATAAATAAATCCAAAATTATGTATATACCCACATGTATGACACAGAGAAACAACACAGTCTAGTTCGGATGTACACATGAGGACAGGAGGTAGAAAGGATTCACCAAGACGTGAAGAGCCAACGGAAGGGAGGCAGGGAAGTTTGTCCTCCCAAAATGACGCTAAACTGAAATAGAGGTCGGTCTGGATGGCCTCTAAGGTTTCCTCCCCCATCCTCCCTCCGCCGATCGTGCCGTCAAGAGATGCGGGCCGTTGTCCTCGGGTCCCACCAGAGGGCGCTCGCTCGCATTCGTGCGCCACTCCCCCCCGCCGATCGTGCCGTCAAGAGATGCGGGCTGTTGTCCTCAGGTTCCCACCAGAGGGCGCTCGCTCGCATTCGAGCGCCGCTGCGCATGTTCCGCCCCCGAGCCCAGCTGGAGGGGGAGGACCGGCTGTGAGTTGCGCCCTGGGAATCGAGATGGGGAGAGGGCGGGGGTTGGCAGGAGGGGATCCCGCTACTCAGAGCTTCCCCGGGTGTGTGTATGTGTGTGTGGGGTGCGGGGAGGACAACTGCCTCTTCCAGCCCTAGACAGAGCCTCCCCGGACGATCCTTGCAAGCAAAGGGGGAAAGTAGAGGTCCTCCTCCCCACCCCCCGTCCCGAAACACTCCATAGCCGGTGGCAAGAGGAAAGCCCCAGGGTTCCCCAAAAAGGAATTGCCGGGTTAGGAATCCCTAATCCTGATCTTGACTGTGCATGCTTTGGGGAGAGGGGGGAGGAAGGAGGAAGACGGGTGGGATGCTCTCTGCCTTTGTCCCCATGGGGAGGATCACCTCTGATGCTTCCTCCCTTCCCTACCATAGCTATGAAGGATGCAGGAAGAGGATGTCCCAAAGGTGATTCCCCGTCCCCGAGCCAACTGGACTTTCTGTGTTTTCTTTGAAGACATTTCTCTTCTCATCCAAGAGGCTTCTTCATCTCTTGACTGGATGGTGGGGAACTGAAGAAGCTTCTTGGGTGAGAAGTGAAACGTCTTCAAATAAAAAACCAGAATGACTGGTTTCCTCTTGAAAAAAAACAAAGAAAAAAGCACCTTGACCCTGGATCAGGGGTTTCGAATCTTGGCAACTTTAAGACTTGTGGACTTCAACTCCCAGAATTCCTCAGCCAGCTTTGCTGAGTCCACAAGTCTTAAAAGTTGCCAAGGATCGGGGGACGCCAATCTTTTGGACCTCAGGGACCATCAAACTCATAATTTTAAATCCTGTGGACCAGAGACCCTGGGAAAATCCCAAAAAAATGTCTGCAGGAAAATTCCCCACCCCGTTTTCCTACTGTCTCCAGCTCCGTTCTTGGGGAGAGAGAGAGAACGAGAGAGAGAGACTTTTGGCTTCATGCAAGGAAAGCAGCAGAAGCAACAGAAGTCTTTCCCTCCCTCAAACTCCACCAGAAATGAATCTTTGTGAGACTTGTTGCGCCGGCAAAGCCCCTTGGAGCAAGATGCCTTGCAGGGTCCCAAAGACTCATTTCTGGCAGAGTTTTGGGGGGAAGAGAAAGAAAGATTTTTGCTGCTTTCCTTGCGTGCAGCCAAAAGCAGAAGAAGAAAGAAGCGGAAAGAAGCAACCCGGTTAGCCAGGCCTGCCATGTGGGGCGAGTGAGCAAGACACATGAGTACGGCGAGTGGCTCATTTGCTTTTCAAAACTTCAAGTGGAAAAGAGGAAAGAGTCGGGAGAGACGGCTCTGAGGGGAAAGCCGAAAGAAACCATCTTCATGTTTTGCATAAACCAGGATCTCCGCCCCAGCATTTCTACCCAAAACTCTGGTCAAGGGACTTTCTGCCCTCCGCTAATGGTGTCATTTTAAGCTTCTGGGAAGCACCTGCAGCACCTGGAACTGAGCTGCACCTCTGCAGAAGACCCTTCCCCCACCCCCACCCCCCACCGGCCAAATGAGGGAGGGCAAGAGATGATGGGAGGAAGGGAAAGAGAGTTCTGGAGCCACACTGTTACTTTGCACTGATGTGTGGTGCTGCCCAAACGTGTGTGATAACACAGGGTGCGGGCTTGTGATTTGGTGCGTGTGGAGCCGGTATGTTGGCTTGTATGTGGTTTGGAGATTTGGAGGTTCAATGGGATCAACAAAGGAGAATATCTGTGGCTGAGGGGTCCTTGGTGGTCTCTGAGCTGTCTTTGTTTTCTCGCTATTGGAAGAAATAGCCTTCTGGGTTCAGTTCCAAATGGGGAAGAAAGACACTGGAAACATGGAGACCGTTTGGAAAGATGGTTTAATGGTGGACAGGACCACATGGCTTGGAGCTCCAAACTGAAAGAGACAATCACATGCTTCAAGATGTGGGGTGAAGGAAAAGAAGGGCTAAGATGCTGAGAGACCCTTAGTTATACACCCTCTGTTGGGCCGCACCTTAGTGTTTCCTGTTCCTGTGTAAGAAATGTATCCCATTGGCTGTCGGACTCCCAGGGGCGGGGGTCTTAGCTAACTTTGTAGGCTGTGTCTGGACCACACCTGAGTGCTGGCTGATGCAATCTTCCCAGGCCAAGTGGTGACATGGGTAGAGGCCTTTGTTATGTAGAATACTCTGGCCCAGGCCTTAACGGCCCACCCATTAACAAAAGTGTATGTGGGGATGAGCTTCTGCCTCTCTGAGTTTCTACTTCCCTTTTAGGGGAAATATTCTGCCTTTTTAACATTTCCTAAAATATTTCATTTTTCTAGGAGAGGGGTGGGTGATAACTTTCGACATTGCAGACATTTCATTACCCAAACCAGGTAACATCATCAGTGCTGGTCCTAAACGTTTGGTTAGCCAAACTAGGTAGCATTATCAGTGCTAGTCCTAGCACTGATGATGTTACCCAGTTAGGGTAACGAAACGTCTGCAAGAAAATAAGCTCAGAGAGCACCAAGGACCCCTCATAAATGGGATCATCATGAGGTATCGGGGTTTAGTTGTCATCATGGCCCACCTGTGTCCAGAGTGACCATGAGGCTGCTCAGGAGACAACACTGTCTGTGGCCCAAGCTGGAAATCTAGGCCTGTAATGGCAAACCTATGGCACCCATGTTGGAAGTGGCCTGCAGAGCCACTTCTGCCAGTATGCGAGAAGTCACCCGGAAGAGCCCCACTGCGCATGTGCATGCGCTGCCCACCTGACAGCTGGTTGTTGGGTGTCTGGTGTGCATGTGCATGGGAGATGTGTGTCGCATGCACACAGATGCATAGCGCAGAGGGATCCTGCACGCATGCGCAGAGACATGCGGTGTGAGCAGAGGTGGGATTCAAATTTAACCGGTTCTGTGGGCGTGGCCTAATTTGTGGGTGTGGTTTGGTGGTCATGTGACTGGCTGGGTGTGTCTTGCTGACTGGGCATGGCTTGGTGGTCATATGCCCGGCTGGGCATGGCTTGTATGTAAATATTGATTTTTTCATTTAAAAAAAACAACTTTTACCCAAAATCAGGCAAAGCAGGCAGGCAGATTAAGTTGCTCACAGAATCACAGAGTCACTCAGAGATCTACCTTTTTGCAATCTGCTACCCGAGTCTGCACTGAAAAATAGAAGCTTCAATCCTAAGGAAGGTTCAGCGCTGCTTTTAGATTAGCTAGAAAGCAAGAAATCCAACGTTTTCCTGCTTTCTAGCTAATCTAAATCTCCCGGCACAGAAGAACAGCTGATAGTTGTGGGGGAAAAAAGTAAAAATAGCAACTTAGCAGGCAAGTTTGATGGTGCGCATACCAGATAAGGAGTGAGTGGGCAGGGAGAGGAGGGGCCAGCCAGTAGCACGATTTGCCGGTTCTCCGAACTGGGCAGAATCTTAACAACCGGTTCTATAGAACTGGTCCGACCAGGTAGAATCCCACCCCTGGGTGTACGTGCGAAGGGGTTGCATGTGCATGTGTGGGGCGCATTGTGGGGGTTGCGCGCATTGCCTTCTGGGTGCTGGCGTGTGAGTGTGTGCACTCAAGCATGCACATAATTTTCAGTGCGGGAGCCCCGAAAGGTTAGCCACTACTGACCTAGGCTGTAGCTTCACTTCCCATGTTGCCAGCTGTCTAAGATGGTGTCTCTTTTGGAAAGCAGCTTTGCAACATGGAATGGAGAGGAATATATAAGAAAAAAGTCAGCATTAATGGTACTGTACAAGAGAAAGGGAAGAATTATGTTGTGTGTCAGTGAAATAGAGGGAAATCAAAAATGGGATGGATCCGTTGGACGATGGCCGGATCTCCTGAAGTGGAGGTGATCAGGAAGTAAAGGTTCCTTAGGAATTTCGTTAGGAATAACTGGTGACAAGGGTTAGATACAGATTAACAGAGTTGGAAGAGACCTTGTAGGTCATCCAGTCTACCCCGCTGGCCAAGCAGGAGATACCAGGGGTCTTCAAACTTCACAGCTTTAAGACTTGTGGACTTCAACTCCCAGAATTCCTCCTCCAATCGTGTTAGCTCAGGAATTCTGGGAGTTTGAAGTCCTCAAGTCTTAAACTTGCCAAGTTTGAAGACCCTTGCCGTATACCGTTTCTGACAGATGGCGATCCAGTCTCTTCTTGAAGGTCTCGGTTTTTATTTTATTTATTTATTTACTTTGGTTTGTCAATTGCTTACAAAATAATAGGTATAAGTAAAAACATAGTTGTGAATACATGGATACATATAAGAAAAATAAAAGAAACAATAGGACAGGTATGGTAGGCACATTGGTGCGCTTATGCACGCCCCCTACAGACCTCTTAGGAAAGGGGTGAGGTCAATGGTAGAATATTATATATAGAATAGTCTCAATATTATATATTATATGTATATTATATATATTATATATAGAATAGTCTCAAGTGATGAAGCTCCCACAACTTCCGAAGGCAACTTCTGTTCCATTGGTTGATTGTTCTCACCGTCAGAAAATTCCTCCTTATTTCCAGGTTGAATCTCTCCTTGGTCAGTTTCCATCCATTATTCCTTGTCTGGCTTTCGGGTGCCTTGTTTGCTCCGCGGAATAATGAAAATGGAAGAACCAGAGACAAATGGAAGGGAATGTTACTTTGATGGAGGCAACAAGAGCAAATCTTGAGAAGAAATGGCTAAGGAAGAAAGAAAGTGTAAATAAAAAATGTTGAATGGAAAAAGTATTAGAACAGGAGGGATTCCAAGATTGGCGTGAAAATTATAAGTATCGAAGGCTGGACATATATTTTTTAAATGTTACTTTATGTGGCTGCCTCTTGTCTGTGGATGACTCTAGGCAGATTTCTATTTTAAAAAATAAAACAATTAAACCAGGGAAAAGAACCAGGAACATTCAGGAGAAAAAAAAATTGTTACAGCTTGCTGTAGTGATCAGTATCCAAGAACGAAAAGGAAGAGGAAAAAGAAGAGAAAGGCAGAGATGGTGGAGGATGGTGCAAACTGGGTAGAAGGTGTTATTGGAGAACTGTGAAAATATATGTCCCAAAGGTGATTTTTTCAGGATGCAACTGGACTTTCTTGTTTTTGCTTGTTTTTGCATTTCACTTCTCATCCAAGAAGCTTCTTCAGCTCTGACAGGATAGCGGGGAATAGATAAATAAATCCTCCCATTCCCTATTATCCTGTCAGAACTGAAGAAGCTGCTTGGATGAGAAGAGAAACGTCTTCAAAAGAAAAAACAGCCCAGTTGCCTCCAGAAAAAAAAAAAAACACTTTTGGGAAAATCATGACCTGGATAACTGAGAATCTCCACATCAATTTTATAGAATAGAATTCTTTATTGGCCAAGTGTGATTGGACACACAAGGAATTTGTCATCGGTGCATAAGTTCTCAGTGTATGTAAAAGATAAAAGTGATAAATCATAGTCATCAAAAACACATTTATCATGAACCATAAGATACAACACTTAGTCATACTCATAGGATACTAAGCAATCAAAATCATACTAGGAAATTAAATCAATATAAATCGTAAAGATACGAACAACAAGGTTATAACCATAAGTAGAAAGGAGATAGTTAATAGGAAGAATGAGAAGAAGAATAGTAATACAGTCTTACTAAATAGTTTGACAGTGTTGTGGAATTAGTTGTTTAGCAGAGTGATGGCATTTGGGGAAAAACTGTCCTTGCCTCTAGTTGTTCTGGTGTGCAATGCTCTATATAATGTCATTTTGAGGGTAGAAGTTGAAACAATTTATTTTGTGTGAAAATATAGTTGCAGTTGGTGAGCAGCTATGCAGTTTAATTTATGCCCAAGGTGGTACCCGGAGATATCTGTTGCTATTCCTCTCTACAAAGGGAAACTTAGCAGGTGTGAATGTGTGCAGCAGCTGCCAAAAAAGCCAACGCAGTTCTAGGCTGCATAAGCAGAGGGATAGAATCAAGATCACTTGAAGTGTTAATACCACGTTATAATGCCTTGGTATGGCCACACTTGGAACACAGCGTCCAGTTTTGGTTGCCACGATGTAAAAAGGATGTTGAGACTCTAGAAAGAGTGCAGAGAAGAGCAACCGGGATGATCAGGGGACTGGAGGCTAAAACGTATGAAGAACGGTCGGAGGAAAACTGGGTATGTCTAGTCTAATGAAAAGAAGGACTAGGGGAGACATGATAGCAGTGTTTCAATATCTCAGGGGCTGCCACAAAAGAAGAGGGAGTCAAGCTATTCTCCAAAGCACCTCAAGGCAGGACAAGAAGCAATGGGTGCAACTAATCAAGGAGAGGCGCAACTTAGAACTAAGGAGAAATTTCCTGACAATTAGAACAATTAATCAGTGCCTCCAGAAGTTGTGAATACTCCAACACTGGAAGTTTTTAAGAAGATTTGGATAACCATTTGTCTGAAGTGGTGTAGGGTTTCCTGCTTAGGCAGGGGGTTGGACTAGAGGACCTCCAAGGCCCCTTCCAACTCTGCTATCCTATCCTATCCTATCCTATCCTATTCTTCTGAACTAAGTGAAATTTAGTTTTGAACAGATATGCATACAATGTATAGAAATGTACTGGGAGCCAGCCAGAAACAATGATTAGTCAACAAAGGGAAAGTTAGCAGGTATGAGTGCAAAATCTGCGGGCGGATTGGTTGAGGAGGAGTTTAGAATTATTCAGGTTGAAAGGGTACAAGGAGTGACAATAAGGTAACAATCTGCCACATACAGGGCAGCGTGATAAGGC
Organism: Pseudonaja textilis; assembly: GCF_049901715.1. Lineage (NCBI taxonomy): Eukaryota > Metazoa > Chordata > Lepidosauria > Squamata > Elapidae > Pseudonaja > Pseudonaja textilis. The sequence continues at coordinate 4,360,620 of NC_141991.1, forward strand.
TGACTGTATAATTTTTTTCTCAGTGAGCAAAATATCTTGGCCTATATATATTTTTTTTCTCTTCCTCCTTGGATATCTAAGCTGGAGTCATCTTGCCTGGCGATCCAAAGGACTCTTAGAAACAGAGAGGGCTCAACAGCTTGGTGAGACTTATCCAGGACCTCCTCCTCATGAACCCTCCTTTATGATTGAAAATAATTTTATGGAGTCACGAGATCTTGTGGCCCCCATTTGGACTTGGGTTGAAGTACGAAGGAAATGGAGTCGAAACACCAAGCAGCTGAGAAAGCTGGAAAAAGGAGCCGTCGGGCAGCTTGGGCGCGAGCCGGGCAGAAGCCCCTAAAGGAGGAAGCCATCACTTCAGAGATCCAGCGCTGGAGCTTCCGGAATGTCCACTACCGGGAAGCCAAAGGGCCGCGAGAACTTTGCAGCCATCTCCATCGTCTTTGCCGTCGGTGGCTGCAGCCAGAAAGACGCACCAAGGCCCAGATGTTGGATCTGGTACTTTTGGAGCAGTTCCTAGCTACCCTGCCTTCAGAGATGGAGAGCTGGGTGCGGGAGTGTGGGGCAGAGACCAGCTCCCAGGCGGTGGCCCTGGCCGAAGGCTTCCTCCTGAGCCAGGCGGAGGAGCAGAAGGAGAAGGGAGAACTGCAGGTGAGAGAATCTTATTCTGAAACTTCTAAAGCAGCTGTCTCCAACCTTGGCAACTTTAAGCCTGGAGGACTTCAACTCCCAGAATTCCTCAGCCAGCTTTGCTTTGCGGGCTTTGCTGCTTTGCTGGCTGGGGAATTCTGGAAGTTGAAGTCCTCTAGACTTAAAGTTGCTAAGGTTGGAGAGTCCTGTTCTAAAGGGATATTGGGAAAGATAAACAATGTTTGAATTCTTAAATGTTGGTGGGATTCAAATTATTTTACTGCCGGTTCTGTGGGTGTGACTTGGTAGGCATGGCTTGATGGGTGTGGCAGGGGAAGGTTATTGCAAAATCTCCATTCCCTCCCCACCGCACTAACCTGCTTTCCAGCTCCGTTCTCCTGCACGGGGCAACAAAAGAAGACCCAGCCAATCAGCTGGGACTCAGGAGGCAGAGAATAGATGGAGGCCGGGCCAAGTCAGAGGTAGTATTTGCCGGTTCTCTGAACTACTCCAAAATTTCCACTAGTTCTGGAGAACCGGTCAGAACCTGCTAAATACCACCTCTGCCGTTCCTTTCATTCCTCTCCTTTTTTCTACCTGGAGTTACAGATTCTGGAGATGATCACAGAACATCCCATGAGAAGGAAAGACCGGTCTGATCCGACTCAGGAGCTGCTTCCCACAGTCACCTCCCAGAAAGATGAAAGTTGGGACACCTCTCAAGGTAAAGGAAGGTGTCAGGGTTTCAGATAATACACCCATAGCAAACAGAACTCCGAGGCAGGTAGATTCCTCAAAGAATAGTTTTATTGGATATATCATACTTGTCTCGATACCCATGCTTCACTACGAAACTATGTATGATCGGGCTTAGGTTTTGGGGAGGAAAATAAGGGGAAAAAAATATGTGCCCCTGCCTGCCAGCATCCATCAGTGTTCATCTGGCTAACATCCTGTCAGTGTGTGAGAGAGTTGAGGGCTGTTTGGAAACTGAAACAGTATTTGCTGTGTGAGCAAGAAGGAGATAGCAAGGAACGTGGGTGTGGCTTAGCTCAACTGTTCTGTACTAAAGCTACTTGGTGCTGTGAAAGTAAAACTGAAACTCCTCTGCTTGTGTTTTGCATTTGGAACAGATTTCTTTTCAGGTGGGAAGAGGGAGTAGAACTCCTTAGCATCAGAGCAATAGTAATAATAATAATAATAATAATAATAATAATAATAATAATAATAATATAGGAAATACTAATGCTCTGATGGTCATTTCGAAATCCGTTCTTAGTGAGCACCTAGAAGCTAAGAGGAACATACGTGCCAAATTTCAAATTTGTAGATTTTGTGACGATGCGTGAGTGGTATTCCATTTTTATATATTATATATAGATTGGTGGAAACTGGTAAAAACCAATTCTGAATGTTCCATGGTTTTCACCTAATTAAAAGTAAATTTTATCCCTTTCCCAAACAATTAGTCACATGGTCCAATCAAGGTGCCATCCGGTTGCCTGGTAACTTCACTCCTTCCCTCTCCAGCCACCTCTGGGAATGTCCTTGGTTCCCAGGAGAAAATATTTTGTTTTGGCTACAAAATCCCCGCTATTTCTATTCCCCTCTCCCTATACCTCAGCTTCAGGGATGACGGGAGGGATTCCTTCCAAGTCACATAAATTTTCCCAAGGAGTCCGTAGCTCTCCCTTCTTTGATGAATTCTCTTGGGTGCGGTATTTATTTATTTGTCAATTGCTTACAAGATAATAGGTATAAGTAAAAACATAGTTATGAATACATGGATACATATAAGGAAACTAAAAAATATATAAAAGAAACAATAGGACAGGGACAGTAGGCACGTTGGTGTGCTTATGCGCTCCCCACATTTTACTAATTTTGCTTCCGCCATTTTTGTCTCCCTCGTAGGGAACAGAATAATGTCGCTGGTCTTTGTAGGAGCATCTCCTTTTTCTGCTGGCTCCGAGAGAGCAGCTGGATCTGCAGCTCAGGTAGAAGCTACATTCTTATCTTCCAGCCTGCCAGTGGCTCCGATCAAGAGCACGTTCCCCAGAAAATTAGGGAGAAGCTGAAAGTGGGTTGTGTTTTGTGTGCCTAGTGACAGACAGATCCTGGCATGGGCTCTCCAAAACTCTCTTGAAGACATTGCGTTGACCTTGGGGACTGGTGCCACAGGCCATAAGGCCGAAATGTCAGGCAGGCAGGATCTCTACGTCTCCTGCCTGCAAACACCAGGAAGAGTTGGAGCCAGTGATGGGTGAAGTGTCCAGAACCCATCTGTTACTTTCACCAAATCAGTGGTGGTATTCTACCGGTTTGGCCCAGTTCTGCCGAGTCGGTAGCGCCAATGAGCAGCGGAGACCGAATTGGTTCTCTCTGTCACTCTGCTGTTGGGCCCACCCACCCACCTGGGCTCCCATATTCAATTATATCCCCTGTTTTTCAAGCGCAGCTACTTTATGTGGCACAGCAGAGTGCTGCATGGCAGCTGCGGAAGCGACCGGGAGAGTGCAGGCTTGCAGGAGGTGAGTTGGAACGCCTCCGTGCCTGCGCAAAGGCACCCACCCACCAAGCCACATCCACCAAACCGGTGGTAAAAATCTTTGAATTCCACCACTGCACCCAATGATCTTGAAATTCTTGTGAGATACAGTCAAGTTCATGATTAGTCCGCTGTCAATTTTCTTGCAAAAAATGTTGCCTTGTTTAATTCATTTCAAAATCCAATTTTTTTTAGGGTTTGTGAACAAAAAGACCAGTGGTGGCTAACCTTTTTGGGTTCCGGTGCCAAAAATTGCGTGCGCACCAGTGCGCACGCACTCGCGTGCCAGCAGCAAGAATGCAATGCGCGCCCCATGCCCTGTGCACATGTGCGCACAATCCCCACCACCACCAACCCTTTACCTGCACTGTGCCTCACAGCTGATTTTTCAGCTGGTTTGAAGCCTTTTTTGGCCTCCTAGAAGCTTGAAAAAAGCCTCTGAAAGGCTTTTCAGGACGAATTATATTCTGGTAGTACAGGAAGTGATGAAACAGGCCTATAATTTGTCCTGAAAAGCCTTGCAGAGGTTTTTTCTAAGCCTCTGAGAGGCTGAGAAAGGCCTCAAACCAACAAACAAACCAAAAATCAGGCGCGTGCATGCGCAGTGAGGTAAGTTTGCCTGAGGCTCACATGCCAGCAAAAATGGCTCTTTGTACCACTTGTGGCACACATGCCATAGGTTCGTCATCACGGAAATAGACCTTTTTCTGTTAATTGGGAGTATAGCTTTCCTGTTTCAGGGTCTCGTGTCCTTTGAGGAGGTGGCTGTGGATTTCTCGGAGGAGGAGTGGGCTCAACTGGATCCTCACCAAAAGGCTCTTCATGGAGAAGTCATGCTGGAAAACTCCAGGAATGTGGCCTCGCTGGGTAAGAGCCCTTGTGCGCTATGTGTCAAGGTTCCAAGTAACACACCCATAACACACACAACTCCGAGGCAGGTAGATTCCTCAAAGAACGGTTTTATTGGGTGTATCATATTGGCACGGACTGGTGAAAACCAACTCTAAAAGTTCCTGTGGTTTTCACCTAATTAAAAGTTTCAGCCCTTTCTCAAACAATCAGTCACATGGTCCAATCAAGATGCCATCCAGTTGCTTGGCAACTTCACTCCTCCTCTCTCTGGCCACCTGTGGTTCCCAGGAGAAAGTGTTTTGTTTTGGCTACCAAACCCCAGCTCTCTCTTTCTCTCTCTCTCTCCCCACCACTTCCCTATCCCTCAGCTCCATTGTGGCAACACCGAAGCCCCAAAGATGGCCTCAGTCAGGCCAGCTTCAGAGTCGACCCTATGAATTTAAGGACTTGGATGATACAGACATAAAACGGGAGCCTAAATTATGGTTAGTCTCCTGTCTATATAAGAAGAAGAATGAAAAGTTTGGCATGTTGTCTATTTCCTTTCAAAAGACAAACCTCTAAAAGAGTTTTAATCTGTCTGTATTTCTCTTTCCAAGTTTTCCTTCTAGATTTGCTCTTCATAAATTGTTACGTAAAAAAAACCCAGGCTTTTAAAAATCTATTAAAGAATTAAGACAAGGAATATTTTTAATATGGTACAGAAAGTTTTCTCTTGTCTGTCATCATCATCTTCTTTTAATGACCTTGCAGGGTGGCGCTTGGGCTAGCAGAGTGGTTTAATGGCCGGATGCCCTCCCTGTTGCCAATGTTCAACAGATATATTCTCATTGTACCCAAAGAGGGAAATATCTGCCGCTACCTAGGATCAAACTCATAGGTTCCCGATTGTGAGGCGAGAGCTCCACCTCTAGGCCACCATACCACTCTGTTGATACCTATTAAAAAGAAAACAGAGATTAGAAATTAGGAATAGTAAAATGCAGGCATACCTCAGAGATATTGCTGGTTCAGCCCCAGACTACCACAATAAAGCAAGCATCACAATTAAGCAAGTCAGAAATTTTTTGGTTTGTTTCCCAGAGCTCATAAAATTAATGTTCATGCTACTATGTAGGCTATAGGTAGTCCTCGATTTATAGCAAGTAGCAATAGCACTTAGACTTATATACCGCTTTATAATGCTTTACAGCAGTTTACAGAGTCAGCCTCTTGCCCCCAACAATTTGGATCCTCATTTTACCCACCTCGGAAGGATGGAAAGCTGAGTCAACCTTGAGCCTGGTAAGATTCGATCTGCCAAATTGTAGGCAGCTGGCTGCAGCAGAAATAGCTTGCAGTACCACACTCTGACCACTATGCCACCGAGGCTCCTAGATTATGGTGACAATTGGGAATGGAACTTCTGTTGCCAAGGGCAGTTAAACGAATTGTGCCTGATTTTATGACCTGTTTGCTACAGTTAAGCAAATCCCTTTGGTCTTTATGTGATCAAAACCACGCACTGTTGGCTCATATTTCATTGGTTGACTCCAAGATCCTTCTCACAGTTATTGCTATAAAGCCAGGTTTCACCCAGTCTATATACTTTCGGTTTTCCTTGCCTAAAGTTTTTCTTTACTTTTCTATACAGGGAATTTCATTTTGTTAGATAGGGCCGAGGATTTAAGTCTGTCAAGATCCATCTACCATGTTTCTCATATAATAAGGCTGGGTCTTTTTTTTTTTTTTTTTGAGCCCCGAAAAAATGGCTAGGCCGTCTTTTCGGGGAGTGACTTAATTCCCCCTCACTTGCATCTTCGGGCTGGCGGGCAGTGATGGCTTGGATGTTGACCTCGGCGTTGGTGGGGCACTTCGTATCGGGGTCAACGCAGGCAGCACCATATCCGGGTGTGCAACAGAAGTACTTCCTAACGGCAAGCCCCCCCACCATTCCCCCCCATTTCGCATGTTTTAATATAGGCCTTAATTTGGGGGGAGGGGCTTAATTTCATTTCATGCCTATAAAACATGCTGGGACTTCCTATTGGGGGAGGCCGTATTGTTGGAGAAACAGGGTAGATCTTGAGCCTGTAATCTAGGGCAGGGGTGTCATGTGATGCATCTGGCCCTTGGGCCATGAGTTTCACACCCTTGATCTAGGGTTTTGGCTATTCCTGCCAGCTTAGTATCATCCCACAACAAGGGGTTGCGACAAGCCTTCGACTTGTTAAAAATCCCACAATACCTTCCATGTGCAATAAAACGAAGCATGCCTGCGCCAACTTTTATATGATCTTCCTTTGCCTTTCAACTTCTCTTTTCTCATCGGCGACAGTCTTTTTCTCATCGCCTTTATTTCACTGGTGAGCTTGTTCTTTTTTTCCCCAAAGGAACGCAGAGGACTTTCCCCCGTACTCCGCGGAAACGAACAACCACAGGAGGCAAGCCGTATAAATGCTTGGAATGTGGGAAGATCTTCAGCAAGAGTAGCAATCTGACTTCCCACAAAAGAATCCACACTGGGGAGAAGCCATATACGTGCCTAGATTGCGGGAAAAGCTTCAGTCGGAGCAGTAGCTTTTCGGCGCATAAAAGGATCCACACTGGAGAGAAACCATACGAGTGCCCCGAGTGCAGCAAGCGATTCAGTGAGAGCAGTCATCTCATCGCACATAAAAGGATCCACACGGGGGAAAAACCTTATGAGTGCATCGAATGCGGGAAAAGCTTCAGTCAGAGCAGTAGCTTTGCCGCACACAGGAGGATCCACACGGGGGAGAAGCCCTACAAATGTGTGGAGTGTGGGAAGAGCTTCAATACCAGCACGCACCTGACTTCTCACAAAAGGATCCACACAGGAGAAAAACCGTACAAATGTACGGAGTGCGGGAAGAGCTTCAGCGAAAACGGGGCTCTGACGTCGCACAAGAGGATTCACACAGGGGAGAAACCGTACAAATGCACGGAGTGCGGAAAATGCTTCAGTCAGAGCAGCTCCTTTACGCTTCATAAAAAGAGGCATAAAGGAGAGACACCGTATTTATGGATCAAATGGTGAAAAAGTATTCCAGTCTGCGCTTCCTTCCTTTCTCATAAAAGGGTCTACAAAGGAGAAGAAATGGCTTGAATGCATGGGAGTTTGGAAAATCCATCTGTCAAATCAGTCTTTTCACATCACATCTGTCAACCTCATAGATAACCCCGGTAACTTTTTTCTGATGGAGACCGACAATTGGGGCGTGGTAAAGCCAAATTGCAAAACAAAAACGAAAACGGGCGGGATTAGGTGAAATAAATTAAAGTTGACCTTCTGTCTATGAAGAGTCTCAGTCATCCACGTCCAATCAGCTTTTTCAATAGGCAACTGGACTTTCTGGCTTTCTTTGAAGACATTTCGCTTCTCATCCAAGAAGCTTCTTCAGCTCTGCAGAAGAAGAACCGAAGAAGCTTCTTGGATGAGAAGCAAAACATCTTCAAAAGAAAAACCAGAAAATCCAGTTGCCTTTGGGATAAATACGACATGATTTAATTCAATGAATTCAATTAAGAGCTAGTTAAATTAATTTAAAAATTGCTAGTATGATTGCTCTCAAGTCACATACTTATCTATTTCCCTCTGTTCACGCACCCAATTAAAATCTGGTGGCAGCATTAGGAGAAAATTTGAGTGGGGGGGGGATGAGCATTTTGTAGACCATGGGGCCTGGACTCAAGTCCTTTACTCAGAAAGTACAGAAAGTTGAAAACATCACTGAAGGCATAGAAAATCCACTCTCAAGGGAGCAGTTTTTTAAACCCTTAGTGTATTGTCTGGTTGAGACTTCAGCCAGGGATGCAATTCAGAGTTCTACAGCCATCAAGGATAAAATTGTGGAATAAAGACAAGGAGAACATGAAGGAAGCCATTCTAGGAAAAGTTTGGTACCAATCCAAAAAAAGAGAGAGACTGCATTAAAGAGGAACTAACCGTAAAGGTTGAAAGTTAGTGAAAAAGGCTAAACAAGTCCCAAAATAGCCCTTTTAGATCTTTTAACAAGAAAATAAGGGAGGAGTATATTAACAGTTGAAAGAAAATGAGAAAAGTCCAACAGCTACAAGACAAAGCAACCCAAACGTATCTTTCCTGCTCCAAAGAAGGAAGAAGACAATTCCAGGAGCTAGAAACAAATCCGTCTTAAGATGTCTGAGAAAAGTAAAGAGCAAAAATTGATCATGAAGTGAAGTGATTTCTGGCAGAGTTGTTAAAAAAAGCCCGACAACTGTGCAATTAAAACTGTGCAGTGAGAAACTTGGCTGAATTGAATTTGCCCAGGCACATTGACAACTGGACCATACAGAAAATGCCCACAGGGATTTAAGTATGTGGAGAAAAAATAAGAATGGGTGAAAGAAGACAGGCGTGACAAAGAAACAAAAATAGCAGCGTATCCAAGTGATCAAAACTATAGATCAATCTTCACACTGATGCTTTGAAGATTCTAAAGCAGATTGTAAAAGATTGATCTGTGAGCACTCTGAAAAAAAGAGGTCATGAGAGGTTTACTAGCACAGATTCGTCAGAAATAAATATTTCCTGACCAAACCTTCCGACATTTTTGGATTGTGGATAACTTCTTTTAATGGACCGTGGGACTGCTTTAGATGTAATATAACTTGGTTTCTGCAAAGCACTTGACAGAATAGCCAGTGACATTCTGAGTAGTAAGTTAATTTAGTGTGGTTGGAATGGCATGACAATTAAGTGGACGTGTAATGACTCAAAAGTTTTAACTCGGAACATGCTCAAATGTTATTCTTCATCAAACTGGAGGAAGGTAATAAACAGGATGTTACAATGTGAAACTTAAAAGGGTTTGCTTAATAATTTCACTGCTAATTCAACACCAAGTTTAAGAGGGATTGTTTATCAAATTTTCAGATAATGCAAAATTGGATGAGGTCATTTTTATTCTAAAAGTAACCATACAAATTACTATGACACCAATAGTAACTTCAAGCTCTCTGCTACAAACTTCATGAGATACCATGAGAGATCAAACAACCCCAAAAAGTACTCTAGGTCAGGGGTCGCCAACCTTTTGAACCTCAGGGATCACCAAACTCATAATTTTAAATCTTGCGGACCATAGACCCTGGAAAAATCCCCCCCAAAGTCTGCAGGAAAATTCCCCACCCCATTTTCCTATCGATCGATCATTCTTTATTTGGGATCGCAGGATACTGTCTCCAGCTCTGTTCTCAGGTGGGGGGGAGGGGAGAGACTTTTGGCTTCATGCAAGGAAAGCAGCAGAAGCAGCAGAAGTCATTCTTGCTCTCCCCCAAAACCCCACCAGAAATGAGTCTTTGTGAGACTTGTCACGCGGGAGCAGGATGCCTGTAAGGATGCCACTGCTGTAAGCAGTGGTCCCCAACCATTTTTGTACCAAGGACCAGTTTCACGCAGAAACACTTTTTCAAGGACCGGGTAGGGGCGTGAAGGTTCCAATAACAAAAACCTTAATCATTATATTTAGTATGTGATCTGAATGCAACGATTACCTTTTATATTAGGCACTTTCGTGAACGATTACACTATAATATCAACTCACCACGCAGTCTGTGACCCTTCTGCTGTTTCATCGTTGTCCCGTTTACCCTTTCCAAAAAAACTCTCCAGTGAACTCTGTTTCTGGCGCATTTTGCGAGGGCTAGCTTGCATTGCTGATGCAGGATAAATAGGTGAGGGTGGAAGTGGTTGTCTTTCAAAATAAGACACCCGGAAGCAAAAAATATATTTTTATATATATTTTAATCACGATTATTCATTCTTTGCGGCCCGGTACAAAATGATCCACGGACCGGGACCGGTCCGGGGCCCGGTGGTTGGGGACCCCTGCCTTACAGGGTCCCAAAGACTCATTTCTGGCGGAGTTTGGGAGGGAGAGAGACTTTTGCTGCTTTCCTTGCGTGCAGCCAAAAGCAGAAGAAGAAAGAAGCGGAAAGAAGTAACCCAGCGACTAGGCCAGGTGCGTGGGCTGCATGGGGCAAGTTCGCCTCCCTCCGCCCTTTCCCCCCCTCCCCTCACTACCTCGTGTTGTTCACAATGCAACTGACACAGGCCTTGTGTTCCTGCACAGCCTGGATTAATTGCTTTGGGGTGTGTGTGCTTTGGGGGTGACATTGCAGAGCACCAGAATTTTCTCATGGACCACCAGTGGTCCCCAGCCCACCGGTTAGTGACCACTGCTCTAGGGCAGCCTAGGACTTTTTCTAAGGTAGATAGAAAGGATGTGGAGGGCTTTAGGGCTGATTTTTAGACACACTCCTTACAGCCTGTTTAATTTCAGGATTTGGAAATCCTGGAATTAAATAATGTAATGCCATATGAAAAAGTTTGAAAATGTCTAGTATAAATGTCTCAAAGGTGCTTTTTCAGGAGGCAACTGGACTTTCTGGTGGTGGTTTTTTGTTTTTTTTTGAAGACATTTTGCTTCTTCCCCCCGGAAGCTTTTTCAGCTCTGAAGATTCCATTCCCCACCAGCATTCCGTCAGAGTAGAAGAAGCTTCTGGGGATGAGAAGCGAAACATCTTCAAAGAAAAAACCAGAAAGTCCAGTTAACTCTTGAAAAAGCACCTTTGGGGGACAACCATGATCATAAATGATGGAGAATCTCCACAGAGCAATCAGAAAGTGTCCATGGAGATTCTCAATCCTCCAGGTTTGGGTTGTCCCCTCTTCCAACCCCCCCACCAAAAAAAGCAACTGGCAATCACAACATGATCCACAGCACGGTACCGGCATCAGCACGCATGACAAGGCAAGGCGAGCCGAGCGACCGGCCAGCCAGCCATCCCCCGCTTCTCCCTGCTACCTTCAACTCCTCCTTTGTACCTTTGTCGATGGGCTTCGCTTCGGGACGGCTTCAGGACAGTCACTCGGCTCGCCTTGCCTTGGGTGCTGAAAGAATCCTCGCGCCTTAGTTTTGTTCAAAGCCCCCCCCCCTCGATGAAACTAAGGCACGAGGATTCCTTCAGGACCCAAATGCCACTTTCCAACCGGAAAAGCTCACCCGGAAGCACTTTCTCATCAAACAAGATGGCGGCGCCCAGCAAACCGGCGGCCCGGTAGGAAATGTTCCACGGACTGGTACCTGGCCGTGGCCCGGTGGTTGGGGACCCCTGTACTAGGACACGCAGGGAGAAACGGAGAAGAGAGCAACGTGGGTTGCATGGCTTACAGGGGAGGAAAGGGCCCTGATTCCCTTCATTAGCCACACCAGGGCAGAGAGTTTAAAATGCTGAATGCGGCAGCTGCTGAGAACAAATGTGAGTTTATCTTGTGTTGACTTTGGTTATCTGCGTTCCTGGCATCCTCCCAACAGTGTTGAATTACTGCCGTTCCTTCATGTCTGGAATTCCTTCTCCTGCCCTGCCAGAATAATTTACCTCATTTTGCCTTGATTGGACTTATAGTTAGTTTTTGTTGACCACGTTTTGGACTTGATTCTCTGTAGCCAAAGGCCATGAGATATACCTCTGAACTCCCTCTCCCTTGTTCTACCTCTTCCCTGCTCTGCCCAGCCGGACTTTACCCTTCCCCAGTTTCCTCCACAGCCAACGGAGCGGATTCAGACTCTGACAGGGGCATGACACTTCTGTGACTGCTAAGATGATTGCAGGGATGTGGCTGTTGGTTCCCCCGGCAACCAGCTTGACTTTTTATAAAGCATGATGCCCTTTTGCCCCAGTGTTTCAACTCGCATCAAGCACCAGGGATATGGCAGCCTGTCTATTTCTGTCGCTCTTCGCCTCACGTTATCCCTGGGTGGCAAATATCCAGAGAAGAGCAAAGCAGAAGTGGTTGGGCATCGTTTGCTGCCTTTCTAGAGCTCCCCGGGGTTTTTGTAGCCCAGATAACAGTCTCCCCACATCTCTTTCCCTCTCCCGCCAGCACTTCCAACAGGTGGCCGAGGAGGCAGGGCAAGAGTTGCAAAAAATACCTGCCAGGGCAGGGGTCTACAATCTGTGGCTCTGGAGCCACGTGCGGCTCTTTTGGCCCTCTGCTGCAGCTCCCTGTCAGCTGATCCCACCCCTGGCTGGCCCCTCCCCTCCCCATCACTCCTCCTGAGAAGGTACGGGTGATGGCAGGGAATGGAGACTCACTCCATATTCCAGAGCAGGAGATGACTAGGTGGGAGGGAGTGATGTCGAGTTGGCCACACCCAATTCAGTCACACTGGTTGTTAAATTATTGGCTCCCGGTGTTTTCTTTTCTGTGGGAAATGGGTCCAATCTTTGAGAGTTTAAAGTTGCAGACCTCTGTGCTAGGGGGTTCCATGCATAACCCCCCGCCCAGGAAAATAGGCAGCCCCCGGCTTCAGAAGGAAACTGTGCATGAGCTGGATAACTTGCCAACAGCTGCAGAAATCGAGGCGCAATACGAGGGGATCAGGACTGAGTTGGAAGGGACCTTGGAGGTCTTCTAGTCCAACCCCCCTGCTCAGATCCTATACGATTTCAGACCAGTGACTGTCTAGTCTCTTCTTAAAATCCTCCAGTGATGGAGCACCCACAACTTCCGATGGCAAGCCACTGGCTCATTGTCCTCACTTTTTGTGTGTGTGTGTAAATTTTATTTTGAGTTTTCACAAAGAGAAAAAAAAATACAAGTAAAACTTTTTTTTTGAAAGCAGCATAATCCCGGGTTACATTTCTTCGTACAGACACAAATTCAGGTTTATGCTCATTTTTATATTCTATTCCATATCTTATTACTATTTTACATTTTCTGCATAGCTTCTCCCCTCTTTTAATTTTCTCAATTTTATTTTAATTATCTCATCTCAATTCAAATCATTGTATTTATATATTTTTTGTCTGTCCTGTTTCAGTTATCTATTATCTTTTCTCATTAAACAAAATTTCTCCTGTAGTTACTGATTGGAGTATGACGCCTTTATATCTTTTCCCTAAAGTTATAACATTCAATATAATACATAACTTCCATTCAAATTCTGCTTGGTACATTCTTAAAATACACACTGTATTCTTAAAAAAAGAAAAAATTATAAATGTATATAATTAAAACAACATTTCATTCCAAGTCAATTCTATCATTAATATTAATATTCCCTTCCTAATTCAATTTTATCATTTATTTTATTTCACTTATTTTATTCACAAACATTTCACTAAATTACACTATTTTATCCCTCATTTTAATCATACGTTGTTTCCAATTTTCTAAAGTTATTTCTATTACTAATATAACAATACAATCTTATGTACCTTTACAGAATCCCTTTTTCAGTTAGATTTTCACCCCTTATCTCTAAATAGGTCCTATTTCTGTATGACTTGCTCTGGTCCTTTGTAACTTCTTTTCCTTTCCTTTTTCCCTCTCTTCTTCTCTCCTCACTTGTTAGAAAGTTTCTCCTTAATTCCAGGTTGCTTCTCCCCTTGATTAGTTTCCATCCATTGTTCCTTGTCCTGCCTTCTGGTGCTTTGGAAAATAAGTTAAACCCCTCTTCTTTGTGGCAGCCCCTCAAATATTGGAATTGTGAATTCTCCAACACTGGAAGTTTTAAAGAAGAGATTGGACAGCCATTTGTCTAAAATGGTACAGGGTTTCCTGCCTAAGCAGGGGGTTAGACTAGAAGACCTTCAAGGTCCCTTCCAACTCATTCTATTCTATTCCTTACCAAATTTGCAGATGATACTAAGCTGGCAGGAATAGCTAACACCCAAGAAGATAGGCTGAAGATCCACATGGATCTTGACAGACTAGAACACTGGGCCCTATCTAATAAAATGAAATTCAGTATAGAGAAAAGTAAAGTCTTACACTTAGGCAAGAAAAACCAAAAGGACACATATAGACTGGGTGAAACCAAGCTTAATAGCAGTAACTGTGAGAGGTATCTTGGAGTCTTAGTGGACAACCAGCTAAATAGGAGCCAGCCGTGTGCAGCAGCAGCCAGAAAAGCTAATGCAATCCTAAGTTGTATTAACAGAGGGATACAGTCAAGATCAAGGTAAGTACTAATACCATTTTATAAAGACCTAGTAAAACCATACCTAGAGTACTGCATCCAGTTTTGTTCACCACATTATAAAAAAGATGTTGAGACTCTAGAAAAAGTACAGAGAAGAGCAACCAGGATGATTAGAGGACCGGAGGCTAAAACATACAACAAAGGGTTGCAGGAACTGGGCTTGGCTAGTCTAGTAAAGAGAAGGACCAGGGGAGACATGATAGAGGTCTTCCAATATTTGAGGGGCTGTCACAGGGAGTGGGGGGTTGGACTAGATGACCTACAAGGTCCCTTCCAACTCTGATTATTCTATTCTATTCTATTCTATTCTATTCTATTCTATTCTATTTCTATTCTACTCTAAATACTGGAATACTGCTATCATGTCACCCCTACTCCTCTTTTTCACTGGACTAGCCAAACCCAAATCCTGCAGCTGCTCTTTGTATGTTTTAGTCTTCAGACCTTGAATCATCCTAGTTGCTCTTCTATGCACTTTTTCCAAAAGCCTCAACCTCTTTTTTGTAATGCGGTGAGCAACACCGGATGCAGGGTTTCAGGTGTGGTCTTACTAAGGCTCTACAAAGCATAGGCGAGAGCTGCTGTTGCAAGCCTGCATGACTCCCCAGCCTTTAAAAAGCCCCCAAGTCCTTTGTTCTACGTTATTAAGTGTTGTAGCCTTATGATTCTTGAATCTTGATAAATGTATCTTTTCTTTTATGTACACTGAGAGCATAAATAAATAAATAAATTTGCACCAGGACAAATTCCTTGTGTGCCCAATCACACTTGGCCAATAAAGAATTCAATTCAGTTCAGTTCAGTTCAGTTCTATTCTATTCTATTCCATGTTCTGTTCTGTTCTATTCCATATTCTGTTATTCTGTTCTGTTCTGTTCTGTTCCATTCCATGTTCTATTCCATGTTCTGTTCTATTTTGTTCCATATTCTATTCTATTCTATTCTATTCTATTCTATTCTATTCTATTCTATTCTATTCTATTCTATTCTAATTCTAATTCTATTCTGTTCCATATTCTGTTCCATATTCTGTAGTTCTGTTCTATTCCATTCTGTTCCATGTTCTGTTCTATTCTATTCTGTTCTGTTCCATATTCTATTCTGTTCTGTTTTATTCTATCTATTCTGTTCCATGTTCTATTCCATTCCATCATGTTTTGTTCTGTTCTGTTCTATTCCATTCCATTCCATATTCTATTCTATTATTTATCCATGCAGCCTTCCTTTCCTTTTCCTTGGCCCCCTCAGCCTCCTTAGCAAAACAAAAAACAACCCCCCCCACCTCCCTCCGGATTCCTTACGGAGGGGAGGTGGGGATAAGGGGAGGGGGTTCAAAGAGAGATGAGAAAGAAGCCCCCAGGAAAATTGCAGGGCCGGTCAAAGGTTCGATTACCGAAGCGGACACCTTCCAGCTCCCCACCAATGCCCCCATTTGGGGGTGGGGGTGGGTGGGGGGGTGGGGGGAAGAGTTAAAAGCGATGCTGGGCTGCAATCCCCGCCCGCAATGCTAGGGAAGGGTCACGTGGTTCGCGAAGGATTCCCCTCCCACTCCTGTCTGGGGAAGTCTGGGGAGGGGTGGCGGCGGCGTTTGGCCACATCTCGCAGGGTGGGTTGCAAGAGCCGGCCGTGCGCGCAACCCACCCACCCACCCACCCCTTCCTTGCCCGCAAACATCGCCCCGGGGAGGGAAGCCCAGCGCAAGGAGAAGAAGCCGCCGCCGCCGCCCAAAATTGCAGCCCCCCGGCTCGCAAAGAAGCGCGCAGGGCCCCCACCCCGCGGTAAGGAAGGCCCGGGGGCGCTGCGTTGCAGAAGGGCGAGATCGGGGCTGCGCTACTCTGCCCGACCACCAGAGGGCGACGGCGATCGCGTTAGGCTTAGATAATAGAGGCGATCCTCCCGCGGCGGTTTCTCTGGCTCAATAGGATAGAGTAGGGTAGAATAGAAAATTAGAATAGAATAGAACAGAGAATCGGGATAGAGAATAGAATACACGTTTTGGTTTTTCTTTGAAGACTTCTCATCCAAGAAGCTTGTCTCATAGGTGTTTTTTCAGGAGGCAATTGGACTTTTTTTCTTTTTTTTCTTTTGAAGACGTTCCACTTCTCCTTCAAGAAACTTCTTCAGATCTGACTGGATGGTGGCCAATGGAAGGATTGACATTCCTTGAAGACAGCTGGACATTTGCATCCTTTTAGAAGGTCGTTGAGGCCACTTGGAGGTTTATCTGTATCCTGGGGCCACCCGAGTGGCACTCCTGGTTCCTGAGGTCTGCAATTCCACCCCCCTCCCGGAAATCCATTCCTACTCCCACACCATTCCAAGGATGTTCACCCCAGATAGTGTAGCTAAAAGTCCGTAGCGATTCTCAGTCCTCGAGATCATGGTTGTCCTAAAGGTGGTTTGTTTGTTTTTTTCAGGAGGCAGCTGGATTTTCTGGTTTTTTTCTTTTGAAGATTGAAGCTTCAAATCCAAGAAGCTTCTTCCACTAGGCTAGCTGACCCGGCTAAGGATTGTCCCCCACAACCCCAGGTTGTTTGGTTGGCTGCCTTTGGAGTGAGCGAGATGCTCTCCGAATGAGGGAGAAAAGCCGCTGCCCACAGAGGACATAGCAAAGCTTCCTCCCTCTCTGCCTCGGAGTCCAACTTGGGCTCCACCTTAGAATTAGGAAAGCGCCTGGGTTTTATCCGGCTCTCCTCCAGAAGAAGAAGCCCTGTTGCCTGGGCTCATCCATGCTGCTCCGCTCGGATGAATCCAGATAGCTTTGGAGACCCAGGGAATCTTTGGCTCCCTTTCGCAAGTGCCCCCGAGGAGTGTCGGCGTCAGAAAATGAGCACAAATGAAGCTCCAGACTGCTTCCACGGCATCCTAGCCGGAAGCCCCAGGGGATTCTGGGGAGGAACCAGGGTCAAGATCCCGGAAGAAGAAGAAGAAAAAGGTGCCCTCACTTGGGATGTCCAGCGCTTCAGGGACTTTGAGTACCGGGAGGCCCAGGGGCCGCGAGAGCTTTGCAGCAGACTCCACCAGCTTTGTCACCAATGGCTGAAACCAGAAAGGAACACAAAGGCTCAAATGCTAGACCTGGTACTCTTGGAGCAGTTCCTGGCTGTCCTGCCTGCAGAGGTGGAGAGCTGGGTGCGGGAGTGTGGAGCAGAGACCAGTTCCCAGGCGGTGGCCCTGGCGGAAGGCTTCCTCCTGAGCCAGGCGGAGGAGCAGAAGGAGCAGGAAGAACTTCAGGTGAGAGATCTACAGATTGGCTGGAAGGGTAGCAACAAGGGAAAACGATTAGGCTGTTGGTTTGAGCTCGAAGGTTGGCTATTTGGTGACAAGCGTTTCGTCACCATTCGAGGAGACGTCGTCGGTGCATTTTGTGCAAAGAAGCACAGTTCAAAGTGCACCGACGATGTCTCCTCAAATGGTGACGACACGTTTGCAACCCAGTCGCCCAACTTGGAACTCAAACCAACAGCCTAACTACCAACTGGAATGGAATTCACTAATATTCACTACTGAATATTCACTAATATTCTAGTATTTTACTAATATTCTACTAATATTGAAACACATTTCAGGGAAAGCAATACCAAATGGACAACACCTTCCTCGACCTTAGGAGAGGAGGAAATGTTTTGTGATGACCCAGGGTGGGATACAAAAGCAACAAAGTCACAAAAATAGGTGAAGTCCCTTTAATTCCTTCAACTTGGCCTCCAAGATCAAATTATTGACTGGAGAAAAAACTCCCCCTCGAACAGTTGCGGAAAAAAAATACATATAAATTATAAATAGAAAAAAACAACACAACCCACACTGAAGCAATTAATGAGACAAGGCAAGATAAGGGCTTGAAGACGTCCACTGATATCGAAATATACACACTGGGAAGGACACCGGAATTCAAATAAGAACTGACAGACTTTGCTTCCAGCACTGGCCCATGTGCATTTTGTCCTTTTAAACTGTCCTCCCAGCTGCAGCCCATGAAGGGGATCAGGGCCCTTTCCTCCCCCCCCCTCGTAAACCATACCATTCACGTTTCTCTCTTATCCACTCCTCCCTGCATGCCTAGGATGAAGAGGGGATGGGCCTTTTCCTCTGACTGCCCAGCCGGCCTATGTCCTTCCACAACCTCTGGAGCCACACTCCCACTTCCTGTCAGCTGTTCCTCCTCTCCCTCGGAATCAGATTCTAACAGGGTCGTTACATGTTTCTTCTCCTTTCCCCCTTCTGGTCTTGGTGGGCTTCAGAATTTCAGATGGAGAGATTCCCTTCCCCCCCGTCACATTGGCTTTTTACTTTTGTCGACAGTTACAGGGAAAGGGAACCTTTGTGGAGGTGACAAGCCATGAACTCTCCAGTCCCCCAGAAGAGCTGGTTTTGGGTGGGAACTTTCAGGAGACGCAAAGTGGAGAGATTTTACCAGGTAAGAAGGAACATTTCCTCTGAAGACAAGTCCCAGCTTTTATTTTTCGTTCTTGTTTCATGGCAATGCCGGGGAGATATTTCTTCCATCTTGAATAATAACTACCATATATACTCAAGTATAAGTCAACCCGAATATAAGCCGAGGCACCTAATTTTGCCAAAAAAACCTGGGAAAACTTATTGACTTGAGTATAAGCCGAGTTTTTCAGCACATTTTTTGTTTTTCTTTATTTAACTGTTTTTAGGAGGGGTGGGGAAGACCCACCGTCATGTGACGTGCAATGAAAACGCCCTGGCTCTAGGCTCAGAAAACAACACGAGCCGAGGTGGCTTCGTTTCCTCAGCCCTAGCTGCTTTCAGTCCGCTCGGGAGGAGGAGGGGAGGAGGAGGTGGTGGCAGCGGCTCGCGATCTCAACACGAGCCGCTGCCACCACCTCCTCCTCCCCTCCTCCCGAGCGGACTGAAAGCAGCTAGGGCTGAGGAAACAGCCACCTCGGCTCGCGTTGTTTTCTGAGCCTAGAGCCAGGGCGTTTCATTGCACAGCACATGACGGTGGGTCTCCCCCAAAAAACCAGTTAAATAAAGAAAAACAATATATCCTCATGCAAGAACTTTTCTGCTTCCGATTACCCCCATGCTTACAAGTTGCAAAGGAAACACGGAAGCAGGAAGCGGCTGCCCAGCTCCGGAGCTCCACACCATTTGTTTTTTTTTCAGAGGGAATCTGACTCGAGTATAAGCCGAGGGGTTTTTTTTCAGCACAAAAAATGTGCTGAAAAACTCGGCTTATACTCGAGTATATACGGTATATGGTTAAGATGATGCTCCATCTTTTCCTAGAATGTATTCTTGCTTTAAAAGTCTATTTTTCCCCCCGCATTTTCTCCCTCACAGGAAGCAGAACCATGTCTCAGTTTTGTGATGGAAGAGAAAAAACAACCGAACCTCCAGCTCAGGTACTGAAAGGATCAGACTCAATTGAGCCTAGCTCATAAAATTCGAAGTATCTTAGAAATATGGAGTTGGAAACCCCGCCCGAGATCAGCCGTCTGTCCTACTGTATTGTACAAGAAAACCAACAAAACCATCCTTAAGAGTGATCCTCTATCCGACACCCTTGTTTCCCCTCGTTCTTCTTTCCTTCAGACTGGACATCCCAAGTACCTTCAGCCCTTTCTCCAGGCCTGTCAAACTGGCAGCCCATGAGCCGAATACAGCCCACGTAGGCCACAGCCACCCCCACCTCCACCAAGGCAAAAAACATCGCGCTACGTCACAATCCAGCCCGTGACGTGATCGGGTTTGACACCCCTGTCCTAAAGCCTGTCCTATAATTCTTGACTCACCTGTGTTGCCCTCCCTTGAACCTGCTATTACCTGTCAAGTCCTTCTGACGACGTGCCTTGAAATGTTGCCAAAATAAAAGAGAAAATACTAACAGATGGACTCCTAAGAGAGAGGTTCGTAGGGAAAGTCATACAGGTAATCCTTGACTTACAACCATTAATGGAGCTTGCCCATTAATGGTCGTAAGTCGTGACAAAAGTAAACCCTTGTGACTGATCCATTTTTATCACCTTTTTATTGCTATGGTTATATGGTTAAATGTTCCAGTTATTGAGCAAATCAATTGTTTGCTACTGGGCCGGTTTTGTTGAAAAAGAGAAGTTAATTCCATTGGCTACTTTGGGTCAGTCGTGTTTTTTCCTGGACTGCTCTACCTTATAAGGTTGGAAACGGGTGGGATTCAAATTTTTTATCAACTGGTTCTGTGGGCGTGGTTTAGTTGGTGGGCGTGGCTTGGTGATCATGTGACTGGGTGGACGTGGCTTGGTCATGTTATTGGCTGGGCGTGGCCAACTCAATTTCACTCACATCGAGGCATGCATCTCCTCGCCTGGCCTCTCGTGACTGTGAGGATGCTGCAACAGTCGTAAGTGTGAAAAATAAGTCACTTTTGTCAGTGCCATTATAACTTTGAATAGTCCCTCCACACAAGCAAAGTACCAGCAAAGGAGGGGAAAAAAAAACTCCAGAGAAGTTCCTGAGACAGGAAGTCTAGTCCTGCCAAGAATGTAATAAGGGTTAACAGAGAGGCAGTTTCTGTAAGCGACACGAGAATGCTTGCTTCCTGCCTTCCTTACAGGATTAGGCCAGTAATTTCTTCTAACAACTGGTTCTCCGAACTGCTTAACAACCGGTTCTAGCGAATAGGTGCGAACTGGTAGAATCCCACCCCTGGTTGGAAAGGACTCCTGACTGAAAGGCAAAGTATAAATCTAATATTACAGTATTGATGGCAGCTTGTTAAACCCTGGATGCGATTTCCTTGTTCCATGACATTGTTTAATATTGGGTAGCGTGTAAGCCCTCGGGGAACTCCTCAGACCATTGACTAAAGATCAGACAGGAGCTCCCCAACATTTTTACTTCTTTTTTTTTTTTGAAAACAATTTTATTGGTTTTTTTAAAAACAAACAAAACCAACAAAGCATAAAAACATCAGCTCTCTTCCATACATATATACAAGCAGTGTGTCAGTTGGTTCATCAGTTTTGTGCATTCATTTTGTAGTCTCAATTACAGCTATATTACATAATAACTCATATTATCAAACTAAACTTATATATCCTCATATCATTATTAAAAAAATCATTTGACTATGATTTTATTCATTCATACTTTATGAGATAACTATAATTTAGGTAGTTTATTCTATAGCAAATCATATAATCATACCAAATCTATCCTAAAAAACACTTTATAGATATGATGTCAAATAACAAAAGAAAAAGAAAAAACAAAGATATTCCTTATTATCTAACATTCTAAATATTCTATTTTTGTACTTTATCATCCAACCATTGATAGAAAAGGTCCCAAATTTTATAAAATTGTTTATCCTCTTGCTCTCTAATTTCAAATGTCAATCTACTCATCTCAGCACATTTTTACTTCTCTGAGTGAGTATTGGAGGCCCTGAATTGTGGTGCTTGCAAAGCCCACTTGCCCATTGATCCAGAAAGACGGTGCGGTTCCTTTCATTAAATGGTGTCGAAAGTGTTATAAAATTGGTTGAATTGCTAAAAAGCCATGGATTCTGTCCATTCTCTCCTGTTACCCCATGCAGAAAATGCCCATTGGTTACTTCTTAGAAATCCTTCCTGACTTGTCTATAACTAAAGTCTTCTTTCAGGGTTCCGTCTCTTTTGAGGAGGTGGCTGTGTGTTTCACTGAAGAAGAGTGGGATCTTCTAGATTCCAACCAGAGGGCTCTCCATGAAGAAGTCATGCTGGAGAATGCTAGGAGTGTGGCCTCTCTGGGTAAGGGAGCATCTGGGTTCTGGGTTCAGACGAAGTGTGTTTGTGGGGTGGGAATATTTTCTAGTTAGATGTAATTATTCTCTCTTATTTTCTCCAAGAACTGCCCAAACCAGTCTCCTGGCTGGAAGGACAAGATCCATTCTTCTGGAATTCTGAAGGTGAGAGATCAGCAGGAATCTACTCCAAGTATCCTGAAGAACTTTTCAGGTGGTGTTTAAGAAAAATGGACATTTGAAAGAGCCACATTTTGCCTGATGAGTCTGCCTGTTCTTCTCAAAGGCATTAATTTCGTGGCACATCGATGGCACAAGGGCTGATCTTCTGATAGAGATGTTTCTCTGATATACTTTGCTGGTTGTGGGAATGATTTTGGTTTTTGTTTTAAAGCTCCCTTAACCTTGATAGATCTCCAAAGCAGTCTCCCCCAATTTTATGGACACAAAAATGGAGAGAGATTTTTTTTCATGGACCTGAGGGAGGCATGGTTTCATGTGTTACCTGCAACCCGCAGTTGGGGCTTTGGTTTGCATGGCCTAGTTTCTGGCATGGTGCTTGGTTGTGGAGGGGGGCTGCTCTAAAGCAGTGGTCCCCAACCATTTTTGTACCATGGACTGGTACAATCCACAGACCGATCCACGGACCGGTACCGGCATCAGCACGCACAACCAAGGCAAGGCGAGCCGAGTGACCGGCCAGCCAGCCGTCCCCCGCTTCTCTCCACCACCTTCAACTCCTCCTTTGTACCTTCTCGCGGTCGATGGGCTTTTCGGGCTCTTTCTTAATCTCCTCCTGAGTAACGTGAGACTCCACCGCCATCAGGACAGCTCTTCGTTCGAAGCCGCCCCCCGCTCTTCGACAAAACTAAGGCGTGAGGATTCCTTCAGCACCCAAACGCCGCTTTCCAACCGATGACCGACAAGCTCACCCGGAAGCACTTTCTCAAGTGCCATCGAAACAAGATGGCAGCATCCAAGCAAAATAGGCGGCCCGGTACAAAATGATCCACGGACCGGTACCGGTCTAGGGCCCGGTGGTTGGGAACCACTGCTCTAAAGGGTCCACTTGGCATATTTCTTTTCTGGGGATTCATGGATCCCAATATCTGTCCTCCTGTTCCTTCCTCTTTCTGTTATGCAAACTATGAGGTGATCCTGCAGTGCCATGCTTTGGGCTGGCAGTTCTGCCACATGCTTGTTCTGGTTTCATGTGGTTAAAAGAGATTTGTCTGTCCAAGAATAGCTCAAAAGGCTGACTAGTGTCCCACTGGAGGGCAAGTGCTTGAAAAGTAATAGCTTTAAACTGAGATCCTCTTGGAGAAAGAGGCCAACTCAGTTTTACAGGCAACCTGGGGAGAACGGGACTCCTTACCTCCAAATTAATTAATTACAACATATATTATTTGACCCAGATGTCTGAATTCAGTTGTGGTCTATTCTGCATCTAAAGTCTGCTGAATAGAAGCTAGTAAAATGGAGATCGCGATAGCACTTATATACTGCTTCACAGTGCTTTACATCAGGGGTCCCCAACCACCGGTCCCCAGACCGGTACCGGTCCGTGGATCATTTTTTTACCGGGCCGCAAAGCTTGGGCGCCGCCATCTTGTTTCAACAGCGCTTCCGGGTTTTCAGTTGCTTCCAGGTTTTGGGTTGGAAAGTGCTTCCGGGTTTTCAGTTGGAAAGTGGCGTTTGGGTGCTCGCGCCTTAGTTTCGTCGAAGTGGGGTGGGTGCAGTTTCGAATGAAGAGCCGTCCCAATGGCGGTGGAGTCTCACGTTACTCAGGTACCGGTCCGTGGAAGAATAAATAATCGTGAAACCAGTCCCTGGTTCGAAAAAGGTTGGGGGCCACTGCTTAACAGCCCTCTCCAAGCAATTTAGTCAGCGTATTGCCCCCAACCATCTGGGTCCTGGTTTTACTGACCTTGGAAGGATGAATCCATCTTGAGCTAGTGAGATGTTCTTGCACTGAGCTATTTGTCTTACAAAACTAATTCACGGTAAATCCTTATCAGTTATCTTACTGGGCTGTTGATGAGTGTATTTGTGTTTGGAACTGACGTGGAATCCACTTTGCGCTCTGCTGCAACAGCTTATTCTCACGCAATATGGATTTGCAATCACCTTGGCCTATTTATTTATTTTTTGCCAGCCATCCTTCTAACTGGGCAAATGGCTGGAAGGAAACCTTTTTCCAATTGGCCCTTCCTTTTATTGCAGATTATTTTCCCCATCTCCGGGCCGCACACATTTCCTCATTAAGTCATATTTTGAAAAACGATACATGTGTCATTTCTAAAAATTGGGAAATACGCATCTGTACTAAAATCAAGTGAAAATTGGACCTAAAAATATTTCTGAACTGGCAGCATATTAAAAAAAATTACCCCACGTTTCGGGGCATAGGAGATAAAACTACTTAGGCCCCACACGTTGGAATGGATTTGCCCCTGGAAACATGGAAGGCCTCACAACTCTTAGTTCTGACGTTATTCAATTTCAGTTGGCTTTTGGTTCATGATGTGATTGTGAATGCAGTAATCCCTGGCTATACTCCATTTATGCAATTCTTTATTGTTGTGCGCTGCCCAAAAGCTATATGTTTGTATAGGATACAAATACTAAATGAGGAAACACTTAGAAAAGCTATAGGGAGTGTAGATATGCAGAAATATAGATGCAACTAAGAAGATCCTTCTCTAACAATATTTTCCATTTTTGCTTTAAATTTCTATTTTTCTCTCTCTCCAGCAGGCAACGGGCAAAAAAACAGGAAGTGCACGGAGCCCCCTCTGAAGTACTTTAGTCAAAATTTGCTTTCCAGTTCATACACAGGGGAGAAACCCTACAAATGCTTCGAATGTGGGAAGAGCTTTATTATGAGCAGCCACCTGCTTTCTCACCAGAGGACTCACTCGGGGAAAAAGTCGTATAAGTGCTTGGAGTGCGGAAAGAGCTTCACCCAGAACTTCAGCCTGACAGTCCATCAAAGAACTCACACTGGGGAAAAACCCTACGAATGCGTGGACTGCGGGAAGTGCTTCAGCCGCAGCCAACATCTCATTCAGCACAGAAGCATCCACACAGGGGAGAAACCATTTCAATGCACCGACTGTGGGAAGTGCTTCAGCCGCAGCCAGCATCTCGCTCAACATCGAAGTATCCACACCGGAGAGAAACCATATAAATGCACGGAGTGTGGAAGGCGCTTCAGCAATAGCGGAAGTCTAAATACCCACCAGAGAACTCACACAGGGGAGAAACCCTACAAATGCCTCGAGTGTGGGAAGAGCTTCAGCAAGAGCAGTAACCTTACAGCCCATAAGCGGATCCATACGGGGGAGAAGCCCTATCAATGCTTGGAGTGCGGGAAGAGCTTCAGTAAAAGGGGGAACCTTTATAAACACCAGACGATCCACACAGGAGAAAAACCTTACACCTGCATGGAATGCGGAAAAAGTTTCCGGATGAGTGGAAACTTTTATAAGCATCAGAGAATCCACACAGGAGAGAAACCCTATGAATGCCTGGAGTGTAGGAAACGCTTCGCCCTCAGGCACCAGTTGACTTCACATCAAAGAACTCATGCTGAGGAAAACCCATTTCGATGCTTAGTGTGCGGCAAGGACTTTAAGTATAGCGAGCAACTTACTCAGCACGAAACCACCCACATGGCATCCAGCCAAAATAGAGACGTGGTTGGAGAAACTTCAGCTCCCTTTGAGAGCTCCTATTTCTCTTTATATCCTGACAATAGTTTAATCTCCTTTATTTGGTCGGGAAACCGGTGATTATTGTCTCTTTTGGTATCTGTGGAGGAGTTTGTGAATAATCTGAACCAAGAGACATAATGGAGAAACCGAGTCATTGTAGTCCTCTCTCCTGGCAACATCTGGATAGAAACTGATGCGCTTTGATGAATTATGATAAGACTTCCTGATGCTCATTTTCAAAATCCTCTGAAGCCTGCTCAAGATCCATCCAAAATCTCTTCCGACGATGCCAAACAGGTGGCTGGTAATTGGCAGACTTGTTCAAATGACTTCCTTTTGGTGGAAGGAAAAGAATCTAAAATATATTCTTGTTCTTGCAACTTTCACCAACAACCATCTAAGATTTTCTTCCAGATGTGGAAGGTTTTATTATCTACTTCTAGGATTGAAAACCCTTTGGGAGAGGCTTACTCATGAGCTGTTCTTAATCTGACACCAGATAATATGTCAATCATTGAATTGGATCATATAATAATGTCAATGCACTTTTTTCTGATCTCTTAACTGGACCTTTCAGCCAATTAATCTTTGAAAGTTTTCAAAAGTTACTTAAGACTCGTAACAGGTTTATTGTAGTCTTCTGTAGTGATATCAATCTTTTTTATGGCGTTTTCTGGAATTGCAGGTGTATAATTTATCCTTTTCCTCGATTGTGGTTTCTTTTTAGACAAGTATTTTATTGCAGCACTGAAGTAATTTTGCCACTTTTCTGTGTTTAGTAGAGACTGTAGATAAAGAGGTGCAAAAAATTGTTGTTAATGTCACAGAAATAAGGATTTTTAAAACTTTTTTTCATCCTCTGGCTGTGTTCTCACAATACCTACAGCCTTCTGGTATTTTTAAATTTAGAGGCCGGATGACTCCAAGACAGTTTTGGGAGACTAACACTTTAAATTAGACAACAAGAAAGATTGTGTATGCCCAGACAAGCCATACCACATGGACCTCAAAAATGCAAATGAGAAACCTAAATGTATTTTCTTGCTGTCTGAAGGTCCCAAACTGTATGTTTGTAATAATAGATGACTGGGTCTGCATAATCACAGCCAATTCAGCCATTCCCCCAACTGCTACAAAGAAAGGAGGCTTCTTCCTGCCTGACTTCCTTTTTTTATCCAAACGAAATAATTTTTTGAAAGGAAAAAAAAAATCATATTGCTTGATGCAGGATAGAACTGCCATGGACAAATTCAGGGAGCTTCTCTGCCTCCTGCCCATATCTCCTTGGGTTAATTTACATCACCCACCTGCGCTGCTGAAGATGTGTATGAAAATCGAAAGGGATATAGAGACAGCATTCCTAGAGAAGGCCCAGTTTTGCAGCATCTCTAAGACTTTGCTTTGAGTTTAGAAATTTTAGTAATCTCCAGCGTGGAAGATTCTACCCTGCTTGGTTGGATGGAGTTAGTTTAATCTCGTGATGTGCTAAATAAAATGTTTTGGTCTAGAAACAAAATAGGTTTCATTTTGAATGCCAGCTGAAACACAACTCTAGTTAAAAGATGTTCATGATGAATTTAAGAGTTGAAAACCCACAGAAATCAGGGAAGATGAAGGAAGGAAGATCATATGAGATACATTGTGCTGAGAACTGCTCATGGGAGAGAGAATAAGATGAGGGCAGCCTCGCTGCATTCAGCATAAAACATGGCTCTAGGAGCCCTTGAATTCTGTCTCAGACCAAACCTAGAACCACCAATGATGTTTTTTTTTTAAATAAAGTTTTATTTGGGTTTTCATACATACAAAATACAAGTAAAACATCTTTTTTGAAAATAGCATGGTCCCGGGTTGAACTTCTTTATCCAGACACAAAACTCAATTTCAGGCTCCTTTTTGTGTTCTATTCCATATCTTATACTATTCTACATTTTCTATATAGTTTTTCCCCTCTTTTAATTTATTCAATTTTATTTTATCTCATCTCAATTCAAATCATTATATTTATACTTTTGTCTGTTCTGTTTCAATTTCATATTATCTTTTCTCATTAAACAAATTTTCTCCTGTAGTTACTAATTGGAGTATGACCCTTTATATCTTTTAATTACATCCATTCAACTCCTGTTTAAACTTCAATATGTACCTTAAGGTTCCTTCAATACAATACATAATACATAACTTCCAATCAAATTCTGCTCGGTACATTCTTATAATACACACTATATTCTTTTTTTAAAAAGATTATAAATATGTGTAATTATAAACCTTCATTCCATTCCAATTCAGTTCTATCATTAATAGTCATTAAAATCTTAACATCTTTAACAGTTCTTTTCAATTAAATATCATACTTAAAGACACATATAATCTCCATAATTAATTTTTCCCTTATTTCTCTTCACATGTTTTGTAAATAATTAAATATTCATGTTGTTACATTTATTTATTGACAAGCATTCCACTGAATTATGATAGCTATTTTATCAAACATTTTAATCATATATTGTTTCATATTTTCTAAAATTATTTCTGTTTCTAATATAACCATACTATCTTATGTACCTTTGCAGAATCCCTTTTTCCATTAAATTTTCGCCCATTATCTCTAAATAGGCCCTGTTTCTCTATATTTTGTTTCTGTCCTTTATAACTTCTTTTCCTTTCTTTCTTCCCTCTCATCTTCTCCCTCCCCTTTTTTTTGGAAGTCTTGTTGAGATTTTGCTGTAAGTTCTTTTTAATTCAGGCAGTCTCCTCCCTTCCAGATCCTGCCCTTTTATTCTTTTTCTCTCCTGTTTTCAAAAGCTTTTGATTATCCAAAAATCTTTATTATCCCTTTGACTTTTTATTTTCAGCATTAAATGCCTATTAATGTCAAAGTGGATTTTTTTTCCAATTTCTTGCTTAAGTCTCTTAGCTGTCAGTATAGGAAAAGGAGAAAAAAAAACCAAATCTTTTCCCTTTTCTCTCTCCTTCGCAGCTTAAAAATCTTCTTAGGGAACAATGTTATTGTTTTTTTAATAGTTTCAATTCCAGGGTACCTTATTTGTTGCTTTTGCTGTTTGACCCGGTCAACCAAAACTTTCTCTTCTTATCTTCCTCCGGCACATTCTTTTCCGGTCGAGTTCTTCTTTGTGGTGGCCATTTCTGACCACCGCTACAACCGCCTTCAGGAAAGGGAGTAATGGGCAGCTGGGGAGGAGAGATGTGGCTCCCCTGCAGGCAGTCTCCCCCTTCCTCACCACCTCTACGGGGTGGCTTAGCCCCGAAACAAGCCGGCTCGGGGCGCTCCAACAGCGAGCACGGATCAAAGCCTCGCAGAGACAAAGTTTCGGTCTGTCGCTAAAGAAGCTCAAACTGGAAGTCTAATGATGTTTGTTGAACCATAGCCAACACAATATAGTTTAGCAGAAGTTGGAGAATTTTGGCTTCCAAACCAAATACATTTTCTGTTTTATGTCAGTCCTTAAAGTGTATGTTGTAGAGATGGACTAGAGCTTCTCTCCTTAAATTTTTCTTTGATTTTATCACTGTCCTATGATGAATTGTTATGCCTTTTTTTTCAATGGGAGTTCGTAAAGAATACATTCTTGTTTTTTTTGTTCTTAATATTTATAGTAATTATTTATGGTAGCTTCCTTTGTAATAAAAAGTTGAAAGGACTGTAGTTGCCTTCAAAATGTTTACAAATGTTAGCTAAGTTAAAAACGGGGAAGGGTCAACTGATACAGCCTTTTTCAAAGAGATGTTTCATTCTTCCAATGGGAAATAAATTTTACTAAATGTCAAGGCAAGGATGTATTTATTGGAAGCAAGACAGAGATGAGGCTATTTTAATTTGATCTGTTGATCAAGATTTACCCAATGAAGTAGAGTTGTTGTTTGATAATCCAGTTTTTAATTGGAAAAGTAGAAAGAAAGAGAAACACTGAGTGGAAAGAAGTACTGGAAGGAAACTAATCAAGGAGAGAAGCAACCTAGAATTAAGAAGAAATTTCCAGACAGTTAGAACAATTAACCAGTGGAACGACTTGCCTTCAGAAGTTGTGAATTCTCCATCACTGGAAGTTTTTAAGAAGAGATTGGACAGCCATTCGTCTGAAATGGTATAGGGTTTCCTACCTAAGTAGGAGGTTGGACTACTAGAAGACCACCAAAGTCCCTTCCAACTCCTACTCTATTCTATTCTACTCTATTCTACTCAACCAACAGCAAAATGAATGGACTTTATTACAACAATGAATGCATCTTTGAGATAGCTAAAAGGCCAAGTTAAAGACATCTTCCTGGAGAAAATCCATGTAGTCAAAAGTCAACATAGATTTGGTGGCACGTAATTAACTTTTGATTGGTAAATCAACTCAGAATATATGTGGTCTTGCTCCAAGTGTTTCAAGCAAGTAGATATTTGGTTTTAATATCTCTGTACTGTGAACGTTGACCATATTATAATCAGATTCAATTCCAATTTTTCAATCCTTAAACACTCCATCTAAGTCACCCAAACTCTTTTCTAGCTCTATAAAACATTAAAACTTTTCCAGATTTAATGTGTATGAATATGTTTCTTCAGTAAAGTGAGCTACGCTTGTTATGTTTAGTATGGTGTTTTTATTTGTGTTACTGTTACACGTTAACATGCGTGATACATTTTATAAATTCTCCCAAAAGTTCATTTAAATCAGGGATTAACTCAAAATTCCACCGAAGCACAATTTGTGTATTATGGTATTATGGTGAAAATTTTTCTAGACTATTTCCCACTGAATTCATGAGCAGTACAGTAGATTTTGTTTTTCCCTCCAAAATGGAGTGTACATAATGATGAAAAAAACCTTTTTATAGAAATAAAATGATTAGAAAAGAGCAAAAGCGCTGACTTGTATACTGCTTCGTAAGAGAGAGATATCTGCAGATGTTAGGAATTTTAAATCTATAAAGCCTCCAGTGGCCAAATGTGACCTGTACTGTAAATTATACATTATTGTTGGCAAAGGGGTCAGAAGAATCTTTATAGTTTGATGAGGTTTTAATTTGGAAATGCCCATCTGTGATATCCTTTGTCCTGCAAGATCTATAGGAAACTGCAGCAAAATGATTTAGGGTGTCAGAAAGGTCTCTTGCCATACACAGGGAAGAGGAAAACCAATTTGATGGGAAGGAAACTTCAGCAGATCTCAGGGAAGTGATGTGGGATATTTTTGGGTTCTCCCAAGACAGAGATCAAAAGTGACCCAGATTCAATAGACTCAAAAGCCCTAAAACCCGGTCATTTGATTGGGTTTTTGTATCTCCTGGGAGAAGCTTATTTTAATAAAGGAAAGCTTAGCAATGAAACTGTAAATTACAAAATGCCTTCAACTCATTCAGAAATTAATAAGACTTTTTTTTTTTACTATAGGCCTTATCTACACTAAATTCCTTAAAATCCAATTTCACTGTAAAATGTATTTTCATAACCTTTCCATTCGATATCGAAAATATTTGCTTGGGGCAGACTTCTCTAATTCTGTCATCTTAATGCTCACGTGTCTCAATGGTCACTCTTTTTCCCACCGATCATAGCTTTTAAAAATCTTTTTCAGTTTCTGTTTTTTTTTAGTTTTGTTCAGTTTAATATTATCTTTCTTCACCTTTTCTGCCAGGTTCTTCCCAACTCTCGACTGCCTCTGAGGGAAAGTTTTCCCTCAGGCTGGTTCTGAGGGAAGCCAAAAAGTGCTTCGCCCTCTCGTTTCCTCAGCTGTTGCCTCTGTCCCGGCTGCCTCTCCGGGATTTAATTTAATTTCCATTCTTTTCTTGAATCTGGACTTCGGGTCGCTTCCTTAAGCCTTTTTCTCAGGGGCCGGTACAGGTCACCAACGGCCAATGCAGCTTTTTTCCCGCTTTCTGCCCAACGGTTCTGCTTGATTGGCAGCTGGGTCGTCCTGACGACGGGGACGGGCCAAGAAGGGAGAAGGACGGAGAGGCGGCTTAGAATCTGCTGCCTCTGTCTGCCTGTCTTTTCACAGGTGACTATAGTCTACAGGGCTAGAATACAATAACAGAGTTAGAAGGGACCTTGGAGGTCTTCTAGTCCAACCCACTGCTCAAGCAGGAAATCCTACACCATTTCGGACAAGTGTCTGTCCAAATTCTTCTTAAAAATTTCCAGTGTTGGGGGCATTTACACCTTTTGGTGGTAAGCTGTTCCACCGGCTAATTGTTCTGTCAGGAAATTTCTCCTTAGTTCCAGGTTGCTTCTCTCCTTGAATAGTCTCCATCCATTGCTTCTCGTCTGCCTTCTGGTGCTAAATGTGTCAAAAGTGCTTTTTCAAGGGGCAACTGGACTTTCTGGTAAAATTGTGAAATTAATCTGTCTTATTCTTTCATTGATAAGAACCAGAAAGTCCAGTTGCCTGTTGGAAAAGCACCTTTGGGATAACAGAAGGAAGGAAGGAAGGAAGGAAGGAAGGAAGGAAGGAAGGAAGGAAGGAAAGGAAGGAAGGAAGGAAGGAAGGAAGGAAGGAAGGAAGGAAGGAAGGAAGGAAGGAAAAGAAAATGAGATGGAATGAGAGAATGAAAGAAAAAGAGGAAAAAGAAAGAAAAGAAAAAGACAGAAGGAAAGAAAGAAAAGAAAAAGAGAAAGAAGGAAAGAGGAAAGAGGGGAAGAAAGGGGAAACAGAGAAAGAAAGGAAAGAGAAAGAAAGGAAAAGAAAGAGAGGAAGGAAGGAAAGGAAAGCAAGCAAGCCACTCTGGGGCTACGAAAATGGCATGGATGCTCCTACGAAGTCAACAAGAGTTGAGTTTGATTTGCAAGAGGTCTTCCATACTTGTATGAGGTACATTTGAAGACCAAGCTGTTGGGTTGATGAGCCTTTCAGCATATAATTTTTCAATAGCATATCTAGACAATCATGTCCTGATTATTTCTGCTCCATTTATTTATTTATTTATTTATTTTATTTACTTGTCAATTGTTTACAAGATAATAAGTATAAGTGTATACATAGTTATGAATACATGAAATGGGTACATATAAAAAAATAAAAGAAAAATAAAAGAAACAATAGGACAGGGATGGTAGGCACGTTGGTGCGCTTATGCACGCCCCCTACAAACCTCTTAAGAAAGGGGTGAGGTCAATAGTAGACAGTCTAAGGTTAAAGTTTTTGGGGTTTGGCGAAGAAACTACAGAGTCGGGTACAGTATTCCAGACATTGACCACTCTGTTGCTGAAGTCGTATTTCCTGCAATCAAGCTTGGTGCGGTTAACCTTGAGTTTGTATCTGTTGTGTGCTCTTATGTTGTTATGGTTGAAGCTGAAGTATTCATTGACAGGTAGGACATTGCAATGTATGATTTTATATACCATGCTTAAATCAGACCGAAGACGGCGTAATTCAAGGTTTTCTAGTTCTAGAATTTCAAGTCTGGTGGCATAAGGTATTCTACAACGAGTAGAGGAGTGGAGAACTCTTCTTGTGAAATATTTCTGGACTTTCTCAATTGTGCTAATATCAGATACGTAATGTGGGTTCCAGACTGATGAGCTGTATTCGAGTATTGGTCTAGCAAATGTTTTGTATGCTCTAGTTAGTAGTGTGATATTACCAGAGAAAAAGCTACGTAAGATTAGGTTAACAACTCTTAATTTTTGGCTATGTAGTTGCAGTGGGCTCTAGCACT